>NC_057386.1:45004813-45313082 GCF_019320065.1 Cervus canadensis | reverse complement strand
AGGTTTCCCTGCAATGTGGGAGACCTGGGTTCAATCCCTGGGTCAGGAAGATCCCCTGGAGAAAGGAAAGGCTACCCACTCGAGTATTCTGGCCTAGAGAATTCCATGGACTGTATAGTCCAAGGGGTCGCACCAGGCTCCTCTGTCCATGGGATTTCCCAGGCAAGAACACTGGAGTGGGTTGCTATTTCCTTCTCCAGGGGATCTTCCCGACCCAGGGATCGAACCCGAGTCTCCTGCATTTGCAGGCGGAGAGCCACCTGGAAAGCCCCTACAGAGTTGGTAGCTGTTCTGTTTCTTTTAAAGTAAAGTACCTGTGATACAAATCCCAGAACACCTACCCACCCACCCAAAGAGCATAGTTCCCTTGACATTCTGACTTCTTCCCTTTAGTCCCTCTTGAAAATCCACCACCAAGCTTGGGGTCGCAAAGAGTGGGACACGACTGAGCAACTTTCACTTTCACTTTCTATATCTAAAATAGATAAACAACCTGGACCTACCGTATAAGCACATGGGGTTGCATAGAGTCGGACACGACTGAGTGGTTTTCACTGTATTTCTCCCCAAGACCCAGAACTCACTTACCTAGATTGGATCCCAGAACCTTGACTAGTAGTGTGGCTGTTTGCACTAAAACCTTTCATAAAACATGAAACATTTTATGAAAGGTTTTATGAATCACGAGGAAATCTATTACCCTGATGTTTCAGTGGCTTGGGTTTTGAACTTCAGCAGTAAGAGGGAAACCCACAGACCTCAGAACCTCAAAGATCACTGCCAAAGTGCCTTTTGGCAGAACCACACAGAAGGAGGTGACAGGTTCAACAAGGCTGCAGAAGGAGGTCATGGGAACCTGCACTTCTGGGAAAGTAAGCAGTATGGTAGGGTTCCGGTGTCACTGAGAGCAATCCCAGCTCCGGCTCCAGCTCCTGCTTCCGTGGCCCTGTGGCCACTCTGCCTTGGAACCTCGGTGAACGGATGCTTCTCCATTTCACCACTGCTAGCTCTCCTGCCCAGAACCCTTACATTTCCTAAACACACTGAGGCCAGGTGGCTGCCATTCCTTGAGTGAATTTGCAAATATAAACTGGCTTGCTAACCAGTCCCCCATTCCCTTAAGTGACCTTGAAGTACACATCCGTCAACTGGGGTGCTCTACCCTAAGGAACAGGGAATATTCATCAGATGAAAGGAAGGGAACTAACTAATATTGAGTAGTCATATACTACATACCAGGGGCTTGAGATCAATTCTTCTATGTAATCCTCACACTCGAGAGAAAAACATTATTCACTTTTTGAAGTGAAATCTGCTCAGTTGTGTCCGACTCTTTGCTAGCCCATGGACTGTACAGTCCGTGAAATTCTCCAGGCTAGAATACTGGAGTGGGTAGCCGTTCCCTCCTCCAGGGGATCTTCCCAACCCAAGGATCGAACCCAGGTCTTCCTCAATGCAGATGGAGTCTTTACCATCTGAGACACCGAGGAATGAAACAACATACAGAAAAGGGCACAAATCATAAGCTTGAAGAAAGTGGACCCATCCAGACCAAAAATTAGACTCCCTCTTAGAGTCCTTCTCCATCACTCTCCACTACCTCTTCCCTACAAGTACTGTAAACAGTACCCTGACTTTGAATACCATAAGCCAGTTTGCCTGGTTTTGAACCTATTACGAGCAGAATCAATCACTATGCAGTACATGGTGTTAGGCCAGCGCCTTTCACGAAGTATTATGTAAGCGACCTCCTTATTGTGTGTAGCCGTAGTTTATTCACTTAAATTGGTGTGTCATCTTCTCTTGTATGAGGATGGAACAGTTTACCCATGTTCTATGGACATTAGGATTATTTCCACTTGGGAGCTGTGATTGAAATATTCCCTTTTGTTGTATACATGCCTTTTAGTGCACATAAATATCTATTTCTGTTGACTCTGTACTTAAAAGTGTTGCTGCCTCTTTCAGGGGATACTGCCAAATACATTTTCTTAAGCAGTTGTAGTTAATTGAAATTCCCACCTGCAGTGTATAAGAAGTCCAGTGACTCCACATTCTCACCAGCACTTGATTTGGCAGTATTTTCGATATTAACCATTCTAGAATGGCATCTCATAATACTTTCATTTTCCATTTCCCTGATGACTAGTGAGATTGAGCATCTTTTCATATACTTATTGGCCTCTTTTATGACATGCCTGTTCACAAAGTTTGCTCCAATTTTATTCTTCTTCTAGATAGATAGACATTACTATTCTCGACTATTTGCACTTTCATATACACTTTGTTTATTTATTTATTTAACTTTCTGGCCATCCACGGGGCATGCAGGATCTTAGTTCCCTCACCAGAGATTGAACTTGCACCCTCTGCAGTGGAAGCAAGGAGTCTCAACCATTGGCCTGCCAGGGAAGTCCTTCATATACACTTTAGAAACAATTTATCAATCTCTGTCCCCCAAAGGCTCAGGTTAGATTAGCATTTAATGGAATCTTTATGTCAATCTGTAAAGAATTTGCATCTCCAATGTAATGTTGAGTCATCCAGTCCATGAATGTGGTAATGTCTGTCACTTATGTAGGTTTTCTTTTATTTCTCTAAATAATATTTTATAGTTTTCTATGTAGAGCCTTTCAACATCTTTCACACGATTTATTCCTAGGTATTTGATGTGGTTTATGTAATTGTAAATGGCATCATCTTTTACATTTAAATTTCCTAGTCATTACAGGTATACAGAAATACAATTGATTTTTGTAAACTGATCTTGTATCTAAATTCACTTATTATTTGAGTTTATCTGTAGACTTTTCCCATATACATATACACATATACATGTACAGACCTGTTGCATGATTAATTTGAAAGGTTCATTTCTTGATTTTCAGTCTATGTTTTTCATTTCCTTTTCTTATTGTACTAGTTTAACCTCCAGTACAAAGCCTAATGGAATCGGTAATAGCAAATATTATCTCATTCTTAATCTCAGGTGGATTATTAAATATCATTTGAACTGTAGCTTTTATGTAGATAATCTTTATCAGACTAACAGAGTCTCCTAATTTTAGTTTACTGAAATTTTTATCATGAGTTATTTAATTTTATCCAGTGTTTTCCCTGCATCTATTAAAATAATCATTTTTTTTTCTCATTCTGTTAATGTGCTATATGGAAATGTGATGCATGCTAGACATACCAGAGTTGTCTTTGGGAATTTTGCTGGGTTACTGAGAATGATCCTTTCTCTTCTCTTGCATAATTATGAACTATAACAACTGTATGGGAATTCCCTGGTGGTCCAGTGGTTAGGACTCTGTGCTTTCACTGCCAAGGACCTAGGTTCAAACCCTGGTCAAGGAACTAAGACCCCACAAGTCACGGGAAAAAAAAAAAAAACTATGGAAATCTGGAGCTTCTGGGGAACATCTCACCACATGGAAAGAGCTTGCCAGAGATTAAGCCCAACCCAGAGGAAATAAAAATCATGATGTAGGGGATGAGAGACAGAAAGACACCCTCACACAGAAAAAAAAGAATACAGATGACAATATTTGAACCCTAGTTCTAACAATGTCAGATCTTTCCCTGCCTTGACAAAATATATGAACCAATGAAATTTTTTTTCACTTGAAGTACTTTGAGTTGATCTTATTTATATTCATCACATCCATCTTGCTTAGACGATTTCCCCAAGCAAATTGCAAAAGTCATGTCAGACTATTGAACATCAGCTGTATTTCCATCACAGGAATGCGCATGGGTCTGGGACGGGCAGTGCCGCTGAAACATGCAGTTCTAGGCAGCCATATTCAAACAGCAGGGGAGACAGGATATAAAAACCAGATCAACATCCAGGTGCACCAGCTACCTTTACAGTCACACTACTTTACATATTTAAAGTAGGACCACACAATCCATTTTCCAAAATGTAGAGAACTCCAGCCCATTATCCCGGCCTTTGGAATGGGTACAGAAAGAATTATCCAACCTGTCTTCCTAATCACAGATGAAAATTCCTCTAGGAATTTCTGGAACTTGACAGATGTTAAGGAGCAAGAGAGCTAATGAAATAGGCAAACTTTCCTGGAACAAAAGGGAAGATGCGCAACTCAGGGGACAATCCACAGTCCTTCTTTTTCATGGACACCTCACTGTGGCTGCAATGATCCCTAACGGAACTGACACCCCAAGAGCTCTCAGCTCAGAACTCTGCACAGTTACAGGAGCAGCCCCAGCCTCCCTCTGGGCCCCTGTCTAAGACACTGGTTTAATGAAGCCATAATCCATGCATTTGACGAGACATTCCCGAGCTGTCTGAACCACCGCTGCCCGCTTCTCGTCCGGCTCTTGCTTGCCCACCACAGTCAGGATCTCCAGCAGCTCACTCTCCACCAGCTTCTTGGCCAACTCAGCATCAGCCGCCAGCAGGTTGTAGGCAATGACCAGGCCCCGGTGTTGAACGGACAGCCGGTCATGCAAGCAAAGCCGCTGTAGAATCTCCAACCACTGAGTTGTCTGGAGGCAGGGAGGAGGATAAAGACAGATTGGAGGAATCAGTGGAGGGGATGGAGAAGGGAGATTCTGGACAAGATAAACAGAAGGCGTTGGCCAAGCCCAGATTCTGAGCTCTGAAAGGGCAAGTGCACATCTGATTATCTCTATGGACTCAGCATATGCCCAGCTGAGCCTCTTGGAACTAGCTGGATGATGCCTATCTGCTTACCAGGGCAGGAGTTGGAGAATTAGAAGAGACTTGAAATAATCCAGTCCTTTTCATTTTGTAAGTGGAGGGATTGAGGTTGAGGGAGAGGAAGTAACTTAGCTATGGTCACACATCTGGAATAGTACAGAATAAACATCTACCCATCCGCTTAATTTTTAAGCATCATGAGAAGCAGAGGGACAGGCCTGCTGCATGCCTGAGTGGAATGGGGATGGAGGGTGTTCAGAAAGGAGGATTCTAACTCTGGGCACATGCACAACGCCTGCTTCTGCCAACCCATGTGCCCTGGGAAACGCTGCTTTAGGGCAGCAGCCTGTGGTCCCCAGGCTGGAAGCACCCCACCTCTGACCTACACAGTCAGAATTATTCTGGGGAAAGTTTTTTAACCAGCCCTCCAGGTGACTCTTACACACGTTACAGTTTTGAGAAGCTTGCCTTACGGAAATGGCTGAAGACCAGGGACCAAGCAGGTTGAGCTATATTCAGGAAGGAGACCCTCCCCTGGTGCCAGGACAGTATGAGTCTCCATGGAACTTAGAAAACACACACACACATACACAGCCCCACCTTGAGCTGGCTATCTAAGAGCTTGCCTTTTGTTATTTTTATATATATATATTTATATTTATTTATATTTATATTTATATATGTATTTAAAATTAGAGGATAATTACTTAACAATATTGTGATGGTTTTTGACACACAGCAACATGAATTGGTCGTAGGTATTCATACGTCCTGTCCCTGTTGAATCCCCCTCCCACCTCCTCCCCCCATCCCACCCCTCTAGGTTGCCACAGAGCACCGAGGAGCCTGCCTTTAAAGCAGACTTGCTGCTTAGCATGCACGAGGCCCTGGGTTCAATCCCCAGCACCTCCATAAGTTCCGTGTGCTTCCCACTCTGCTGAGGTTCTTCTCCCGGGGGGATTTGTGTAAAGCAGACTTGCTTTAATACATTTAAATTGAGATGTTCACATTTTTTCACCATCAGTGACTATGAGGTCCACAAACTTAAGTTCAGTTTGGTGAAATAAGGAAAGTTTCATTTTGCACCCCTATGTTTGTGGCTATGTCCATATCGCTCTCATTACACCTGCTGAAACAGCCACAGTCCCACAAAGGGCCTGGCCATCATCTAAGAGCCTCTTTGCCAAACTGTGAGCTCCTATGGTACCCCATCCACATCCCCACTTCTCTTGAGGAGCTTAGGGACCCCATGGCCGTAGTTAGTGCTGTTATTATTGTTATAATTCTTGCATAATGAGTTATGAGCACCACCAAAGTGAGTTCGCGCATTTAGGGTGTCCACATAAGGAGTGCAGAGGTTGCAGCATATACCTTCCCCTCTTCTGTGGGTAGGAACAGATACCCAGGGGGCGGGGAAGGGTTACCACGGGGGCTGGCCTCCCCCGCAGAGGATCATCCAGGGCAGTGTGGTCGGGGGCTGCGGGGTTCCCAGGGCCTGCTCTCACCACTTCAGTCATCTTGAAGCACAGTTTCTTATGCGCTGCTGTCAGCATGGCCAGGGCCCCCGCAGCCGCATTCTGCACCTTGTCATCATCCTCGCCACAAAGCAGCACCACCAGCTTCAGCCGGTCGTTGCCATCGGCCAGGAACCTCTCCTGTACCTATAGGGGGCAAGTACACGGCTCAGAGGAAAAGGCCCCCACCTGCCCAGCCTGGAGAGGGAAGGACGCATCTGGAGCCATGTTCTCTGACCCAAGATCACTCAGAGCTTTGCTTCGAGCAGCACACTCATTGACACCTCCTCCAGGAAGTCTTCTCTGACTACCTAGATGAAAAGACTACAGATTCCTCCAGTTTACAGGTTATAGAGAATAAGGAATTCCTTACATAGCATTCGCTGTCACCTCTGTTTGCATTCAGCTCTCCACCCTTGGGGAAAGGGCAGGTACAGACTTCTGCAGGGTGGATGTTGCCTGTAAAGCCCCATCTCTTCCCTTTGGAGAAGACTGGAATGTTTCTCCCACAACAGATGGGCCTTCAGGGTCTGCCATAAAATGCCTTTGTGGTCCCTGAAGGCACAGAGGCTTGGCAAGAGCATCTCTGGGTAGTTGGGTAGTTTACATGGTAGTCAAGAGCTGCTGTACCATTTACCAGGTGGGGGGTGAGGCTTCCCAAGGCCCCCAGAGCCAGGAGAGGAGCCTCCTGCCCCTCTGCTCTGCAGGAAACCCTGGTTGGTTAAGTTTAAGGGCATTTTTGCTGGGTGACGTGTCCTAGAAGTGAAATGCTAAAAGGAGTCAAAGGTCACAGCTGCTCAGGTTTTAAACCTCTATCTGCATCTCCCTGAAGCTGGAGCAGTGGTCCTCAGAGGTAAGAGTGCAGTGATGCTCAGTACAGTCCCCTCACAGGGACAGGTGTGACAGGGAAGCAGCTGCCCCAGAAGAACTACACGCTCACCTCTTGCACTAACTGTGGCCATGACCTTGCTCTCGTCATAGAACATGAAGGGAAGTGATGTGTCACTTCTAGGCCACCGCGGCAGAGTGCTAGGGGGATCTCTCCCCTGGTCTGCCTGCCCATCCCCATCTGAATGGAGACCACACCCAAGGGGCAGAGGGGGAGACAGTCCTTTCTTTTTTGGATGGGGGCAGGGTGATGATTGAAACCTGCACCCCCAAGTCATTGCTTGGAAGTGAGTCACCTGATTGCAACGTGAGCAAGAAATGATGTGAGCGAGAAATGAATCGAGATTGCTGGGAGAAATAGCAATAACCTCAGATGTGCAGATGACACCACCCCTATGGTAGAAAGCGAAAAAGAACTAAAGAGTCTCTTGATGAAAGTGAAAGAGGAGAGTGAAAAAGTTGGCTTAAAACTCAACATTCAGAAAACTAAGATCATGGCATCTGGTCCGATCACTTCATGGCAAATAGATGGGGAAACAATGGAAACGGTGAGAGACTTTATTTTCTTGGGCTCCAAAATCACTGCAGATGGTGACTGCAGCCATGAAATTAAAAGACGCTTGCTCCTTGGAAGAAAATTTATGACCAACCTAGATAGCATATTAAAAAGCAGAGACAAAAAAAAGAAAAAAAAAAAAAAAGCAGAGACATTACTTTGCCAACAAAGGTCCATCTATGGTTTTCTATAGTCAAAGCTATGGTTTTTTTCCAGTAGTCATGTATGGATGTGAGAGTTGGACTATAAAGAAAGCTGAGCACTGAAGAATTGATGCTTTTGAACTGTGGTGTTGGAGAAGGCTCTTGAGAGTCCCTTGGACTGCAAGGAGATCCAACCAGTCCATCCTAAAGGAAATCAGTCCTGAATATTCATTGGAAGGACTGATGCCAAAGCTGAAACTCCAGTACTTTGGTCACCTGACGCAAAGAACTGACTCATAGGAAAAGACCCTGATGCTGGGAAAGATCGAAGGCAGGAAGAGAAGGGGACAACAGAGGATGAGACGGTTGGATGGCATCACCGACTCAGTGGACATGAGTTTGAGTAAACTCCAGGAGTTGATGATGGACAGGGAGGCCTGGCGTGCTGCAGTCCGTGGGGTTGCAAAGAGTCGGACACAACTGCGCGGCTGAACTGAACTGAACTGAGAAATGAACCTCTGTCCTGTTGGGACAAGTGTTCATTTGGTTGTTTGTTGTGACAGCTGGTCCTCCCCGAGGGAAGCTGCTCCCCCTCCCATCACTGTCCCCTCTGCCGTCTTTGGACACACTCTCTTCTCCCATGTGGCTGCCAGGCCTCCAGCCCAGCCTCAGACCAGCTCCCTGACGGACCGTGGTAGCTTTCTTTTGACTTTAAAAGGCTTTCATGGATCAAGTTTTCCTCCTTTAACTGTGAGAACATCTAAGACTTGAATTAAGAATTGAGGGGTGGGACTTCCCTGGCGGTCCAGTGGCTAAGACTCTGCACTTCCAACGCAGGGGGTGTGGGTTCCGTCCCTGTTTGGGGAACTAAGATCCCACATGCCATGGGACACAGTCAAAAAAGTTAAAAAAAATTAAGGGGGAACGAAGTGGGCCTCACACGTGGCCCTACACTTGGACCCAAGAGTGCCACTTGGTCTGGCTGTCACGTTCACAAAGGGCCTCAGATTTCAACCCTGTTGTTACCTCTGATGAGGTTCAACCTACTAGAGCAGCAGTGCTCTGCCAGGATGGAAAAGAAGAGACATTCGTTCATCACGTGGTGATGATTTCTCCTACTACTGGACTGTGCAGCCATTGATGCCTTCTGAATTCATTTTATTTTTACAAATCCTATAGTTAATCTGTGACGAACACTGTTACAGTGCATTGCGGTTTCTATGGAAACAGCGATCTGTCATTAAATGTTACCATTTGACATAATCTAAACTTGATTGTAGCTGTTCTTGCATTTCTCCTTTTTTTTATATGTGTGGCGCTTCAACAGCTGCAAATGGTCTAACCTCTCTTGACTTCCAAGAGACCCTGGCCTCATCTTTTGCTATGAGATTATTTAGTAAATAACTTGGGGAAACGGGACTCGCCCCGCTCCCAATCCTGCCCAAGCTTTGGGATCAAAGCTTCAGCTAGGGATAACATCACTGTGCGTATTTTCCTTTGTCTCCTTTGTGCATTACACTCGCCTTGGGGTCCCTTGGAGAGGGGAGCTGTCATCTAGGCCCCACTTTCCACACCTTGATCACGCCCATCCTGAGCCCCTCACCTCCGTGTTCACCACCATGTTGCACATGCACTCCGTGGCCGCCTGCCGCAGTTGATCATGGTTCTCAAACATGTAGTTCTCAATGTCCGGCAAGGCCTTCTCCTTAACGATCTTCTTCCTAGGGTGTGAGGGGTGGAGGAGGAGAGTCTGCTGAGTCCTCTGTAAAGATCACTGGGGGTCTGAGCCACCTAGGGGCCATTCCAACATCCTCAGTCAGCACAGTTTCAGTTCAGTTCAGTCGCTCTGAACTCTTTGCGTCCAACTCTTTGTGACACTCTTTGTGACCCCAGCAAGAGTGACCCCAGCATCGTTTAGATGACAATAATCCCACCCCGGGACTTCCCTGGTGGCTCAGTGGTGAAGAATCTGCCTGCCAGTGCAGGAGACGCAGGTTCGATCCCTGGATCGGGAAGAGCCCCTGGAGAAGGAAATGGCAACCCATTCCAATATTCTTGCCTAGGAAAGCTCATGAACAGAGGAGCCTGGCAGGTTATAGTCCACGAGGTCTCAAAAGAGTTGGACACAACTCGGTGACTAAAACAATACCAACAACAATTCCACCCCCAGGAGGGGCCCCCAGCAACACAGCACAGCATCCTGGCCATAGCAGTGGGATCTCGGATGAACATGTCACCCAGCTGGCGATCCTCCTGTATTATCGCTGGAGAAAGTCTTTCTCTCTCCTGCTGGAGATGAAACCATGATGTGAGGTCTGGAGTAACCCTCGTGTGATCATGAGAAAGGGGAAAAGCCTGTCTGAGAATTAAGACAACACAGACAGGAGAGAAGTAGATTCTGGGACAGCTTTGCAACCCCTGCATCAAGCTGCCCGAGTCTGGATTATCCTAGATGAGTCATTAAGTATGACTCCCAATATCCTGAATCATTAAATTCCCCATTATGCTGAGACCAACTGGAGTTGAGTTTTCTGCCACTTAAAGAATTTCAGCCCAATTCCACCATCCCCTTGCTTCCAAGGAGGAATACACTTTATCCCACCCCTCAACCACCTGGTATCTCTTTTACTACTTCCAAAGGACGTGTCTTTCCAGTCTCCTTTGACTTTGCACCTTCACTGTAGTTTTTCCAAGTGCTAACTCATGTCCCCCCAACTACCATTTCTACCCACGGCCTTCCAGCCTGTCCTCGGAGGAGCGCACACAGTTCCTGGGACATTTCCACCGACACTTCACGTGACACCGCTCCCCACCCGTTCCCTCCACCCACTCACCGGAGCTTGTCACTCCGCCCAGACAGGTTGGTGAGGCCTAGGAGAGCCTCGTAGTTCTGGAGGCCATCCCGCTGTGTGTTCAGGAGACTCACGAGGGGCCGCACCACCTCGTACACCTATGAGGAAGGGGTCGAGGAGTCATCAGATGGAGACCACCTCCGCCAGTCACTTACAGGTGCCCGGCTCTAGAATTTCCAATGCACTTGCCCACCCATTGTCTGATTCCACCTCCACAATGATCCCGAGGGGTGGGGTTATTTCCTTGATTTTGCAGATAAAACAGCCTTGTTTGTCAGAGCCAGGGGTGGAATCCATGCCCCTCCAACTCATCGCCCTCTTTGTGATGGCACCATGCCCCCTCCCAAGCCAGGGGGAGGGTGACAAGGAGAAAGGCCCCTCGGAGCAGACACCTCCCATCACCTCCCTGCCTTCCACCTCTGGCCACCCACCCGCTCCCCGGGGAAGGCAATGTCTGGGTTGGAGACCGCAGCGATCTTCGCGAGAGCATGGGCTGCCTTCACCTTGCCCACGTCTGTGCCCTCCAATGCCAGGGGAATCAGGGCCTGCAAGAAAAGGGCAGAGGCAGTCCTCGGTCACAGATACAGAAGCCTCTCTTCCCAGCCTCCCTGTCCAGCCGCTGTCTGTTCCATCAGAAGTTCAGGAAGACTCAGCAACGGAGTCAACTCCTGAGCATCACAGAAAACAGTTAAATTCTTAATCACTGATTCACCTCCCCTGGTCCCCAGCGCACATGGGGGTCTCTGCAGGCACTCTCCCCAACCCATATACATTCGTTTGGCTTTTGGAAAAATCAAGACACTGATGTTTTCATTTCTGCCTAAGTCAAAGCTAATCGTAACAGCAGCCATTGACTGAGCACCCCCCATGAGCCAACACTTTAAGTGTATTTTCTCTAATCCTGTGACATTCTACAGTCTGACTGTGTGATGTTTTTTCCCTTGTTTTACAGAGAGGAAACTAGGACTCAGAGAGATAAGTAATTTGCCCAAAGCTGTGCAGCTGAAAAGGGACAAGCAAGGACTCGATGACAAGCCTCCCAGGGCAAAGCCCATGGTCTCTATCTGCACTGCTTCCTTCCAATAGCAAGGAGGATAAATGGGATTCCACAGGAGATCCCATGACACATCAGAGACTCAGGCACAGACAACAGAGGTTCCTGAATAACTGTATTCCACGAGGTCGGGCCGGGGCAAGGGGTGCATTATTCTTGGGCTAGGCAAAGAGCATGCACACACACATACCCACAGATACACACATGCATGACACACACACACACACACGGAGACACATGCACACACGTGAGAGAGCTCCTCCCCAGGGGAGAACCTTCTTGGACGGCAAGAACCTTCTCCCAATTACCTTACCACCACCTTGAGCCACAATGGTACCTCGGTCCTTTGGGTTGTCGCACAGTGCCAGGAATACCCTGGAGGGCAAGGATACAGGACATGCAGGACGTGAGCACACCCTTCCCGGGCATCAGCATGCCAACCCATGAGACCCAGTAAAACCCTGGGAAGCACTCCCAGTGTGCACCTGCCCCAGAACCAACCTTGGGAAGATACCGCCATGGACCTGAGTGGCTGGGGAGGAAGAGAGGCCAAAGGCAGCTGCAACAAGTGGCCCCATCCCTGCTTAGGGGGATACCAAATGGCTCACTAGGCTTCCCTGGTGGCTCAGATGGTAAAGAGTCTGCCTGCAATGCAGGAGACCCAGGTTCGATCCCAGGGAAGATCCCCTGAAAAATGAAATGGCAACCCACTCCAGTATTTTTGCCTGGAAAATCCTATGGATGAAGGAACCCAACAAGCTACAGTCCACCACCCAGGAGAAATTCTTCCACCTAGAGGGACCCCGGACCTCCATGATCTGGCCCTTGCCTTCCTCTCTGGTCTTATCTAGCACCGCTCTCTCCTGTGCACTCCACGCTCCAGACACCCTCCTGGAGGACCGTGACCTCATTCATTCCTTCTCCCTCCATCCTCAGGGTCTTTGCATGTGCTGTTCGCTCTGCCTGGACCCCTTCCCTCCGCTGCATGTGAGCAGCTTCTTTCCTCCAGGGTTCCCTTGAGTTGTCACATCTTCCAGGAGGCCTTCCTGGCTGCCCACCTACATGCCCTCCCCTCTGGCCAGTGGGCTGCCACTGCTTGTGCTGTTTGTCCCCCATCACGGCACCCGCCGCGTTGACTGTGAGCCTGTCTGCCTCCCCATCAGGCTGTACGGAAACTGTGCCTTTCCCCTCTGGCATGTCAGGGTCTGGGAACCAGGTCACCAGAACGGACAGTGACCTCCTTCCTCCCAGTGCAAACTTGCACCCGGGATGGCCCACCCCGACATGTCGCTCTTCCGTGTTGATCCCCTTCAGCCTCCTCTCCAGGCCCCAGTGGCTCACTCCCTCATTTACTCCCCCGGCCATCTCTATGTCCCCACCCAGCCTCCTGCCTGCAGGCCCCTCAGACCCCAGCTCCGGGCCACTGCAGTCGCACCTGGCCAGCAGCTCTTTGGTCTGGTCGGTGAGGATGGCATTGTCTGCTTTCACCATGCAGACCAGCGCCGAGGTGACGCCGGCCTTCAGAAGCCGCTTCACTCTCATGTCCACAAAGTCCTTCTTGTCCTGGGGAGATGAAAAGGTGGCAAGGAGATCAATCCTGGAATAAGGAAGATCATCCCAAACTCTAGATGACCTGTGTGTTCCTTTTCTTGCAAAAGGCTGGCTTTCCATTAGGCTACGCCTGGGGGCAGAGTGAGAGGGGAGAGAGAGCAGATAAAACCCACAAAACAATGGATTGGATTTTGCAGGAAACCCAGAGTCAGCCTCAGGGTTGAATAGTCTCTATAGATAATCCAAAGAGTGTCTGAGAAGAGGCTGCTGACAGCTGTGGACAGTCTCTGGCAGCCACATTTGAACTTCACAGTGGCAGAACATGCTAGCTATATGCCCTTGCTTGCAAGAAATCCTATGCGGCTTTAAAAAATTATTCAGGGACTTCCCTAGTGGTCCAGTGGCTAAGAGTCTGCCTGCCAATGCAGGGGGCAAGAGTTCGATCCCTGGTCCAGGAAGATCCCATATGCTGAAAGGCAGCTAAACCCCTGAGGCACAACTACCGAAGCCGATTGGCCTAGAGCCTGTGCTCCACAAGAAAAGCCACCGCAATGAGAAATCTGTGCACCACGATGAAGAGTAGCCCCCCGTTCGACACAGCTAGAGAAAGCCTTGCACAGCAACAAAGACCCAGTGCAGCCAAAAATAAATATTAATTAATTTTTAAAAAATGATTCAGTGGGACTTCTGGTGGTTAAGACTCCAAGCTTCCGCTGCAGGGGGGTTTGGGTTCGATCCCTGCTGAGGAAACTAAGATCCTGCATGCCTAAAGACCTGAAGTATTTCCCCCAAACTGGATACAAGATGAAAGATACGTTCTGATTATAACTTTTTTTTTAAAAAAACACAGAATAAAAAGCCTTAGGTAGTTAATGCAGCACACCAAAATCCAGATATCCCAGAAAATAAAATTTGTATGAATGTTGAAAACATGAACTATAACGAACTATCTTGTGTCCATGAAATCAACCACATAAGTTGCAAAACATTCATGGTGACTCCATTTGGTTTCTCAGACTATAAATTGTTTCCCCCTCCACCTCAATGGAACATTTAACTAAGAAAAAACACAAGTGCCACCTAGTGGGGGAAATTGACTGTGATTCTCTTCAATTTATCTGCGTGCATGCGTGCTACTTTACTTCAGTCTGTGTCCGACTCTTTGCAACCCTTTGGGCTGTAACCCGCCAGGTCCCCCTGTCCATGGAATTCTCCAGGCAAGAATACTGGAGTGGGTTGTCATTTCATTCTCCAGGGGATCTTTAAGACCTGGGGATCAAACCCAGGTCTCTTGTATTGCAGGTTCTTTACCATCAGAGCCAGCAAACCTGCACTTTATCTGCATCTTCTGTCAAATCCTCACACGCATGCGCACACACACACACACACACACACACACACACACACACACACACCACCCGAATATCACTAACTTTCCGTCCCACCTCTCTGGTGGTCTGGTGGTGGACAGCCCCCTCCCCTCTCGGCCGTCCTCATCCCCACCTTGGGGTGCTCCTCGGGCACATGCTGCTTGGAGAACTTGGCCAGCTGCACCAGCTCGGGGATGACCTCCTTGACATCGTAGCTGTTGGTGCAGTTCACCAGGGTGGTGGCCACGGAGTACAGGATGGTCTTGTCGGGAGTCTGGAGACAGGAGGTGGTAGGAGTGGGCAGGTGGAGACAGGAAGAAAGGAAACCTGAGAACAAACCACTGCTTCCCAGAGGCTCCCTCGCAGGCAGGCTGCTCTGGGAGGAGTGTGGCCGGTGAAGCACCAAAGCAGAGGAACTGGCTCCGCTCACAGCGGGCGGCAGGAATTTCTGCTGCCCCCTCAACAGCACCCAGAGCATGCACGGAAGTCCTCTGAGTGTTCCCATTGCTTTGTGCTCCTTTCAAAAGCCCAGCGGGATGGGGCGGGACCTGGACACCCTCTGATGGAAACGCCCTTCCACACTTCTGCCTTTTGTGGTGAGAAAGAGCCATTGGTGGGGTGGGGGGGGCCCGGTGGTGGCCCAACAGAGGAAGAAAGGCATCTGGGAGGGGCTGGGAAGGAGGGAAGGGGCCCAAAAAAGGACTTCTTGGTCCCTTAAGACCTCACTCCCGGAGGGGGTTCCAGGAAAAAACTACCATCATCTTGTTCATCCTCCCACTGCCTGGAAGGCATAAGGAGTTGTGAGTCCATTTCACAGTCAGGAAAGATGAGGACCAGACAGGGAAATGACCAACCCAGGTTTACGTGATGAGAAGGGGGTGGAGTCAGGATGAGGATGGGTGGATGTCCAATTTCCCAGGCTCAGCGGACAGCCCGCGGGCCTGAATCCAGCAGATCCCGGGGCCAGAGTTCAGGGCCACACTTGCCTTGGCCAGCTCGAACATGGCCTGCAGGGCAGGGATGTCCTGAACAAAGTCGTCCTTCACGTCGGCGTCCAGCGTGAGGTAGGCCAGGCCCTCCACCGCCCATTTCCGGGTCCGGGTGTCTATGGATGCATTGCACAGCCACCTGGGGGAGGGGAGGCACTGGGGAAGGGTCCCGGGGCTCCGGGCAAGAGCGAGGCGATCCAGGGGAGCAGGCAGGTGGGCGGCCTTTCAGGATCTGGCGTCTGCTAGGGCACATCCCGGAGAGGAGATGGTGGGCTTGGGGAAAAACCTTACTTGCGACACTGTTTGGCCAGCTTCTCTGTCGAGCCCTCAGCAAACTGCCTGAGAGCGTAATCTGTGCCGCCCGCCGAGCCGAGTTTACAGAGTCCCTGAGGAGAAGGAGAGGTTTGTAGGATCAGAGACACCAGGCTTGGGGACCAGGCCCTCCTCAAACACGTCCCTGAGGCTGGAACACTCTGCCCACTTGCTTTTTCTGGATATACCTCTCTGCATCCTACAGAATTCTGGTCAGGTGTCACCTCTCCCAAGATGCCTTCCCTGAGGCTTCCAGGTTAGGGTGGATGCCCACAAACCTGGAGGCTTTTACTCTACCCCTTGTCCCCTGCCCGCTATTTTATCCCCATAGGTGCTTCGTGTCATGTCGTTTTGAAAAATCAGCTAGGATGATATTAGTGTTAGTCGCTCAGTTGTGTCTGACTCTGCAACTCCATGAACTGTAGCCCACCAGGCTCCTCTGTTCATGGAATTCTCCAGGCAAGAATACTGGAGTGGGTAGCCATTCCCTACTCCAGGAGATATTCCTGACCCAGGGATCTAACCTGGGTCTCCTGCCTTGCAGGTAGATTCTTTACCATCTGAACCACTAGGGAAGCCCAAATACTAACACAACTGAAACCTCAGTGATAAAACTTATGGCACAAAAGCTGACCACGAAATCACTTTGGGTGGGGGGGAGATTCAGATGTGCACATTTTTACCCAGGAAAAATTGGACTCTTGCTGGGGGGAAAAAAAAAAGTCTGTCTTCCATAAGAGAAAACTCACAATAGTAGAAGCTAAAATCCGTTTTTTAAAAAACTGATATAAACTAAAAAAGAAAAACAGATCAATGGCTCAAATCTTCACTGTAATTGTTGACAAGAAAAAGGTCAATGAAAGTGATTTCTATATAATGAAAATGGGGGAAAATGCAGTAGGTGTAACTGTGCTATATAGAAACCAAGTAAGGAAACTAACTGCGTTTTTGGAATCTGCACTGAAAGTACTTGCTGGACAAAAGCTCATCAGCATTTGAGTCGTTCAAAGGCGTCGAGCAGGGACTTGTTGGTGATCCAATGGTTAAGACTCTGCTCCCAATGCAGGGGGCATTTGATCCCTGTTGGGGGAACTAAGATCCTGCATACCCCGTGGTAAAAAAAAAAAAAAAAGGAGACAGTCATTATATAGCATGGTCTCCCATCCTGAATCCACATTCTCACAGTCTTCTGCTTATCACTCTGCTCTGCAGAGGCCTGTGGGTGGGTCTGGGTGCCTACAGCTTGGTTTCCTCAAAGACAGGGGCCACATCCCATTCATTCCGGCATCCCTGGTACCTGGTGCGGTGTCTGGTACCCAGCCCACTCACCACCAGCGCACGGATCTTGATCTTCTCGTTTTTGGTGGTCTTGTAGATCTCTTTGAGCAGCGACACACCATTGGTGATGATGAAGGTGGCACGGCTGAGCTTGGTGGAGGCGTGGATGAGGGCCTCCACGGCCACCAGCTGGTCCATCTCACGCTCCGAGCCGCACAGCGCCACCATCATCTCCATCACACCTTTCAGTCCCAGCAGCTGATTGCCCAGGTCAAAGGGGCCCTGCAGGATCCCCGACACTGTCTGGATGGCAATCACATTCTTGTCCATGTCCTGGGGGTCAAACGTGCCCCTAAAACAGAAGGCCAGTGTGGTCAGAGGAGTGGGAGATTTGGGGGCAGACAGGTTTGGTTGTGCATCCTAGATCCACAACTCATATGCTGTGTGGCCTAAGGCAAGTCACTGAACCTCTCTGAGCCTCAGCTTTTTTATTTGGAAACTGAGGACAGCACTACTACTTCTCAGAGTTATGATGAGGATAGATGACATAGTGGATGTGCCAGGCATTGTGTTCCTCAAGAATCCCACCCAGATGAGGACTGACACTCAGGACGTTTGTTAGGGAGCAATCTTGGGCTCAACACCTGTTGGAAAAGGGAAGAAATCAGGACGGGATGGAGGGAGGCGCTGGACTGCGATGCAGTCATGACAAAGCCTCAGCTTGCAAAGAGTTCCAGAGCTGAGAAACCATTCAAACTTGTTTCAAGTTGGAGTGAGGGACGAACCACGGGATGCTGGTTGCCCTGGGAAGGTGAATAGCTATCCCTTGCTGAACCAAGCCCCCAAAGAAAGGTGACAGGTGAGAGCTGTCAGCCAACAGGCTTCCCAGAAGCTGGGGTGTCTGGTGGGACAGGACAGCCGCCACCCCAGCACAACAGGGCTACCATGGTACCTGGCACACCAGCTGACTCCCCGATGTGGCTGAATCACAATGCAGCCTGGCCCAGTCGCTCCCCTGTCTGGTCCTAGCCCTTCCCCCATTGAGTTAGGGGGAAGGGATGGACCAGAAAAGCTGGCAGGTTCTGTCTTGCTTTCAAAATCCACTATCATCGACTCTACAGGAAGATCTCTATCTGAGGACACCTGATCCGAGATCTGCCCAGGTTTGTTCGTTGTGGGGGATCAGGGCAGACCTACACAGTGCGAACGCAGAGGAGTACAAGTGAAAGAGAGCATGGCGCAAGAGTCTGAGGCCTGGGCTCCGGTCCCACATCTGCCTCTGGCTGGGTGAGTGGGTGGGTCCATCTGGGGGAGAGGGGCTGGCTTTGGGAGCTCCGAGAGCCCCTCCAGCCCAGACAATCTGTGCCCTGTGCTTCACCTCCCTTCTCAGTGCTGGGGAACCCAGAGCCTTTCCTGACTGTGGCCCCTGGGCCACAACTACTGAGCTGGTGCTCTAGAGCCTGAGAGCTGCAACTACTGAAGCCCTAGGGCCTAGAGCCTGTGCTCCGCAACGAGAAGCCCAGGCATCACAGCTAGAGAGTAGCCCACGCCTGCCAAAACTAGAGACAGCCCGCATGCAGCAGTGAAGAACCAGCGAAGCCATAAACAAATAAATTAAAAAAAAAAATAATGATGAATTGAGGTCTGCCCTTTAAACCAATGCCAGGTGGTATCTGAACCTCCACCCAACCCCTGGCCCCCGGCAAAGCACCCCCCAGGGGTGGGAGGTGGCAGCCTCAGGCTCCACTTGTTGAAGGTGGTGGCCCCCTGACTCAGGGCCAGGTGACCACAGAGGCGGCATTCACAGGCAAACCTCTATCCAAACTTAACTGGCTGGAAGATAGTTACTGGAACTCGGTTTGGGCCTTCATGAAAGACTCAAGTTAGCTGAAAACACTGAAGCTGAGATAGAAAAAGACCATTGAGAAGCCCTGAGGAGCCTTAAAAGTGACTCTAAGTCGGGATCAGGAGAAACTATGGGATTGAGCCAACTTCGCTGGGACCCAAATAAAGGAAGCTGAGAATGTTTTTTACATTTTAAATTAGTTTTTTTTTTTCATTGTGTTAGAGACCTACGTGTTTCATAAAACCTAAACATACTCTCTGGCCCTTTATAGGAAAAGTCTGTCAACTCCTGGAATAGAGAAAGGAAAGCACAGTGAAGGCAGGGTTTCCACCCTCCCAAGACTCACCTAGTGCTTTTAAAACATGCAGCTTCCAGAGCCACAACCCAGACTACTGAGTCCCAGAAATCCAAATAATTTCCAAGCTTGAGGATTACTGGAGTAAAGGAAAAGAGAAGCCAGCTACCACGAGGAGAGATCCACACAGGGAAGAACTATGGCTCCACCCAAGGGTGAGCACCAAGGTGCCGGCCACATGAGCGCAGCATCTTGGTAGGTCTTCCAGCCCTGGTCCAGCTTTCGGATGACAGTAGCCCAGGCCAACATGTGACTAACTTGTAAACCCTAAAGCCAGAAACACCCAGCCGAACCTCTGCCAAACTGCCGTCCTATTGTGAGATAATAAATGATGCTTCTGTTTTAAGCTGCTAAACTTGACTAATACAGAACCCAATGGTCCTTTCCCACCATGTCCTCAGCCTGCCTTTGGTTTGTGGAGAAACTTTAGCCAAACAACAAATTTAATCAGAGAAATGGGAAAATGCAGAAACAAAGGAAAACAGTGAAATGAGACCAAATAATAATAGTTTAGTCATTAAGCTAAAGTCAAGAGCCTTTAGTTTCTCCTCAAGGGCCATAGATAAAATTCTGAGCCATATCCTGTGAGCTGTCTTATAGATACTGAAACCCTCGCCAGGTGGAATAAGTCAATTATGTGATGACTGGACTGTGGCCATGATATATGGTGCCACAGTTCTCAGAACTGGCCTCAAAGAAATGGGAATAAACCGACCCTGGAACTAAAGACTAACTGGACTGAAAACAATCAAGACGATGCTGGTCAGACCACTGATGACCAATTTCAAGGCGACTGTCAAGAGCTGACTGTGCCGTTTCTGTGTGTAGCGCCCCTCCCTCCATCTATAAAAATTCTTGCCCACTGATTGTCTGCAGGGTGGGGGCCGGGGGAGGGGTCAGCCTTTGGACAGGAGTCCGCCCTCCCCTCCACCCCCGGGTTGCCGGCCTCTGAAATAAAGCAAGCTTTCCTTTCCACCAGCCTTGCCTCTTTATTGGCTTTCGAGAGGCAAGCAGCCAGACCCCCACTCGGTTACACGAGCCTCCGGGAAACTCACGTGATATACTCCTCGCAGATCTTGCGGAAGTGATCGCGCTCGGGGTCACAGCGCAGGTCGTCGTAGAGCTTGTTGATGAGGATCGAGGCCAGCATGCGGGTGTTGTCGGTCAGGGGCAGGCAGGACGGCAGATCTGGGACCTGCCCCACCACCTTCAGGATCTTCCTTAGGCCTGCAGGACGGCCGGCAGCAAGTCTAAGATGCCGGCCAGGCCCCGCCCTCACAAACGCCCCTCCTCGCCCAGCTCTCTGCAGCCCGCCTTTAGGCAGCACGCGGCTCAGCCAGCATGAAGGGCACTGGGATGCAGCCTAGAAACCCAGACTCACACCTGCCTCTGCCCCTAGCTGAGCCATTCGCTCCCGTCGTGGGCCTCATTCTCACATTTACACAGTCAAGACTAGTTGAGCTCAGAGGACTCTACAAGGCATCACCGACTCGATGGACATGAGTTTGAGCAAGCTCCGGGAGTTGGTGATGGACCGGAAGTCTGGCGTGCTGCAGTCCACCGGGTCACAGAGTCGGACACGATTGAGAGACTGAACTGCCTGACCAGTGCTAACGTTCTGTAGGTTGATGCATAATCTTCCTCAAATACTGTTTTATAGTCTCTTTTCCCCAGGATTCAGTTTCTTTTTTTTTTTTGTAAAATGGAAATGATACTACCTACCTCATAAAGTTTGAGGATTCACCAAGATAAAGCACGGAAACATTAGCCTAGTGCTGATCTAGACACATCATGACACTAAATATTTATTAATTATTCAGCAAATAGGATATTCACCATTATGGTTATTATCCCTTCTCCTGTTGAAGAATCTCCAAGGGCTTCCTACTACCCACCTGGCTAATTCAGCCATTACATATTTGTTGAATAAAAGAATGAATGAGTAAACGAGGTGCTAACTACCAAAATAAAGGACAACCCTGATGCCAAAAAGCTCACAATACAATAGAGAAGACAGATGTATAAAGATTACAATAAGGTAATCTTACTGTGTGCCAAGAGCTTTCTACACGCTATCTCATTTAATCCTAACACTGACCCTACTGGTGAGTAGAAATTACTATTGCCATTGTTCAAAGCAGAAAACCAAGACATGGAGAAGTCAAGTAACTTGCTCAAGATCACAAGGCTGGCAAGTGACATAGCAGGGACCCTCCCTGTCTGATTTCAAAGACCACGATGTTAACTGTGAGGCTACACTGCCTCGGGGACAATAGCTTGATTTCAGAGCCAAGTTGTAGTGGTGGCTAGGAGCTGATCAGACCTAGGGTGGCACAGGTTAAGAGGGAGGGGGGACATTCCAGGTAAACGTTGCAAGGCATGATACTCTGGATCAGGGCCGGGGGCGATTAAAAGTGCCTGGCAGTAAATTTTGTGCTGTGTATTTTAGCACACCAACACAAAAGCACTGGCAAGACTGAAGAGTCATTGGAAGGTGCCTGATGAACCAACCCCACCTCCCAGCCTGGCTCTCCAAAGCCTTCATCATATGCACCTGATCCACCTACCCAGCCTCATCTCTTAGCTTTCCCTTCACTCTGCCCTCATCTTGAGCATCTCATTTCTCTTCTGCTGGAACACCCTGGACCTCCCCTTTGTCCATGTCTGCCCCTCCCTGAGCCCAGAAACTCAATTCAGCCTTGACATCCTGATGACTCCCCCTACCCAAGTCCCCCAGCCCAGTTTTCACAACAAACAACTTCCACATTGCAGCTTTTCACCAGACACCTAGATTTTAAAGTCTATGCCATTTTTACCTAAATGCTATTCATTTCGGTGCCTAGAATAACAGATACTGTTCCTCACCCACTCTATCCCATAAACCGTGTTGTTCGGCCTAGATCCTAGTGCAGAGAGAAGTCTATTGTCAATGCCCAGCCTTTGTGATATACGCAAAGAAGTCCAGAACTAGGGCGGGGAGGGAGGGGAGTGTTGAGTGGAGGAGGCTTAAGCACTAGAGGAATATGTTCAAGTCTAAGCACCTGCACATGAACTTTGCTGAGATCTGCGAAAACCAAACAAGAGAAGTGCTGTATCAAAACAGAATAAAGGTCAAGCTGATAAAAGCTGGCCTGAACATTTTAGAAAAGGTATGGTCTAAATGTCATGATACCTGTGGGAGAATTTATCACAACAGATCATAAAGCCGTAAGTATGATTCCTGAACAATTGAAAGTGACTTAGGGCATCTCCAGGGGTGACGCCCTGGAGCTGACAAATTTAATGGATGTTTTCTGGAGCACTGTTACTGGTCTTTGTACAAAGTACACTGAAGTCATTGCTCCCTTCTGGAAGGCCTGCATTTTACCAGTGTGAGACTTCAGCAATGTTACTCCCATTGGTGGAGTTTTGTTTGGATTTTTTGGTTTGCCTCACTTGTCAGCAAACTCCGCCCAGATGTTTTTGACTGTGTTGTGTGCGTTCAGACTCTGAATTCAGAGCCTGGACCTACACCTTCACCAGTCCACTGGAGGGTCCTAACATGCTAATGTCTTTTCCTGGCTTTTCAGTTGGGAATGAAGACCTCTCCCAGACAAGAGCCACACTCCTTCTGCCTTCTGCTTGTTGCCTGGTACCGTGGTGCCCACTGGAAAGGCTGGCGTGAGCCCCGGACCCTCCCACCTCCTCACCGTTATCAACCACATAGATGGTGCGGGAGTTATCGTGAATGGCGAGATCCTTCCTGGGGACGTTCTTGTTGAGCAGGTTCAGGGCCTGATCCCTGCCCTGGCCCGACACCTTCTTACTGACCAGCATGTCAAGCAGGTGGTTGGTGATCTGCTTCAGGTCCTTCTTGGAGTCTGAGGAAGAAGAGGACAGGGGTGAATGGAGAGGACTACGGTGTCTGAGGTATACAGGACCCAGGATGGCTGGGACTTCTGGAAGGACTCTGGAAATATCTAATCCACTGCTTCCCAGATCTTGGAATTTCCCAGGAGAGCATCCTGTCTCATTCAAAGAAGGGAGGGAGACTTCTAGACAACACCCCCAAGGGTGATCAGAAAGGGGGCGGCAGAGGATGAGGTGGTTGAATGGCATCATTCATGGACATGAATCTGAGCAAACTCCAGGAGATAGTGAAGGACAGGGAAGCCTGGCGTGCTGCAGTCCATGGGGTCACAAAGAGTCAGACATGACTTAGTGGCTGAATAACAGCAACATCCAAGTTGAATTCCAGTGTCATTAAATAGATATTTATATGAATGGATGGGGGGAAAAAAGACTGGAAAAGGACTTCCCAGGTGGTACAGTGGGTGGGAATCTGCCTGCCAATGCAGGGGACACAGGTTCGATCCAGACATCTTACTGGGAAGGTCTGGGAAGATCCCACATGCTGAGAGCAACTAAGCCCGTGCACCACAGTTATTGCCCCCCCAGTCTAGAGCCCGCAACTCCTAAAGCCCATGTGTCTACAGCCTGTGCAACAAGGGAAGCCACTACACCACAACGAAGAGCAGCCCCATGCACCACACCTAGAGAAAGCCCATGCACAGCAGTGAAGATCCAGTGCAACCAAAAATAAAATTAAGTAATTAGTTAGTGTAAAAAAATGAGTTTTCAGAAAAAGAAAAAAGACTGGAAACTTTCCCATGGCAGTGATCATAGTCGTTATCTGGAGGGATATTTTCAGGTCGTTGGGGCTTTTGTTTCATCTTTACGTATTTCTAAAATTTTCCAAGTTTCTCTAATAAGCCTCTGTTACTTTTTTAAAAACTATTTTATTTATTTATTTTTGGCTGGGCTAGGTGTTCGTTGCTGCGTGAGCTTTTCTCTAGTTGCGGTGGATGGGGGCTACTCTATAGCTGCCAGGTGCAGGCTTTTCTTTGCAGTGGCTTCTCTTGTTGCAGAGCTCAGCCTCTAGGGTGTAGAGGCTTCAGCTGATGCGGCGCACCGGCTCTAAAGCACAGGCTCAATAGTTGCTCCGAGGCGTGTGGGATCTTCCTGGATCAGGGATCAAACCCACATCTCCTGCACTGGCAGGTGGGATCTTTACCACTGAACCACCAGTTACTTTTTAAAACTTTTTTCATCTTGCAAAACTGAAATTCCCATTAAACAACTCATTTCCTCCTCCCCCCGATCCTGGCAACCACCATGCACCTTTCTGTTTCTATGAGCTTGACTGTTTTAGAAAACACAAGGAATTCCTTGGTGGTCCACTGGGTAGGACTCTATGCGTCCACTGCAGGGGGCACGGGTTTGATTCCTAGTCAGGAAACTAAGGTCTGGAGCTGAAAGGAGAACGAAGAAGCCTCATATATGTGGCATATACAGTATTCGTGTTTTTGTGACTGGGTTATTCACTTAACATAAGGTCCTCAAGGTTCATCCATGTTGTAGCCTGTGTCAGAATTTCCTGCCTTTTTAAGGCTGAACAATATTCCATTGTAGAGACAGACACCACGTTTTATTTCTCCATTCATCCATAGATGGGCACTTGAGTTGCTTCCAACATTTTTGCTCTCGTAAATGTGACTGTGCCTCTGTTATTTTTATAGTCAAAAAATAAACGGAAAAATATAACCGGGCCACCTCCATGTACGCGAATGCTCAGTCTGAGGTAGTAACTGGCACTTCCTTGCCCCCACCCCCCCAAACCAAAGTTGAAAACCATCTCCTACCCAGAACCAGGGCCTCTTCCTTCCCCCGAGGCTCCTGTTTGTCCTCCCCAGACAGAGCGTCGATGATGGCCTGGAGCAGGTTGCAGACGGCCAGAGACATCTCCTCGTTCTCAACGGCCATGAGGCTGCAGATTCGGTCTATCCGGACTGCGTGGAGGATTGCTGTGGCCTAGACACCCCCAGTGAGAAGCACATGGTCAGCTGGCTGCCCCTCCCTTCCAACTGTCGTGCAGGTTAGGGAGCGGGTGAGGGCTGCCCCATGCAGTCGGGACAGAAGCCCAGGCAGCCGCTGTCTCATGGGGCCTGTGGCCCCGGGCAAGCCCCGGACTCAAGCCATGCCCCTTTCCAGAGGGCTAGAGCTGCGCCCTCCAGTACGGTGGCCTCTCGCCCCAGGGGAGGCTCTGAACGTGTGTAACACAGCAAGTTCACACTGAGATGGGCTGTGTGTGTAAAACACACACTGGGTTTTCAAGACTTAGTATGAAAAACCATGAACTGTCACAGCCATTGCATTCAGCTTTTCCTCAGAAACCACTTTCAATAAACTTATCTTTGTTTGAGTGTGAAAATGTTAGTCACTCAGTCATGTCCGACTCTGCGACCCCATGGACTGTATAGCCCACCAGGCCCCTCTGTCTATGGAATTCTCCAGGCAAGAATACTGGAGTGGGTAGCCATTCTGTTTTCCAGGGGATCTTCCCAACTTGGGGATCGAGCTTGGGTTGCCTGCATTGCAGGCAGATTCCTTACCATCTGAGCCACCAGGGAAGCCCTTATTCTTTGTTTAGTAAGACCCATTCTCAGCTCAAAGAAACAAACCAGAGAATCAGTCTCCGTTGAATCTGGGACCACACAACCAAGGTTGAGGGGGGCCGCTTTAGATGTCGTATCAGGGTCATATCAGGGTCTATCCACGCCAGCCATGCCCAGCCCACAAGTCAACGCCCTGTCCTCAGACTGGCAGCCCTTTGCTCCACGAACCCCGCCCCTGCCCTCACCCTAGCTCGGTGGCTACTGCACATGCCCGACAGTGTCCGCACTGCAGCCAGCATCAGCTCAGGCCTCTTCGTGTCCAAAAGCTGCATCAGCAGGGCCACGCCGTTGTTCTGGAAGATCCTCTCCGCCCCCGCTTCCTCACGGCCGAGGACAATGAGGTTGTTGGCGGCCTGAAGGAGCAAAGGTAGCAACGAAGGTCAGGGGTGAAGTCTGGCTCCTGAGGCCTTGACTGTGAGCCAAGTGCAGGGGCTGGGGCAAGGAACGAGTCTTCAAAACTTCTTTATATTCTTTTGCCCTATAGCCCTGGTCCTGGGAATGTAGCCCAAGAACATAATTCAGAACAAGAAACAAAGTAACTTGCAATAAAGACCAGCTGGATGAAAATACATTGCAGCCATTAAAGACATAAATGAAACGACTCAGAGGCAACTTGGAAAAAGCATGGGTTTGCAGAAACAGAATTACAGGTTCACTCTGATGGCACTTATGGTAAAACAAAACTGTGCGTATTTGCTTGTGGATAAGGACTTTTAAAAGGTAGGAAAGGGTGGTCCAGTGGTGACGACTCCACTTTCCAATCCTTGGGAGGGGAACTAAGATCCCACAGTACCCCTAACCCTGGTTGGGGAACTAAGATTGCGCATGCCGAGGAACAATTGAGCCTGTGAACCACAACAAAAGGTCCCACAGGCCGCAACAAAGACCCAACACAACCATATAAAAATGTTTTTAGAGAAGAGTAGGGAAATGTTAAATTAATTCATCAAGGAGGCCATTAGTCTGAGGTGGCTTCAGTGCCTAAGCAACTAAGTAAGAAAACCCAAACCACACTTTGCTGTCCAACAGAAATTAACACAACCTTGTAAATCAACTATACTTCAATTTAAAAACAAAACAACTACAATGAAAAAACCCAAACCCTATATTGTCTCAAGGTTAAGAAGGACAACCTATCACAAATAGCTAACGAGCCTTTCCCAAATAATGCCAACTGCTCAAGCTATAGCCTGGGCTTCCCAGGTGGCCCTAGGGGTAAAGAATCCGCCTGCTAAAGCAGGAGACACAAGAGATGTCAGTTCGATCCCTGGGTCAGGAAGATGCCCTGGAGAAGGAAATGGTAACCCACTCCAAGTATTCTTGCCTGGAGAATTCCATGGACAGAGGAGTCTGGCAGACTGCAGTCCAGGGGGTTGCAAAGAGTTCGACACGACTAGGCATGCACACTTTTAAGCTACAGCCAATAAAATAATTCCCTTGCTTTGCTTCCACCTCTTTTCTGGTTTTGTTTGTTTTGTTTTGTTTATATATTT
This sequence comes from Cervus canadensis, assembly GCF_019320065.1. Classification (NCBI taxonomy): domain Eukaryota; kingdom Metazoa; phylum Chordata; class Mammalia; order Artiodactyla; family Cervidae; genus Cervus; species Cervus canadensis. The sequence continues at coordinate 45,285,697 of NC_057386.1, read as the reverse complement.
GCAGCACGTGGACTCAGGAGTTGCTGCACTCGGCCTTAGTTGCCCCACAACATGTGGGATCTTAGTTCCCGACCAGGGATCATACTGACATCCCCTGCATTGGCAAGAGGATTCTTAACCACGGAACCACCAGGGAAGTCACACACCTCTTTTCGATAAAAGCCTTTTCCCTGGCTCTTGCTGGTGGAATACTCTCGACCACTTCTGGTTTACGCTACCCAGTTCAAACAAATTTTGCTCAAACTCTTAGAGTTTTTAATATGTCTTAGTTTATCTTGTAACAGAATTGGTTTTTACATTGGGGATTCTTTTCCATTAAACATGTTCCTTGAATATGGTTTTGGCATCTTTATTGTTCAAGAAAATCTGAAGTTGCAGGAGGTTCTCAGGAAGATTGAAGGTTGTGATGGACAGAGAACGCTAGATGGGATTTGAAAGCCCTGGGTGATGGTTCTGCCACATGCTAGCCACATGACCTTGGGCAAGGCATAGCATTCTCTGGGTCTCAGATCCCTGTCCGTAAAAATAGACAGTTGAGCTGCATTTTCAAGTCTCTTCCTATATATATATATACATATATATATATAGGATATAGATATAAGATATTCTGTATATGTGTGTGTGTGTGTGTGTGTGTGTGTGTGTGTGTGTGAGTCCTCAGGGTCTCTCTCTCTCTCTCTCTCTCTCTCTATATATATATATATATGTATATGTATATGTATATAAAGGATATCCTGAATATTCATTGGAAGGACTGATAACTGAAGCTGAAGCTCCAATACTCTGGCCACCTGATGCGAAGAACTGACTCCCTGGAAAAGACCCCGATGCTGGGAAAGATTGAAGGCAGGAGGAAAAGGAGATGACAGAGGATGAGATGGTTGGATGGCATCACCAACTCAATGGACATGAGTTTGTGTAAGCTCCGGGAGTTGGTGATGGTCAGGGAGGCCTGGTGTGCTGCAGTCCATGGGGGTGGTAAAGAGTTGGACACGACTGAGTGACTGAACTGAACTGAACTGAGGATATAAAAGGATATAAAGCCTTCCACCTTGAGGATGCATTCATAGTCATCCCTCAGTATCCACAGGCGATTTTTTCCAGGACCCTGGTGGATAACAAAATCCACGGATGCTCAAGTCCCTTACATCAAATGACGTAGTACAGTTGACCCTCCTAACTGCAGGCAACCAACTGTGTGTTGAAATCCCTTAAAAGGCCCCAGATCTGGAGAGAAGGGCTTGAGCAGGACCTGAGACCCTGAGATTGGGCAAAGAATTCATGAAGCAAGAAAAGGAGGAGGTGGGCAAACAGGTGGAGAGTAAGAGGTTGGTGCGCAAGCTTAGTTGTGTCTGACTCTGCTACCCCATGGATTGTGCTGGCCAGGCTCCTCTGTTCACGGGATTTTCCAGGCAAGTACACTGGAGTGGGGTAACCACTCCCTTCTCCAGGGATCTTCCTGACCCAGAGACTGAACCCCCTTCTCCTGCATTGCTGGCAGATGCTTTACCGTCTGAGCCACCAGGGAACCCCCCCAAGAGGCTGGGGAGGAGGCTGATTAAAGAATTCCAGGCAAGCATGAGCAGAACCATCATCACTCTATCAGTCAAGGGCTTTGTACTCTTCAGAGTACTCTTCAGAGTACAAAGTACTGCTTTTATATGTATAACAACTCATCAAGTCCTTATAAGAGTTTATTATAAAAGATACTTGCATATTTAAAAAAATTTTTTTTACCACATCCGCCACATGTGGGATCTTAATTCCTTTACCAGGAATCAACCCCAAGTTGCCTGCATTGGAAGGCGGAGTCTTAACCACTGGATCACTAAGGAAGCCCCAATATTTGCATATTATATGATTACTGATCATAAAACTAATAAAAATTCCCCATGCATCTTCTGTTAAATTCTTATATTCAGATATTCATTTTTTTCCCTCTGAAGGAGGAAAAAAGAAACATTTAAAAATGCAGCAAATTTGGTTAAGAAGATGGTATTAGGAATAAACATCTTCACAATTCAGAATGATGCTGCAATATTTTGAAATGGAATAAAGCATTATTTTGACGTGTCACTGTTTCTTAGGCCCAAAACCAGAGTGAGGCAAGTAAGACACTCGCCTTGGGTGCCGATTTTACGGGGTACAAAAAAACTTCTGTAATCAAGATAAATGGTATTGAATGCAATGTTTTAAAATATCAAAATCTATGCACTGCAAAAAACAATACATGAACAAAATGCCAGAAATGTAAAGACAGGATTCAACCCTCATTGTTCTCACTGTTGAGCATGACTCAACATGAGCACCCCTTGTGTTGAGCATGACTCTCCTCGTGGTTCTCACCCTAATCCTGGCCCTTCTTAGAGTTCACGCTGTTTCCTAAAGAGCTTAACGTTTGGCCCACCTTTGTCTCCTTTCTCCCAGGAGCCGCCCACCGGCACGAGACGGGGGCGTTACCGTCCGGACACAGGGGCGGAGCCGCAGAAGAAGCAGTTATCTGCGCGCCCCTAGAGCGCCCTCTTCTGGTTCGCTGCTTGCCCAGCACTTACCTTCTCCAGTTTATCCGCTTCACTGTTCCTGTCCAGGAGAATCTCAAACATCGTCTGAACCCTCGAGTCAGTGGAGAACTGCACCCGGAGCTGAGGAGAGAGGAGGGAGTGGAGAAGAAGGCAGGCGGACATCCCCATCATTTCAGACAGCTCCACTTAAAGGTCATCTCAGTTAACACTAGGGTATACTCTTTCTGCCTGCCTCCATCACTCGCTCATCCAACAAACACCTACTGAACTACTACTCCGGGTCAGATGCTGGCAGATGCTAGGGATAGAACGGGAGGACAAAATCAAATCCTTGCTCCATAAAGCTTACACTTTACATTCGAGGTCCCATTTAGTCTTAACAAGGCAAGTCTTGGAAGACGAAAAGATCATCACCCCAATTTTGCAGCCTCGCTGTTAGACGTTTCAATATGGGCTAAAACAGGAATGTATCTCCAGGGTCAGAAACATGAAGCAGCTTTCAAGTACCTCTTGAAATAAATGTAAACCATTTTTTCCTTCTTTATTCCTTTTTAAATATTCATTCATTCATTCACTTGGTTGTGCCCAGGTCGTCGTAGCAGCAGCACACAAGATCTTTAGTTGCAGCATGTGCGATCCAGGTCCCTGACCTGGGATCGAACCCAGGCCCCCTGGATTGGGACCACAGAGTCTTAGCCATTGGACCACCAGCGAAGTCCCTAAATGATTATTTTGGAATGTCTCATCCCTCACTCTCCCAATCCCAGTCCCAACCCCACTGCTCTGAAGCTTTGTTCTGCTGGGCTACAGTGCCACCTATTTCCATCCTGAGGTCATTTCCTTTCAGGAAGTCGCTCATTCACCACCCCTTCTCTGGTCACTGGTTGGTCTGTATTTTGACAGCCCTTGAGTCTGCACTCTGGACAGTACACTGTGGTCCCTCTATGGGGCTGCCCCAGGCATCCAGAAGTCCCTGTGACCTGGAGCAAGGAGATGCGTGATCAAGTTACCCTTCTGCTCTCACAGTGGGGAACTGACACCCCAGTGCGTCCCTCAGAAAACTGGTAGCTAAGTGAGGACAGAGGGCGCAGGACTCCTCATCTCTGGTCCCAGTTCCCTGAGCCCGCTCCATTTTCCTAGAAAAGATTCCCTGTTCCTGCTGGTTCCTGGCTCTCCTGCATCCCCCCAGCAACATCCTCCCCCCAGTTCCCAGGTTTCTCATGCTGCCTTGGTCCTCCTAGAAAGAGAGGAAGATCATAGTGAAGACGTACTAAGTTGTGATTTTTTTTTAAGCCTCCATCTGGAATTGAAAAGACTGGTATGCTAGTCCTGTCTGGCTTGTACCCTTGAACAAGCATCACGGCATCTCTGATCACTCTGATCACAGATAGGTGCATCTGCCCGGCTGTTCTGTGCCACGTGACCACTCCATCCAAGGGAGTGGCGGTAGGCCAGCCCTGGTGTCCCGCCGCCCTAACGGGTCCCTACTAGGAATGGGGAGAGGTGGCCGAGGCTTGCGGGAAGGCCTCCTTCCGGGTCCAGCCCACCTTCTCCTGGATGCTGGTGTTGAGTCTCCTCAGTGTCTCCTGGAAGCTCTGGTTCTGTGGCTCCAGGGTGGCACAGCGCTGCACGTCCTTGAAGGCCTGGTCCAGCTTGCCCAGGTGCTCCAATGCCTGGCATCGCCGGTACAGAGCCTTGATGTCCGAGGAGTTGATATCAATGGCTAGTGAGGGACGTAGGCAGAGTCTCAGGGCGCCGGGCAGCAGACCACCTTCCCTCCTCCCCCACCACTGCCCCCAACTCCAGGGCTTCCAACTCTCCCTTGGAGAGTGTGCATCCTTATAGACCAGCTTTGTGGAAGGCAATTTTTCCACGGACTGTAAGTGGAGTGTGGTTTGGGGATGATTCAAGTGCATTACATCTGTTGTGCACTTTATTTCTATTATTAGGACATCAGTTCCACCTCAGATCATCAGGCATTAGATCCCAGAGATTGGGAAGCCCTGTGGTAGACCATCTGGTCCTAGGCTCCCCTTAGTTAGGGAGGTGGTAAGAATCACTGTCTCAAGGTCGGAAGGGAGCTTAAGGCTCATCTTGTCCAATTCCTGACTCACCAGTCTCGGCTCCTTGATCCCGGCCAAGTACTAATCCAGTTGGTGCTTACATACCTCCAGCTGTGGGGAGCACCTTCCATCTCAAGGCAGACAGCTCCTTCAGAAAGCCCTTCCCTCCTCCAACTTGAAATCTATCTCCCTGTAACTTTGCCCTTTTGTCTTAAGTCCAGTCCTGGAAACTGTGAGATGAAATCCAATACTTCTTCCTTGTGACCAGCCTTTCAGGAATTTGAAAGCAGCTCCCCATCCCACCTGGGAGTTCCTTCTCTGAGCTAAATATTGCCACTTTTCTGCTTTTCATAGGTTGTGTTTCCAGTTCCTTCTCCAGCTAAGTCCTTCCCTTCTAAACTCACTCCAGACTATCTCTGTCTCTCCTTAAAAATTAGTGACTTGCTACAAGCAATAAACGCTGGAGAGGGTGTGGAGAAAAGGGAACCCTCTTACACTGTTGGTGGGAATGCAAACTAGTACAGCCACTATGGAGAACAGTGTGGAGATTTCTCAAAAAACTGGAAATAGAACTGCCGTATGACCCAGCAATCCCACTCCTGGGCATACACACCGAGGAAACCAGATCTGAAAGAGACACGTGCACCCCAATGTTCATCGCAGCACTGTTTATAATAGCCAGGACATGGAAGCAACCTAGATGCCCATCAGCAGATGAATGGATAAGGAAGCTGTGGTACATATACACAATGGATATTACTCTTCATTAAAAAGAATTCAGTTTGAATCAGTTCTAATGAGATGATGAAACTGGAGCCATTTACAGAGTGAGTAAGCCAGAAAGATAAAGACCAATACAGTATACTAACACATATATATGGAATTTAGAAAGATGGTAATGATAACCCTATATGCAAAACAGAAAAAGAGACACAGATGTACAGAACAGACTTTTGAACTCTGTGGGAGAAGGCGAGGGTGGGATGTTCCGAGAGAACAGCATCGAAACATGTATATTATCTGTGGTGAAACAGATCACCAGCCCAGGTTGGATGCATGAGACAAGTGCTCGGGCCTGGTACACTGGGAAGACCTGGAGGGATCGGGTGGAGAGGGAGGTGGGAGGGGGGATCGGGATGGGGAATACATGTAAATCCCTGGCTGATTCATGTCAATGTATGACAAAACCCACTACAATATTGTAAAGTAATTAGCCTCCAACTAATAAAAATAAATGAAAAAAAAAAAAGCCAAGACAGACCTATGCAGAGAACCCCCTTCATTCTGCATATTATAACCCTAAAAATGCAGCCGGAAATCGTCCCATTTTGATCATGCTCTTACATAAGCTCTCTCAGACCTTGAGGCACTCCGAAACCAGTGCTGATTTGTGTTTCTTTCTCCTAGTGTCCGTGGAATAAACCCATGAACACATCCTAGCCTCCAACAAAGTGCCTATGTCCTCGCTGTGACAAAAGGATTTCCAGGAGCATTCTTCTAAGAAAAGAAGCCACCCCAGCATATCTAACGTGTAAAAATGTGACTTAGGGATGGCTTTCCTGGAGCATTCCATTCACACAAGGATGGTCCATCTGAAGCTCTGCCTACAACATCCAGGATGGCATTTATACAATCTGTGAGTGTCAAGAGCCTCTTAGACTAAACAGGGATGCCAAGGGGGGTCGTGGAGGGCAAGGTCAGAGCAAGGGGGGGCTCACCTCTCGAGGCATCAGAAGCCGCCTGAACATAGCTCTCCTGAGGAATGGGGAAGGAGAAAACTTGGTTAATGCGGACCCAACACAGAGACAGCCAGAGAGGGTCCTGAGGTGAGGAGACAGGGCTTGCTGGCCGCTGTCACTGTCAGAGGCCAGAAGCTCCTTGCTGAGCATGGGAAAGTGGACAAGATTCAGGCACATTCATGCTTGAACCTGGCTCTGCTGCTGACTGAGGAGGGCGTGGCTACCCACTCCAAGGTTCTTGCCTGTAGAATCCCATGGACAGAGGAGCCTGGAGGGCTATCGTCCGTGGGGTCGCAAAGAGTCACACACGACTCAAGTGATTTAGCATGTACACACTGCTGCTAACTACCTAGAGCTCTTGGGGAAGTTATTGAGCCCTCCTCTTGAGTCTTGAGCTTCCTATCTGCAATATGGGTACAAGAGTAGTGGCAACCTCGTGGTCTGTGGTTAAGATGCCATGAAATAAGCTCTGAAAAGTCCCTGTCCTGATGCCAGTTTCCACGAGGCTGCTTCCCATGGGATAAGAACTGTCTCCGTGGATGACTTCCCCGTTTGCCAGAGGAGTGGGTCAGGCGATGGGTACCAGAAAGCAGGGGGAGGCGCCCTGCTCCAATCTGAGGGTTCCAGGAGAGGGTGTGACTGTCGGGAGGAGGGAACTGCCCCTCACCTGCATCCCAGTTCAGCCCTCAGTTCCCACCCCTCTCCATCCCAGACCGTTTTCAGGCCACAGGCCGCCCGGTTCCGATAGAGCGTGGCCAGCAGGGCCTTATCCTTGGTCAGCTTCAGGGCCTGGCTGTAGCTCTTGGTGGCGGCCTTGTAGTCCTGGAGCTGGAAATGCTGGTTCCCTTCCTCCTTCAGCTGCATCGCTTCTGCCTCGGCCATCTGTCGGGACAGGAGAGCTCCCTCCAGACCCGGGGCTGGGCTCCTGGTCTGAGGTCTGGAGCTCCGGGGTCCCCACCTACCAGGATGGATGGGGAGGATGCTACCTGGGAGGGAGGGAACCAGAGGGACCCACCCCTCAACCCCCGCCAATCCACTGCCCAGGAGGACATCACAGCGTCTGCTAAGAGTGGGGCCCAAGTTGAGAGGGGTCTCAGCATCTCTGTTCCTAGGGAACTCTGCTCAGTATTATGTAACAACCTAAACGGGAAAAGAATTTGAAAAAGAAGGGGTTTCCCTGGCAGTCTAGTGGCTAAGATTCCATGCTTCCAATGCAGGGGGCCTGGGTTCCACCCCTGGTCAGGCAGCTAGATCCCACTTGTTGCAACTAAGACCTGGTGTGGCTAAATAATTAAATAAATAAAAATACATAAATTTTTTTAAAAAAAGAATAGATATATGTATAACTGAATCACTTGGTACACCTGAAGTTAACGCAAAATTGTTAACTATACTCTGACTTTTTTTTTTTAAAGAAGAGTCCCTGTTCCTCCCTCTATCTCCCTCCCAGCAGGATGGGCAAAGCCACGACACCAAGGGCCTGAATTCTCATTGCAGGCCTTAAAATGCCTGGGTTCCGCCTTCCCCCTCCCCAGTCCCAGGAACACTCCGGGCCAGCTCACTTTCTCTCAAGGACAATGTTCTCAGTCCGTCCTCCTGGGGTGCGGCTCCTCTGTGTGTGAACCCCCAGCCGGCCAGCGTCAGTCTGCCCCTCCCAGCCCCCACCCAGGAGACTTTATCACCCCAGCCAGTGGCTCCGGACCATATTTGGCCACAGGGGCAGGTGCCCCTGGCGTCTGTCAGAGATACTCCGGGACCTCCCCCTCCCCAGACTGGACGGTCATTACCACGTGGAGGTTCCAAGGAACCTCTGCCCCCGCATCCCACTCAGGGCCAGTCCTGGGGGCACAGGTGCTCCTAACCCCCCAAAGAATGATAGATCCAGAGGAACGGGAGCACCCCCAGCAGACCCCCGCTCCCTAGGCACAGCTCGGATGCCCCTTCTCCACCTCCCTCCCAGATAAACAACCTCCTCTCCCCTCCCCCCACCCCTGCTATTTTGGGAGCAGAGTGACAGCTGAGGGGCTGGCAGGCTTCGACACACGCAGAGCAGCTGCCCAGGTCCCAGGCCAGCTGGAGACTTCCAGAAGCGCCCTTCTGGAGGGAGGAGGGAAGAGGAGGGAGGGAGGAAGTTTCCTTCCCCTCTCCCCCTTGTCCACAACTCCCCTGCCACTTCCACCCATTGAAAACGGCCTTGTTTTTCAGAAAGATCCATGGACCTTTTGTCTCACTTGAGTGGAAGTGGGTGGTTTGTTCCACTCTGCGCATCTTCTGCGGCTCTTCCCTGTCTGTATGGAGGGTCTGTATTTGGCATCCCTCCCCGCCCCCAGGCTAGGAGCCCCCTGAGGATGGGCTCTGTATGTCCCCCACCGGACTGAATCTTCTCCTGCAGAATCCCAGGCAGCCTGGGAATTCCCTGCGACCCAGAACTGTGCCCCCCTACCTGACCCCTCATCAGAGAAGGCAGGGGGGTGGGGGGGGTGGGGTCTTCCTTGGACGAGAACTGTATATTCACTAAAAATTGTGAATCACTGTGTTGCACACCCGACACTTATACAATATTGTAAATCAACTCTACTGTGATGTTAAAATTTTAATTAAATTAAAAATTCTTAATTAAAAAAAAACACACTATGTACTTGCCACCAGAGAGGGTCTCCCCTGGGACAGGAATTGTTTTTCCTTTTTCAACTGAGGGTTCCTAAGACAAATTTATGAGGTTGTCCCCCACTTGGATATAGAATTCTCCCAGCTTTCTGTGTCTCTGAGACTGGGCAGTGAGTGCTCTCCCAGAGGACAAGTACAGCGTCTCATGCAGTTTGAGTTTCCCTGGCACAGAGCCTGGAAGACTCAGTGTCCAATGCACGTTCTTAAATGAATGAATGAATGAGTTTTTCGTGCTGACGCTTTGCTTCACATTGCTACCATTCTGCCCCCCTCTCCCACATTGCTTCAGACTGACTGACCAGGGCTAAGAAAAGACACTGAAGGAAAAAAGTGTAGGTGGGATCACTCACACCAGATTCTGCTCTTAGCTCTGTGACCTTGAAAACACAGCTCTGTGACCTTGGACAAGTTCTACTGTCCTACTGGACGCAAAGTCCAGCCCTGATAAATGTTCAAGTCCAGGGGACCCGGATTCAAATTCTGATTCAGTAATTCATTCCACAAGCATCTCTTAAGCATTTGATATGTGCCAGGATTCCCTCGAGGCTCAGCTGGTAAAGTTGGTACAATGCAGGAGACCCGGGTTCAATTCCTGGGTCAGGAAGATCCCCTGGAGAAGGAAATGGGAACCCACTCCAGTGTTCTTGCCTGGAGAAACCCCTGGACAGAGGAGCATGGCAGGCTACAGTCCATGGGGTCGCAAGAGTCGGACACGACTTAGCGACTAAACCACTACTATCTGCCAGGAACTGTGAATGATTATGGAAGCAGAAAACACTCCTGGGGTAAGGATCTGTGTCTATTTTGTCCCTCACATATTCCAAGTGTCTGCAACAGTGTGTAGCATGTAGCGGCTATTGTTTTAGTCGCTAAGTCATGTCTGACTCTTTTGCAACCCCAGGGACTGTAGCCCACCAGGCTCCTCTGTCCATGGGGTTTCCTAGGCCAGAGTACTGGAGTGGTATGTAGTAGGTGCTCAGAAATATTTGTTGAATGAATGCATGAAAGAATTCCATGAATCTGTGATTTCTGATTTTTCCTGCCTGTAATGGGAGGCTTTGTAGGGTAACAAAGACAGAAAGTAACTGACCAGATTTTTGGTTTGAAACATCACCCTGGTTGTCAGGTGAAGAGGAGGAGGCAGGGTAAAGACAGGTAGGCAAATGTAGAGACTGTAGGAACCAGTATCGCAGCCAAAATCTAGGCTCTCTGTGCACTGATACGGAAGAGCAATATGCAGACAGAATTGTGGAGAAGAAAGAGTGACTCTATTAATTTGTCAGACAAAGGGGGAACACAGTACGCTGGCATCTCAAGTGCTGTGCCCCCCTGCCCTGATGAGTGAAAAGTGAAAGTGAAAGTCGCTCAGTCGTGTCCGACTCTTCGGGACTGCATGGACTATACAGTTCATGGAATTCTCCAGGCCAGAATGGGTAGCCTTTCCCTTCTCCAGGGGATCATCCCAAACTAGGAATCGAACCGGGGTCTCCTGCATTGCAGGCGGATTCTGGTGAGTAGGGAGAGGTTACATAGTCAGGCAGGAGAATGTGATAAGGATCAAGGCAATAACCATCTTTCTTTTTCTTTTCAAGCTGTGACGGGTCTTCATTGCTGCGAGTGGGCTTCCTCTACTTGTGGCGAGCGGGGGCTACTCTTTGCCGCAGAGCACAGGTTCTATAGAATGGGCTACAGTCATTGTGGCACACGGGCTTAGCTGCTCCACGGCATGTGGGATCTTTACAGACCAGGGATCGAACCCATATCCCCTGCATTGGCAGGCAGATTCTTAACCACTGGACCACCAGGGAAGTCCGGTAACAGTCTTTCCTTCTTTCCTCTGCAAAGTTTCAAAAGGGTGGGTTGCTGACAAGATTAGGGTGTGTGCAGGGTCTAAGGTGGTCTCCTGACCTTGAAGAGCTTCTCTGGTCCCTTTAATCTTGACTCAGGTGGTTTCCTGGTTGCTCCTCCCTTGATTAGCAACTGCTTGAATCTACTCTTTGGAGCTCAGAGAAGATTGTGGAAGGTGGAGTGTTGCCTCCGTGAAATGAGGGACAAAAAGGCCTCTGTGCCTGGGAGCCCCAAAGGGCCCTGCATGGCATCAGTGTGGCAATGGAGATGGAGGGAACAGATTCTAGACAGGGTAATAAGGCAGCCCTGGCGGAGCTTGAGATGCCCTGGATACAGGGGAGGGAGAAAGAGAGGGAGGGAAGGGGGAAGGAGGGAGACAGAGAGAGAAGCTGACCAAAGATCCTAGGTTTCCAGTAAGAGTTCTTCTGGTCCGTCTCTGCTTTAGGGCCTCATCTGTAATATGGGATGAAAAGAGTCATGACGATTAAATGAGTTACATATGTAAAGCACTTAGAACAATGCCTGACACATTGCTATTGTTGTTATTGTTGTTATTATCGTAAACAACAATACATATTGTTATTATTATAGAAGGAAATGGCAACCCACTCCAGTATTCTTGCCTGGAGAATCCCATGGACAGAGGAGCCTGGCGGGCTACAGTCCACAGGGCCGCAAAGAGTCGGACACGACTGAGCGACTTCACTTTCACACTGTTGAAGACTGCAAGAATTTTTTGCTTCTATCCTCAAGTATTATTAAATGATTTGAGCCATTTGAAAAAGAATACTAGACTTCCCTGGTGGCCCAGTGGTCAAGAATACACCTGCCAATTCAGGAGACATGGGTTTGATCCCTGATCTGGGGCGATTGCACATGACTTGGAGCTACTAAGTCTAAGCGCCACAACTACTGAGCCTGCGCTCCAGAACCCATGAGCGACAACCAGAAAAGCCACCTCAAAGAGACGTCCGCATAGGGTAATAGAGAGCAGCCCTCGCTGGCCGTAACCAGAGAAAGCCTGTGTGCAGCGCCGATGACCCAGAGCAGCCAAAAGGAAAAATTAATTAATTATTTTAAACTTAAAAAGAATTCTAATTTCCGCCTTCAATCCCATGGGCTCTGGATTTATAAGGCACTCCCATTGCCTATCTCTGTGATCTCAGGGGAAATCAACCAGCGAGAGCCTTCAATTATGCATCGGTAAAACTGGGGCTAAGAATCTCTGTTCGGAAAAGACAAAAGGTTGTCAGTATCCGGCAAGTGATCTGCAATCACCAGATGGCCAACACCAAAATCAGATTGATTATATTCCTTGCAGCCAAAGATGGAGAAGCTCTATACAGTCAACAAAAACAAGACCGGGAGTTGACTGTGGCTCAGATCATGAACTCCTTATTGCCAAATTCAGACTTAAATTGAAGAAAGTAGGGAAAACCACTAGACCATTCGGATATGACCTAAATCAAATCCCTTATGATTATACAGTGGAAGTGAGAAATAGTTTTAAGGGACTAGATCTGATATACAGAGTGCCTGATGAATTATGGATGGAGGTTCATGACATTGTACAGGAGACAGGGAGCAAGATCATCCCCAAGAAAAAAAAAATGCAAAAAAGCAAAATGGCTGTCTGAAGAGGCCTTACAAATAGCTATGAAAGGAAGAGAAGTGAAAGGCAAAGGAGAAAAGGAAAGATACCCATTTGAATGCAGAGTTCCAAAGAATACCAAGGAGAGATGAGAAAGCCTTCCTCAGTGATCAGTGCAAAGAAATAGAGGAAAACAATAGAATGGCAAAGACTAGAGATCTCTTCAAGAAAATTAGAGATACAAGGGAACATTTCATGCAAAGAGGGGCTCAATAAAGGACGGAAATGGTATGGACCTAACAGAAGCAGAAGATATTAAGAAGAGGTGGCAAGAATACACAGAAGAACTATACAAAAAAGATCTTCACGACCCAGATAATCATGATGGTGTGATCACTCACCTAGAGCCAGACATCCTGGAACGTGAAGTCAAATGGGCCTTAGGAAGCATCACTATGAACAAAGCTAGGGGAGGTGATGGAATTCCAGCTGAGCTATTTCAAATCCTAAAAAATGATGCCGTGAAAGTGCTGCACTCAAGATGCCAGCAAATTCGGAAAACTCAGCAATGGCCACGGGACTGGAAAAGGTCAGTTTTCATTCCAATCCCAAACAAAGGCAATGCCAAACAATGCTCAAACTACCACACAACTGCACTCATCTCACAAGCTAGCAAAGTAATGCTCAAAATTCTCCAAGTCAGGCTTCAGCAATACGTGAACCGTGAACTTCCAGATGTTCAAGCTGGTTTTAGAAAAGGCAGAAGAACCAGAGATCAAATTGCCAACATCCACTGAATCATCAAAAAAGCAATAGAGTTCCAGAAAAACATCTATTTCTGTTTTATTGACTATGCCAAAGCCTTTGACTGTGTGGATCACAACAAACTGTGGAAAATTCTTCAAGAGATGGGAATGTCAGACCACCTGACCTGCCTCTTGAGAAATCTGTACGCAGGTCAGGAAGCAACAGTTAGAACTGAACATGGAACAACAGACTGGTTCCAAATAGGAAAAGGAGTACGTCAAGGCTGTATAGTGTCACCCTGCTTATTTAACTTCTATGCAGAGTACATCATGAGAAACACTGAACTGGAAGAAGCACAAACTGAAATCAAGATTGCTGGGAGAAATATCAATAACCTCAGATATGCAGATGACACCACCCTTATGGCAGAAATTGAAGAAGAACTAAAAAGCCTCTTGATGAAAGTGAAAGAGGAGAGTGAAAAATTTTGCTTAAAGCTTAACGTTCAGAAAACTCAGAAAAAAATCAGAAAAGATCATGGCATCTGGTCCCATCACTTCATGCAAATAGATTGGCAAACAGTGGGAACAGTGGCTGACTTTATTTTTTGGGCTCCAAAATCACTGCATATAGTGATTGCAGCCATGAAATTAAAAGACACTTACTCCTTGGAAGGAAAGTTATGACCAACCTAGACAGCATATTAAAAATCAGAGACATTACTTTGCCAACAAAGGTCCATCTAGTCAAAGCTATGGTTTTTCCAGTGGTCATGTATGGATGTGAGAGTTGGACTATAAAGAAAGCTGAGCGCAGAATTGATGCTTTTGAACTGTGGTGTTGGAGAAGACTCTTGAGAGTCCCTTGGACAGCAGGGAGATCCAACCAGTCCATCCTAAAGGAGATCAGTCCTGGGTGTTCTTTGGAAGGACTGATGTTGAAGCTGAAACTCCAATACTTTGGCCACCTGATGCGAAGAGCTGACTCATTTGAAAAGACCCTGACGCTGGGAAAGATTGAGGGCAGGAGGAGAAGGGGACGAAAGAGCTTGAGATGGTTGGGTGGAATCACTGACTCAATGGACATGAGTTTGGGTAAATTCCGGGAGTTGGTGATGGACAGGGAGGCCTGGCGTGCTGCAGTCCATGGGGTCGCAGAGTTGGACACGACTGAGTGACTGAACTGAACTGATCCTGCAAGGCTCTGGGAGAGACCAGAACGCGGAGGCAGCCACCAGTCCAAGGGTAGGGTGTGGAGGCGAGTACCAGGTGAGCCCACGCCCAATGCCGGAGGCCTGGCGGGGCACGGCACTTCCCCGCCGCGACACCAGGGGGCGATGCGGCGAGCTGCGGCGCCGCTGAACCACGGCAGCGGCGCTCCATCACGCCGGAGTTACCTCCTCCACGTGGGGACGCAGGATGGCGGCGGCCGCGGCGGCAGCGGCGGGTGTGCGTGAGTGCGGGAGGGGCCCGCGGCCGGGGTCTCGCGCCTGCTTTCCCAAGGCCGGAGGGAGTCGGGAGTGGGGGCCCTCGGGTAACCTAGCCGCGGGAGTGACGCCTACCGCGCTTGTCCGCACAGGACGAGGCGGCGACGCGCGACGTGCAGCGGCTGCTCGTGCAGTTCCAGGATGAGGGCGGGCAGCTGCTGGGCTCGCCGTTCGACGTGCCCGTGGACATCACCCCGGACAAGCTGCAGCTCGTGTGCAACGCTCTGCTGGCCCAGGTGAGCGTTGGGCACGCGGGGGATCGGGAGGCCGGAGGTCTTGGGTACCAGGGCCCCCACCGCTCCTCCGCAGTGCTGCAGCCCGGCCGTGCGGTCTACCCTTGGGGAGGGTCGGAACATGTGAGAAGAGGGAGCAATTTACACGCCCACCATCAGGGCCCACCTGCGGAGAGAAAGCGCGTTTTGAACGCATTGGGCGCATCATCACAGTGATTCCTTGTCGCAGCCTGTCATTGTCTCCCCGTTGTCATTAACTTCCCCATTTTACATTGTTGCCTACGATCATTCGATTGTGTGTAAGATGCCGCGCCGTAGGTGGTAGATTTGGAGTTGGAACTCAAACGTCAGACTCAAAACTTCTGCTCTCCTAGGCTGCTCAGTCAGCTCAGTGGTGTCCGACTCTTTGCGACCCCATGGACCGCAGCACGCCAGGCCTCCCTGTCCATCACCGACTCCCGGAGTTTACTCACACTCATGTCCTTTGAGTCGGTGATGCCATCCAACCATCTAATGCTCTGTCGTCCCCTTCTCCTCCCGCTTTCAATCTTTGCCAGCATCAGGGTCTTCTCAAATGAGTCAGTTATTCTCATCAGGTGGCCAAAGTGTTGGAGTTTCAGCTTCAACGTCAGTCCTTCCAATGAATATTCAGGACTGATTTCCTCTAAGCTGCTAGTGTTTATCAAAATGCTGCCCTCTATGGGAGGTGGGCTTCTCTGGTGGCTCAGAAGTAAAGAATCGGCTTGCAATGCAGGAGACACGGGTTCGATCCCTGGGTCAGGAAGATCCCCTGGCAAAGGAGGTGGCAACTCACTCCAGTATTCTTGCTTGGAGAATTCCATGGACAGAGGAGCCTGGTGGGCTACAGTCCATGGGGGCCCAAAGAGTCAGACAGGACTTAGCAACTGAACAACAACATTGGAGGTGGGGGAAGTTGCTTAAAAATGCAGTACCTAGTGCTCGCTTCGGCAGCACATATACTAAAAATGCAGTACCTGGGCCCCACCCTACACTACTACACCAGACCCAGGGGTGAAGCAGAGAGTGCATTTTCAGTCGGCTTTTTGGATGCTTCTTACACATTATAGAGCCTGGTGTGGTGGTTTAGAACATGCCTTAAATGCTATATACTAATTCTAACCCTGGACTTCTGTCTGAAGAACCTGAATTAGTCATTAGCCATAGGACATTGGGCTAAGCACTTAGTTGCTCTGTTTTTTCAGCATGAATGCCTATCTGTCAGGGTAGTTGTGAGATGAAGATAAACGATTCTAAAGTGATTTGTAAATATTCTGGACTTGCTCTTGAAGGACTCAAAAGGTCTTGCTCAATGGGGAATAATGGGGGTGTCCCAAGCAGGGTGGCTGAAAAGAAGGCTTTGCCTGCACACAGCTTGCAGAGGGTGGGGAGGGGAGGGTCCCCCAGTGGAGGCTGCTCTGCCTGTCATTTCATGGGGGGCTTCCCTTTGCTGTTGTCCTCCAGGAGGATCCCCTGCCACTGGCTTTCTATGTCCATGATGCCGAGATCGTCTCCTCACTGGGGAGGACACTGGAGTCACAGGCAGTGGAGACAGAGAAGGTCTTGGACATCATTTACCAGCCACAGGCTATCTTCAGGGTTCGCGCTGTGACCCGCTGCACCAGCTCCTTGGAGGGTCACAGTGAGGCGGTCATTTCCGTGGCCTTCAGCCCCACAGGAAAGTAAGGACAGCTGCAGAGTCATGGAGGGGAGTGTGGGTGCAGCTGTTGGCTGGGCTGAGGGGACCCCCAAGTTATGCTTAGTGGGTCCTCTGGCTGGCTCAGGGTGTAAGTAAGGGACTTGTCCAGTGGAATTTTGTCCCCAAAGGCCAAGGATACCTGCCTTGGAGGGGCCCTTCCTGGACTTGCTCTCAGGAGAGCTGAGCTGCAAGCTCACCTCTGCCCCTTCCTAGCTGTGTGACCTGGGCAAGTCACTTAACCTCTCTGAGTCAGTTGTTCATCTGAGAAACAGGGTTTATTTGCTTCTCACAATCCTCTGAGGATAATAAGAAGCTTTAACTGGTTATGGCTGTGGCCATTCCTTTCAGGAAGGACAAGGAGAGAAATTACCTCCTAGAGTCTTCTCCCAGATGGCCTGGGTGTTATGGTTCTCCTTTTCAGAAGAGAGAGAAATTTCCACTCCCTGATTCTGTTTCCAGAAGACAATTGAATAGGCCACGGGAATGGACATGTACAGTGTTTTGGGTGGGGCCCAACCCCTTGTCCCCAGTGCAGAGGTCAGGCTGCCCCTCTTCTTCCCCAGGTACCTGGCCAGTGGCTCCGGAGACACGACAGTTCGCTTCTGGGATCTCAGCACTGAGACGCCACACTTCACATGCCAGGGTCGGTATGCACGCAGTTACCCCCAGGGCAGGTGTTGATACAGTGGCAGGCAGGTGATTCGTTCAGCTCTTTAGTTCCTGGGAGGCCCAGAGCACATTCCAGCCTTTTCACATCCAGTTAGTGGTTGTCAGTTCCTAGGTGGAGACCTTACCCTTGAGCCCCACCAGCCACTTACAAACAAGCAGAGACTGGACCCAAAAGTCAGCGTGAGGATGTGGGCAGGGACTGGCTGGCTGGTAGCAAGGACAACTGGGCTTAAGTCCAGTCTCTGCCACAGGAGTCCTCACACTTGAACATACATCAGGATTACCTAGAGGGCTTGTTAATACAGATTTCTGGGTCCCACCCCCAGAATTTTGGTCTCCTCCTGTTTGGGATGTGGCCTGATAATTTGCATTTCAAGTTCTGGGTGGTACTGATGCTGCTGGCCTGGGATCCTCACACTAGCGAGGTGACCTTGTGTGTGGGCCTTGCTTCCTTTCTACTCTTCAGTTTTCTCATCTGGAAAATGGGAGTGGTACTTCTGGCTTTGTTCCATACTCTAGAGCTATCATGAGAACTGTAAGGCCTGACACGTACAGGAATTTTATCTCACGTGGCATGTGAGGAACTATTAGAAAGTGGCAGTGTAATCTGTGCAGCAGGCGCATGGCTCTCGCACTTGGGGAGGGTTTGCCATTTGCCTCGGGAGTCTCCTCCCTTCGATTGGTGTTTGATTGTTCATTTATTTGGCAGCTAGCTATGTGCCAAATAGCACCTTCTGCAGTGTGCCAGGCATTGCTGAGCATTTGGGATAAAGACAGGTGTGGTCCCCCTTTCTCCCCTCCCTGCTTTTCTAGGACACAGACATTGGGTCCTTAGCATATCCTGGTCCCCAGACGGCAAGAAGCTGGCTTCAGGCTGTAAGAATGGCCAGGTAGATGATGGTTGGAGTATTTAGGTGGGGACCCTGGAGTCCCTTCCTGGGAGATGGGTCAGAATGAGGTACTGGGGTCTTCGGGGAGGTGTGGCTGGGGACGATGGGCGGGGGCCCTGGGTGGGGCCAGCGGAAGGCTGGGGAGTGTTATTTGCTGAGCTTCTGTCCCGCAGATTCTCCTGTGGGACCCAAGCACAGGGAAGCAAGTCGGCCGGGCGCTCACTGGCCACAGCAAGTGGGTCACAGCCCTGAGCTGGGAGCCGCTCCACGCGTAAGTGACACTGACAACGGGGGTGAATGAGGAGCCGAGGTTCAGAGCTGTACCCCGCCCCTGCTCGGTGCAGAGGAGCCTTAGGGGACGGTGGGGGCTCTGAGGGGCAGTGACAGCGTGGAAGGTCGCCTGCACCCGTGGGTGGGGGTGGAGGGCGCTCATCCCGGGTCCTGAGAGCCACCTTGACGCGTCCCCGGATGGTGGGGTCAGGAAGCCGTCGAGACGTTATCCCCGGCGTTCGAGCTGGGCATCGGGAGGGAGCGTGGGAAGACAGGCACTGCCCGGTCAGAAGTGAGGACCCGTCTCTTCCTCCCCAGCAACCCCGAGTGCCGCTACGTGGCCAGCAGCTCCAAGGACGGCAGCGTGCGGGTCTGGGACACGACCGCGGGCCGCTGCGAGCGCATCCTCACTGGACACACGCAGTCAGTCACCTGTCTCCGCTGGGGAGGGGATGGGCTTCTCTACTCGGCCTCCCAGGACCGCACTATCAAAGTCTGGAGGGCTCACGATGTAAGAGCTAGGAGGGGTCCGCAACCAGCCTGGGCAAATCGCGGGTCAGGGATGTCGGACCAGTGTTTCCTGAACTTGTTCCGGGAACTGGTCAGGGAGGTGCTTTTGAACAGTGGGTCCTGGGGTCGGTGCCGCGTTATAGCGGAGGGTCCAGGGCCCCTGAGCATGGTCAGGCTCTGGAATTTCCTGCTGTCGGAAGCCTATTTAGGTTTATCAGACCTGCTATAGCGCAATCTTACTGGACTAGAGCCCTTTTTTCCTGACAGTTCCCTTCTGTGAAACCTATTTTCAGAAACATTGATCCAGGCCCATGCCTTCATTTCACAAATGAGAGACTTGAACCTAGAGGGTTTGAGATTTGATTCAGATCACGATGAGGAGCTGATGGGTGATTTGATTTAGATCACAGTGATTTGATTTGATTCGGATCACAGTAAACGAGGGCCCTGCTTCTGAGTCCTGTGGGCCACCCCCCGTCTCCTGGGGCTGACCTGGACATTCGCATTCCCAGGGGCGCAGAGGGCTCTGTGAGCGTCTGACCTGTCTCCGTCCACCCTAGGGCGTGCTGTGCCGGACTCTGCAAGGCCACGGCCACTGGGTGAACACCATGGCCCTCAGCACTGACTACGCCCTGCGCACAGGGGCCTTTGAGCCCGCCGAGGCCTCAGTGAACGCCCAAGACCTCCAAGGGTCCTGTGAGTGAGCGGAAGGAGGCAGGGAGGAAGGGCTGGTTGAGATGGAGCCGACTCTCCGGCTTCACGTGCGAGGGGCCGAGCTCAGCCGGGTGTGCGGGGTGCTTGCTGTCTGTGCTGAATTTTCTCATCAGCCTTGTTCCTTCTTTCCTTTGGTGCCCGGACACAGTGCAGGAGTTGAAGGAGAAGGCTCTGAGCCGCTACAACCTCGTGCGGGTGAGCGTCCCCAGCACCCCCAGCTCCATGTGCTGTTTCTCCTCGTCCCCCAAACCCCAAACCCTGCACAGGCTCAGGCCCCTCTCCCTTCTAGCCCCAGTACAGAATGTACTGTTCCCCCAAAGTTCTTCTTTTACAATTCTAAAATTCTAGTGTGCTGGGGATCATTTTATTTCACTTTTCTTTTTTTTTCTTTTTTTTGCTTATCTTTTTATTTCTAATTCTAAGGTACCTCTGTTTATTGATTTATTTTGGCCTCAGAATTGAGGCTCGTAGTTCCCCAACCAGGGATAGAACCCATGTTCCCTGCATTGGGAACATGCAGTCTTAATCACTGGACACCAGAGAAGTCCCTCTCTCTTTTTAAATTTCATTTAGTTTCAGTAACACATTCAGATAGTCTAGGGTTCAAAGAACACAAAAAAAGTAGATGGTGGAAAGCCTTTCATCTCTGTGGCTCCTGGAAGCATCTAGTGCTACCAGTGTCTCGTGTCTCCTTTCTGAGACTTCACATACATGTGTATGTACACTCTGCACACATATATAAGCCCACGTATAAAATCCTTCCCCCTTCTAAGATGCCACTGTGGGGACTTCCCTGGCGGTTCTGGTGTTAAGAGTCCACGATTGAGCAGACAGTGGTATGTTTGCCTCTGAGGTCGGGTCTCCTCCCTGAGACCATATGCGCTTTCCTGTCTCCGCAGGGCCGGGGCCCAGAGAGGCTGGTGTCTGGTTCAGACGACTTCACCCTGTTTCTGTGGTCCCCAGCAGAGGACAAGAAGCCCCTGGCACGGATGACGGGGCACCAGGCCCTCATCAACCAGGTGGTCTACTCCCCAGACTCCCGAATCATCGCCAGCGCCTCCTTCGACAAGTCCATCAAGCTGTGGGACGGCAGGACGGGCAAGTGAGTGGGGGGCGTGGGCCCGGGAGGAGGGGCACTCCCCCTCCGGAAGGAGCTCGGCTCTGCTGCTTTCTAGCTGTGTGGCTCTGTCAAGCAGTTGGATTTTTTTTTTCTTTTCTTTTTAAAAATTTTTTATTTATTTTGTTTTTATTTTTGGCTCTGCTGGATCTTCGTTTCTGCTCACGGACTTTCTCTAGTTGCAGTGAGCAGGGGCCACTCTCTAACTGTGGCGTGCGGGCTTCTCATTGCAGTGGCTTCTCTTGTTGTGGAGCAACAACCCATCCCCTGCGTTGGCAGGCAGGGGAGTCCCTGGATTTTCTGAGCCTCTGTTTCCTCTTCTGAGTGTGCAGACCCCTTACCTCTCAGCCTTATCACAAGGATTAAGTGAGGTGGTATGTTCAGCACCCTCACTAAGCGGGCACTGAAAATGGCTAGTTCATTGTACACCTAGGGAGAAAAATGGTCTGAAAGCTGGCCAAGGGCCAGGGATGCAGCGGAAAGTGTAGGTTTGTGGTCTAGTCGTTATTTGGCCCTTGCAGTGGAGTCTACAGACCAGACAGTGCGTTACCTGGGAGCTTGATGGAATTGCAGAGCCCTGGGCCCCAGCCCAGAGCTTGGGGATCAGAACCTGCCATTTAAGGTCACCTTTCAGGTCCGAGAAGCAGTGGTGTGACAAGGCACAGTGCCCTCGCGGTCGATAGGAGGAGAGGTTGAGGCGCGAGTGGGGAAAGGAGCAGGGAAACACTCCTGAGGCCGAAGAGGGACTCACGCGTCCGTCTCTGTGCATCTCCACGCCAAAGCCCTGTGAAATAGGCTGTTCGGCTCCCTTCTTTTTTAAATTCATTTACTTGGCTGGGTTGGGTCTTAGTTGCAGCATGAGGGGGTCTTCATTTCAGAATGCATCCTTCTCTAGTTGCAGACGTGGGCTTCAGTTGCCCCGTGGCATGTGGGATCTTAGTTCCCCCACCAGGGATCAAACCCGAGTCGCCTGCATTAGAAGGCGGATTCTCAACCACTGGATCCCCAAGGATGTCCCCAGCTCCTTTCTAAGACAAGGAAACAGTCTCAGGCCCAACGACTTGCACCAGCAGACACAGTCAGTCTGTCCCGACCAGGTCCCAGTGGCCCGGCCCACTGTTCCTCCACGTCACCTGTCAGCAGGCACCTGCTGGGGTGGGCAGAGTGGGGGGTGTCGTGCAGACGGGCCAAGCAGATGGGGGCATTGGAGTCCAAGGCTTGCGAAGTTGAGCAAGTGTGGAGGCCCAGCAAGAAGCATCCTAGAAGCAGTTCTACAAAATCGCAATGACCAGCAGAGATTAAATTACTGTAGGGCGGGGGCAAGGCAGTGAGATTTTGTACAGGTTCCCAGGTAACCCTGACATGCAGCCACAGTTGAGAACGACTGCTGGGGGCCTCGAGGACCCTTCAGACGTGTTCCGAGATCTCACGTCCATCCTAATTGCCCTCCCCCCCGGCCCAGGTACCTGGCCTCCCTGCGTGGCCATGTGGCTGCCGTGTACCAGATCGCGTGGTCGGCCGACAGCCGGCTCCTGGTCAGCGGCAGCAGTGACAGCACGCTGAAAGTGTGGGACGTGAAGGCCCAGAAGCTGTCCACGGACCTGCCGGGCCACGCAGATGAGGTACGGCCAACCCTCGTGGGCAGTTGGCTGAGCCGGCGGGGGGGTGGGGACTGAAGCCTGCCCCCCGCCCCCCAACCCTGCTCACTGCACCACTGTGCCCCTCCCCTGTTTAGGTATATGCTGTCGATTGGAGTCCCGATGGCCAGAGAGTGGCCAGTGGTGGGAAGGACAAGTGCCTCCGGATGTGAGTTTGGGGGTGGGGGGTGCAGTGGCGGCCGGTGTGCTCGGCTGTCCCGCCCTCGTGGTGGAGAGTTCCACGGGCTCTCCACCTGCCCAGGCTCTCCCCCATCGGGGGCTCCTGGGACTGTGTGGTGCCTCCCTTTGCCGAGCTGGGGTCCCCATCCCATTCCCTGCCCTTGTTCACAGATGGAGGAGATGAGAAGCCCCCCAGGTCTCCGGGATCCCCACCTGGACTCAGCCTCCACCTGCTGCCTGCTTTGACGGGAGGCCTCAGGCTGGGCGATGACCTTGAGAACGAGCGTGGCCTGCTGTCCTCGCTCAGACCCCACAGGGGTCCCTCCGCAGAACAGAAGGTCGAAGGTTGCAGGAGGTCATCACTGAACCCAGTCCTTGGCCATCCTCAGTACCTCGCTGGTGTGAGCAGGGGTGGCGGGAGGCTGGGCGATGACCAGCTGCTGCCTTTTCTAAATGCCGTCTCTTCAGGGTCAGGCCCTGGATTCTGTGACCAAATAAATGACTTATATTTTGTGTGTTTGGGTTACGATTCCTGTCCTCGATGCCCAGGGGTCTATGCTGGGTCAGTTCATGCAGCCCCTCCCTCTGGGCTACACCAGTACCATGCTGAGCAGGAAGCGGCCCTTCCTTTCTCGCCACCGTGCCTACGAGGGAGAGGCTGGGGCGACCCGCTGAGGCCCGTCTCTTAGTAGCCAGAGGAGGCTGTCGAGGCTGTGTTGTCCCTTCTGGCAGCACCAGCCGCGTGTAGCTGTTTGCATGAACTAGAATTCAGCCCAGTTAGAAATGCACTTGTCACACTAGCTCAAGGCTACTTCCTGGTCTGGACAGCGCACAGAGGGGACGCTTTGACCATCACAGGGACTTGTGCCAGCCCTGCTGCTCTGGGGTGCTTTCGCTGACCTCATCCAGTGTCACTGGGCTCTCAGGGTACAGAGAGGCAGTCCCCGAGGGCTCCCCCTAATGGGCCGTGCGGTGGTGCAGGCTCGGGCAGAAGTGGGGATGGATGGTGTGATGGGGAGGGTGGCTCTCTGCCCCCCAAAGACTCACAGAGTGAAGGGAACCCCCACCAGGACGTGCTCAGACCTTGGACCAAGGTCTTGGTCACTCCTCTTCCAGGGCCAGGTGCCTCTACCCGGGTTGAATTCCAGCCATCCTTGTACGGAGCACTCGGGGCCACAGCCTTTTTTGACTTCTTGGCCCTCCTCACCCTCCCCCACCCACATCTGTGCTTCTACGATTTTGCACCTTGCTTGGCTCTGGTTCTCGGCTTCTGCCTGCCTGGTCTCTGCAGTGAGACTGTGTGAGGGGTGAAGGGAGGCGACGGGCTCTGAGGGCCCGCTCTGTGCCAGGCTCTCTGCTGCTGAGCTCTCCCTTGAGCCTCCCAGCGACCCTGCAGCCATGCCTGGAAGGGCCATGCCATGCCCCCAGGGGGGATACAGATGTGAAGAATCAAAGAACCAAATAGGTTTCTAGCCTTCCTCAGTATTCTTTGGACACTTGATGGATGTAATTCACACAGGAGAGGAGGGGAATTCTATCGTCAACAGCTTGGGAAATGCTGGCTAGAGCCAAATAAAGCAGGTTGCTGTGCTATCGCCGCCCCGGGCCCCCTCCCCCCCCCCCACCTTTTTTTTGGCCACGGCACACAGCATGTGGGATCTAGTTTCCCCGACCAGGGATTGAACCCTCACACCTTGCATTGGAAGTGCGGTGTCTCAACCGCTGGACCGCCAGGGAAGTCCCACATCCCCGTATTTTTGATGAGGAAGTTGAGTCCCAGCAGCGTAAATGGTTTGTCTGAGCCGTCACATCCAGGAAGAGCCGACGTGAAACAAGGGATTAAACCCTTCGCTCAGAGCTCGGGCACTTTGCCCCATGTCCCCCTGAGCTTGAGTTGGGCTGGCAGTGTGCAGGCTGTCACTACCTCTGTCCAGCATCACTTTTTCCTGGCGAGTGCTGTAGTCTTTGGGGACCATTTCTTTCTCCCACTGGGAAAGGGCGATGGCATCTCATGGCCCCGTGTCCCCCCGACCCACCTGGACTCGGTCCCGGCAGAAGCCAGGAGGGTGGGTTGTCTGTGGCCCAGCTGAGGCCATCAGTGGCATGAAGCAGAATCTCAGGGTGCCGGGTGACCTGCAGGTTTTAATGAGGGACCTGGACCAGCCCAGATCTGGGGGAGGAGGCCTAGCAGCTACGGGCAGTGGAGGCTGATCTGGCCTGGCCTGCAGAGGCTCCGGGTGAGCGGAGCTCCCCTCTAACCTCGGCCCCAGGCCCGGGACCAGCAGGGTGGTCTTTGGTTCCCTGACTCGGCTGGTGGAGCATCTCGTGGTTCTGACTGCTGAGGGCCCTGGGCCGAAGCTGAAGGTGGGTGAGGGGCTTCCTGGGACCCTCCCCCTTAGTAAGGAAAGAGGTGTTCCAGATCTTCGAGCCTGCGCATGTCCTCCAGCCCGAGGGACACGGTCTTCCGCTGGGGCTCCTTGCGCTGCACGGTAATCTGGATGGGGTTGTTCTCGGGGAAGCTGTTCACGTCAGTGGCCACGGTTGCAAACTGAAAGAAACAAAAGTCCTCAGAACTCATTGGCAGAGCTGACCTTGACCTCACCACTCCAACATGGCCCCCCCTCGTCTGTCTGTGAAGTGGGGTCTCCGAGGGCCCTACCAGCGTATTCACTGACATGTTTCTCCCTGGTTGTGTGCTGTTTCCAAGCTCAGCAGGGTCTCCTCGGGCCTGCCCTGCCACCCCCAGGCTCTTTCCTGCTTTGTCGCCCGTTAGCCTCTTCCCTCTCTTTTTCCCTCAGTGCTCTTGACTTCCCAACCCACTCACAACCACTGATAACTAAGTTGAAGAACCCAGAAGCCACTGGCTTTGAGAGACACACATTAGGGATGAATGAACAGGTCAGTTTCCAGGGGGCCCCAAAGTGACTAGAATTGAGGCTTCTCTGCCCAGGGAGAGGGAAAGCCAGCAGGAGGAGAGGTCCTGGGGTACAGGGGTGTTCCCAACCTCTAGGACTCTGTCCAGACCCCTCCCCCCGACCCTCGGGCCTATCCTCGCAGGGCTCACTTTGTAGGGTTTGCACCACGTCCCCACCCCCGCGGTGTTGGCTGCGCGGACGGTGAGGCAGTAACTCGTGTTCGGCTTCAGCTCCATCAGCTTGACGGTGGTGCCCAGGATTTTATTGAAGATCCAGGGGCGGTTCTTTGCCTTGGGCATCTCACCGCTGTTTTTCCTGACCACCTCCTGTAACAGGACCTGGTAGAAACTGACCTGCTGCTTGCCAGGGGCGTAGGTCCAGGAAATCTAGGGGGAGAGAACCCCCAAGGCTTCCTCAGACCTGGTCTGGCCTGGCCTCCCCTTACCACCCCACCAGTCCCTCTGCAATGTGGGTCAGAAGATCCCATTCCCTTCCCTGCTCCTGCTGGAGCGGAGGCAGGTGTGTCCGAGGGTGGTAGGCACACCCCACGTTAGATGGGGCCCCACCAGCCCAAAGCTTGATACATTCTCCCTGGGCAGCCGCACCCACCTCAGTGTATACCCTCAACTCCATATTCTATAGACTGTGTGTCCGTTGAAAGGGACCTTAGCAATCATCTCATCCACCTCACTCATTGCAGATGGGGTTACAAGTTCAGAGAGAGCAGGTGTCTGGCCCATGCTGCTGCTGCTGCTGCTAAGACACTTCAGTCGTGTCCGACTCTGTGCGACCCCATAGACGGCAGCCCACCAGGCTCCTCTGTCCCTGGGATTCTCCAGGCAAGAACACTGGAGTGGGTTGCCATTTCCTTCTCCAATGCATGAAAGTGAAAAGTGAAAGTGAAGTCGCTCAGTCGTGTCCGATTCTTCGAGACCCCATGGACTGCAGCCTACGAGGCTCCTCAGTCCATGGGATTTTCCAGGCAAGAGTACTGGAGTGGGGTACCATTGCCTTCTCTGGTCCGGCCCATGGCCACACAACAATTAAGTGCCAGAGTCAAGGTTCAGACCAATTGCTCCTGAGTCCATGCACTTTGTACTGCAGCCCTGGTTGCCAAGCCAGACTAAGGATTGCAGAGGGTTTTTCTAACACTGCAGATTCCTGGCCCTGCTGTCACTTGCCTTGTCTCCCATTTCCAGTTTCTCCTCCATCTAGGCCAGTGGTTCTCAAACTTTGGTATGCATCAGAATACCCCAGAGGACTTGTTAAAACAAGGACCGCTGGCCCCTGCACCCAGCTTCTGATTCAGCAGGCCCAATCAGGAAGGTGGGGAAAGCAAGGATTAAAATTTCTAACAAGTTGCCATATGATGCAGATGCTACTGGTGGTCTGAGGACTACACTTTGAGAAACACTGCGCTGGCCTATCCAACAATGGTCCTTCCAGATTTATCTTCCAAAGTAAGTGAAGTCACTCAGTCGTGTCCGACTCTTGGTGACCCCATGGACTGTAGCCTACCAGGCTCCTCCATCCATGGGATTTTCCAGGCAAGAGTACTGGAGTGGGTTGCCATTTCCTTCTCCAGGGGATCTTCCCAACTCAGGGATCGAACCCAGGCCTCCTGCATCGCTCTACTGTCTGAGCCACCAGATGGTATTTTCCAATATGTAACTGATATTGCATCTCTCACCTGATACAAAACGTTGCATAGAGCTGGTCCTCTTTGCTTACTGAAAAATTCCATACAGTAGCCTAACATTACAGGACCTCTGGAAAATGACCCCCTCCTGCTGTTCCTTTCCTGTATCCAGAACAATGCTACTCAGCATGTGGTCTGTGGGCCATCAGCACCACCTGGGAATGTGTTAGCAATGCAGTCTCAGGCCCCACCCCAGACCTACTGAGTCAGAACCTCGAGGAACGAGGAATCTTGTTGGTAACATGAGGATCAGATCTGCAGGTGATGGAAAGTGTGAGCAACCCTGAATGAGGACGTGGATGTTTCCTCCCACATGCAAGCCTTTGCTAGTTAGTGTCAGCCCTACACAGAATGCCTTTCCTCATCTCTAGATGTCTAAGTCCGACCTCTGTGTCCCAGCTCAAATGTCACTGACCACCACCAAAGCTTACTCCTGCAGCTGGAAGTAACGTTTCTTTCCCTCGGAATCCCCAGCGGCACTTGGTCTGAACTTTTCCTACAGCATTGAATCTTCTCTAGCTTGCGCTGGAGTTCTTTGCAGGCACGCCCTCTCTCCTAACCCATGCACTAGAGGTCAGGATGCAGGCAGTAGGTATCCACACGCTCCCCAGTGAGCTCAGCTCCATGCCGGGCATGTGGGGGTGGGGGGGGGCATCAAGCGTTTGCCAGATGCACATGGGGGGAACGCACCACAGCTGTGGAGTCGCTGACCGTGTGTTCACAGATGAAGGGCGCCTCCGGCACATCCAAGACCACAGAGGACTCTGAGGGCGTCGAGGACGTGTCTGTGTCCACCTCAGGGTTGTCGAGGTCCAGCAGGCCCCCAGGGGCCATCTTGGACTTAGACTGGGGGCAGAGGGCCAGGTGCCCCTTCTCTGTGCCCTTGGCTATCGAGGAGAGGCTGAGTTTGTTCAGCTCGCCCTCCAGCATGCCCGCAAAGAAGCTGCTGTTGGGCTGGGTCACGGCCAACTTGATGGGATTCAACAAGGTAGATGACATGGGGGAGATGCTGGTGTCATCGGAGCTGCATTCGGAATCCTCCACTGGCATGTGCTTCCTGGAGGGAGAGGGGAGGGGGAGACAGATGGAGGCAGCTGCCCCAGCCCCTGCCACCTGGAAGCTCCCAGGGGCAGGCAGGCCTTGGGCAGGACTTACCAACACCCTCAACTGCTTTTGAGCCACTCAGAACACTCTTGCTCCGCATCAGTGGAAAATGCACTTACTAGTGGACTCACCGGGACACTAGTAAGTGGAAAATGCACACTCCTGGTCCCTGGTCCCCAGCTGGGATGGCACTGGGGAAGCTGCTAAAGCATCTCTCATAACATCCTCAGATGATTCTGATGTAAGTGTTCTGAGAACCAACATTTTTAGAAACACCACTAAAGCTCCAAGTCCTTCCTCCAAGGTAGGGTGCAAACACCCCAGGGAATGACCATAACGATCTACTGGGATATGGAAAAATATCTAAAAGTATCTAAAAGAAAAATAATAAGTTTTACTAAATATTTATTTACTGTTGTTTAATATGTAATTACTACATTTATTTACTTAATTTTTATGACAGTTACCAATATGTCTTAATACACAGCATGTAAGATTAACGGCACAGATAAATATACATTTATTGGGGTGAATGCTCAAAACTTTTCTTCCATTCTAATTTTTTTATTTTTAAAAACTATTTGTTTATTTATGTGTTTTTGGCTGTGTTGGGTCTTCATTGCTGCACGGGCTTTCTGTGGCTGCAGGGAGCAGGGCTACTCTCTAGTTGCGGTGCTCGGCTCCTCACTGCAGCGGCTTCTCTTGTTGTGGAGCATGGGCTCTAGGGCGTGCGGGCTTCAGTAGTTGCAGCTCCTAGGCTCTGGAGCACAGGCTCATTAACTGTGATGCCCGGGCCTAGCTGCTCCATGCCATGTGGGATCTTCCAGGGCCAGGGACTGAACCCATGTCTCCTGCATTGGGAAGCGGATTCTTTACCACTAAGCCACCAGGGAAGTCCTCTAATGTTTTTTTTTAATTGTGAAATATTTCAGACTCATTCAAGATATCAAGGATAATATGTTCATGGGGAGGTAATGTACAAAGTGACATGAACGTAGTGACTAAACCACCACCACACCAATGTACAAAGTGGTAGCTATAATTAACAATATTGTATATTTGAAAGTTCCTAAGAGATTAGGTCTTAAAAGCTCTCATCTCACACACAAAAATTTGTAACTGTGTGGTGATGGATGTTAACTAAGCTTATTGGGGTAATGATTTCACAATACATACAATTATCAAATCATGTTGCATACTTTAATGCAACGTTAAATGTCAATTGTGTCTCAATAAAACTGGAAAAAATGATCGTATTATATTAAGCTTCCATTTAGCATCTATCCAACTCAGAACTAAAGCTGTGTCAGTGTCGCTAAAGCCCCTTGTGTTCTGCTCCCCTACCGCTCTCCTGATGCTCTCCCTCAGAGGCAGCCGGAGCAGTAAATTTAAAATTTTGTGTTTATTACTCCCCATGTGTTTTTATAGGTTTGTTAGATATGTATGTTACTATTTTGCATAATTTAAACTTTATATAAATAAATAGTATCATTCAGTACATATTCATTTGCAGTTTGCTGTTTTCTTACTTACAACATTGTATTTTTTAGATTAATCTGCTCTGGTTCAGTCATTTTAACTGTTGTATGGTGTTCTGTTACACAGATATTTGTTATCATTACCAATTCTTGGCTGTTACAAAGAAAAACCTTGCCCATGTTTCCCCACTCTTTAAATTTTTTGCTGATGAAGTACAGGATCCAAAAAATTTAACTTTCAAATTTTCTTTTTTTAACCTTGAGCTAAAATAAGAAGGAGGGAACACAGCTCCACCCATCAACAGAAAATTGGATTAAAGATTTACTGAACAAGACCCAGTATCCCCCTCAGTCAGTCTATCCCATCAGGAAGCTTTCATAAGCCTCTTATCCTTCTCCATCAGAGGGCAGACAGACTGAAAACCACTATCACAGAAAACAAACCAATCTAACCACATAGACCACAGCCTTGTCTAACTCAATGAAACTATGAGCCATGCCATGTAGGGCCACCCAAGATGGATGGGTCATGGTGGAGAGTTCTGACAAAATGTGGTCCACTGGAGAAGGAAATGGCAAACCACTTCAGTATTCCTGCCTTGAGAACCCCATGAACACTATGAAAAGACAAAAAGATAGGATACTGAAAGATGAACTCCCCAGGTCAGTATGTGCCCAATATGCTACTGCAGATCAGTGGAGAAACAACTCCAGAAAGAATGAAGAGATGGAGCCAAAGCAAAAACAACACCCAGCTGTGGATGTGACAGGTGATGGAAGTAAAGTCCGATGCTGTAAAGAGCAATATTGCATAAGAACCTGGAATGTTAGGTCCATGAATCAAGACAAATTGGAAGTGATCAAACAGGAGATGGCGAGTGAACGTCAACACTTTAGGAAACAGCGAACTAAATGGACTGGAATGGGTGAATTTAACTCAGATGACCATTATATCTACTACTGTGGGCAGGAACCCCTTAGAAGAAATGGAGTAGCCATCATAGTCAACAAAAGAGTCCGAAATGCAGTACTTGGATGCAATCTCAAAAACGACAGAATGATCTCTGTTCGTCTCCAAGGCAGACCATTCAATATCACGGTAATCCAAGTCTATCCCCTGACCAGTAATGCTGAAGAAGCTGAAGTTGAACGGTTCTATGAAGACCTACAAGACCTGCTAGAACTAACACCCAAAAAAGATGTCCTTTTCATCATAGGGGACTGGAATGCAAAAGTAGAAAGTCAAGAAACACCTGGAGTAACAGGCAAATTTGGCCATGGAGTACAAAATGAAGCAGGGCAAAAGCTAATAGAGTTCTGCCAAGACAATGCACTGGTCATAGCAAACACCCTCTTCCAACAACACAAGAGAAGACTCCACACATGGACATCACCAGATGGTCAACACCATCTGGTTATACTCTTTGCAGCCAAAGATGGAGAAGCTCTATACAGTCAGCAAAAACAAGACCGGGAGCTGACTGTGGCTCAGATCATGAACTCCTTATTGCCAAATTCAGACTTAAATTGAAGAAAGTAGGGAAAACCACTAGACTATTCAGATATGACCTAAATCAAATCCCTTATGATTATACAGTGGAAGTGAGAAATAGTTTTAAGGGACTAGATCTGATAGACAGAATGCCTGATGAACTATGGATGGAGGTTCATGACATTGTACAAGAGACAGGGAACAAGACCATCCCCAAGGAAAAAAAAAAATGCAAAAAAGCAAAATGGCTGTCTGAAGAGGCCTTACAAATAGCTATGAAAAGAAGAGAAGTGAAAAAAAAAAAAAGAAAAGAAAAGAAGACAAGTGAAAGGCAAAGGAGAAAAGGAAAGATACCCATTTGAATGCAGAGTTCCAAAGAATACCAAGGAGAGATGAGAAAGCCTTCCTCAGTGATCAGTGCAAAGAAATAGAGGAAAACAATAGAATGGCAAAGACTAGAGATCTCTTCAAGAAAATTAGAGATACAAGGGAACATTTCATGCAAAGATGGGCTCAATAAAGGATGGAAATGGTATGGACCTAACAGAAGCAGAAGATATTAAGAAGAGGTGGCAAGAATACACAGAAGAACTATATAAAAAAGATCTTCACGACCTAGATAATCACGATGGTGTGATCACTCACCTAGAGCCAGACATCCTGGAATGTGAAGTCAAATGGGCCTTAGGAAGCATCACTATGAACAAAGCTAGTGGAGGTGATGGAATTCCAGTTGAGCTATTTCAAATCCTGAAAGATGATGCCGTGAAAGTGCTGCACTCAATATGCCAGCAAATTTGGAAAACTCAGCAGTGGCCCAGGGACTGGAAAAGGTTAGTTTTCATTCCAATCCCAAACAAAGGCAATGCCAAACAATGCTCAGACTACCACACGATTTCACTCATCTCACAAGCTAGCAAAGTAATGCTCAAAATTCTCCAAGCCAGGCTTCAGCAATACGTGAACCGTGAGCTTCCATAAGTTCAAGCTGGTTTTAGAAAAGGCAGAAGAACCAGAGATCAAATTGCCAACATCCACTGAATCATCAAAAAAGCAATAGAGTTCCAGAAAAACATCTATTTCTGTTTTATTGACTATGCCAAAGCCTTTGACTGTGTGGATCACAACAAACTGTGGAAAATTCTTCAAGAGATGGGAAATGTCAGACCACCTGACCTGCCTCTTGAGAAATCTGTATGCAGGTCAGGAAGCAACAGTTAGAACTGGACATGGAACAACTGACTGGTTCCAAATAGGGAAAGGAGTATGTCAAGGCTGTATATTGTCACCCTGCTTATTTAACTTATATGCAGAGAACATCATGAGAAACGCTGGGCTGGAGGAAGCACAAGCTGGAATCAAGATTGCTGGGAGAAATATCAATAACCTCAGATATGCAGATGACACCACCTTATGGCAGAGAGTGAAGAAGAACTAAAGAGCCTCTTGATGAAAGTGAAAGAGGAGAGTGAAAAATTTTGCTTAAAGCTCAACATTCAGAAAACTAAGATTATGGCATTTGGTCCCATCACTTCATGGCAAATAGATGCAGAAACAGTGGAAACAGTGGCTGACTTTATTTTTTGGGCTCCAAAATCACTGCATATAGTGATTGCAGCCATGAAATTAAAAGACACTTACTCCTTAGAAGGAAAGTTACGACCAACCTAGACAGCATATTAAAAATCAGAGACATTACTTTGCCAACAAAGGTCCATCTAGTCAAGGCTATGATTTTTCCAGTGGTCATGTATGGATGTGAGAGTTGGACTGTAAAGAAAGCTGAGCGCTGAAGAATTGATGCTTTTGAATTGTGGTGTTGGAGAAGACTCTTGAGAGTCGCTTGGACAGCAAGGAGATCCAACCAGTCCATCCTAAAGGAGATCAGTCCTGAGTGTTCACTGGAAGGACTGATGTTGAAGCTGAAAACTCCAATACTTTGGCCACCTGATGCAAAGAGCTGACTCATTTGAAAAGACCCTGATGCCGGGAAAGATTGAGGGTAGGAAGAGAAGGGGACGACAGAGGATGAGATGGTTGAATGGCATCACCGACTCTATGGACATGAGTTTGAGTAAACTCCAGGAGTTGGTGATGGACAGGGAGGCCTGGCATGCTGCAGTCCACAGGGTTGCAAAGAGTCAGACACGACTGAGCAACAGAACTGAACTGAACTGAAAGTAAGAAATATATATTTCTTAACAAGCTAGTACATGCATGCCTGTGACCCCATGGACTGTAGCCTGCCAGGATCCTCTGTCCATGGGATTCTCTAGGCAAGAATACTGGATTGGATCACCATGCCCTCTCCAGGGGATCTTCCTGACCCAGAGATTGAACCTGAGTCTCTTATGTCTTCTGCATTGGCAGGCGGGTTCTTTACCACTAGCGCCACCTGGGAAACCCCAGTATATGCATACACACACACACACACACACATAAGTAAAATGTTTCACAATCCAGTACTAACTGGTTTCACAAACCAGTACTTATTCTGTGTGTGATGTTCTCTGGAATTTAAATTCTACTTAGTTCATTTTTATAATACTAGTCTCCATCAACTAGGATGAGTTCCTGACACATTCATCGGTCACAGCCCTCAGTGGGAAGAGCCCTGTCTAGAGAAAGCAGCCATAGGGCCTATGGACACCAAGCACCTTGACGGAGGTCACCTTGGTAGTAGATGGCAGAGCTGGAACAGAAGCCGGATCTCCCGGGCCCCATGTTACACAGCTCCTGTCTGCCCCTGGTGTTTTCTGGCTCCCCTCCCCTGCTTCCTTCCCCACCTCCCCCGGCTGCTCTAGCCAGATTCAGTGACCCACACATACCCCTAGATCCCTCACACCAGGCCAGCCTCCAGCTTCGAGGTTGATTGATCGAGGCCAAAGTTTTCCACCCTGAGCCCCAGCCCCATCAACCTCCTCCTGCGAAATCCTGATCAAC
This sequence comes from Cervus canadensis, assembly GCF_019320065.1. Taxonomy (NCBI): domain Eukaryota; kingdom Metazoa; phylum Chordata; class Mammalia; order Artiodactyla; family Cervidae; genus Cervus; species Cervus canadensis. The sequence continues at coordinate 45,251,466 of NC_057386.1, read as the reverse complement.
CCAAACCTCCTATGCTAGCCCTTGGTGGACACTTGGAATAGGTGATTCTCCCTCCAAGGCCCTTTGTAGGCCGAAGAGTCTGGGTATGGATGTCAGTTACGCTATAGATTGTCCTATATTATGTGCTAAGTTGCCTCACTCGTGTCCGCCTCTTTGTGACTCTAAGGACTGTAGCCCGCCAGGCTCCTCTCTCCATAGGATTCTCTGGTCAAGAATACCGGAGTGGGTTGCCATGTCCTTCTCCAGGGGATCTTCCCGACCCAGAGACTGAACACGGGTCTTTTATGTCTTCTGCATTAGCAAGTGGGCCCTTTACCCCTGGCGCCACTTGGGAAGTCCATAAACTGTCCTTAGGAATCTCTATTTTACTTTTTTATTATTTTTTTAAAAAAAGTATTTATTTGGCAGCACCAGGTCTTAGTTGCAGCACGTGGGATCTTTAATTGCACCTTGCAGACTCTTATTGTGGCATGTGGGAATCTAGTTTCCCAACCAGGGATCACACCTGAGCCCCACTGCATTGGGAGGATGGAGTCTTAGCTGCTGGAACACCTGGGAAGCCCCAAGGAATCTCTATTGAAGATTTACTTGTTGGAAACACCAGTGCTGAAGGGGCAGCCAGACACTGGGCTATATGCTGGACAACAACTCCTCGTGATCTTCACAGCAGCCCTGCTGGATGGGGCTGGTCTCGCTTTACATATGGGGGACCAAGGGTCGCTGATCTTAATGAACTTGTCTATGGTCATATATCTAAGTGGTAGAATCTGGATTGAAACTTGGTTCCCAGTCTAAGACTTTCTCCCCATACCAGGAAGTTTCCTACCTGCCCCCGCCACTTTAGCCATACCTGCTTACTGACAGGTACCTAAGGGAGTGACCACTGCAGCCCCTTTCACGTCATCAGGACCAGCTACATAACTTGTGGGGTTCCTTCTTCAGAAATTATTAAGACCTTCAAAACAGTAACATCCAAGCATTAAACTAAACAGGGTCCTTCCAAGTGTCGGGCTGTGTTTAACTGCACAGGTCACATACCCGTGAAACTTCCTGACAGACAGTTCCCTCAGCCCATGTCAGCCCACTTCTCTGTCCCTCCACTGGCTAACTCCTTCCCTTCCTCTGAGAGTCACCTCCTCCACGAAGCCTCCCTTAACTTCACCCCCTCCCAAACTATACTGAATTCCCTCTGTTTCCTCCAGTTGTCCCGTCATAGCCCAGACCATGCTGTAACAGTCTCAATTCTTGTCTGACAGCCACCCATGCCCAACCACCACACACACACACACACACACACACACATCCCAGGCTGGGAACCCCTTAAAGGTAGAGACTGCATTCCAGCTCTGCATTCCCAGAACTTAACCTTGGACCAGGTACCTTGTAGGTGCCCAAAGAGTTTTGTGAAATGAAGTGAAGGAAACCCGTGATCACTGAGGAGGAACACAGACCTCAGTCTGAAGGCAGGCAGGTTTCTGGGGGCTGGGGGGAGGACATAACCAGGCAGGTAAACGCACAATAGGGAGGATGAGCAAAGGAATCATGGGGAGAGGAGAGGGGGCTTCATGGTGAGGACCAAACAGGATGACGAGCACCGCCAACCCATCTCCAGCTGATCCCAGAAGGTCTCCCGGAGCTGGAGGCCGGCATGCCTCCAAGAATTGATTTGGGGTCAGGAATCCATAGGCAACCTGCTTACGTGCTTTTCCCTGGGAGTCTCGACTGTGATAAGTCAAGGAAGTGGCGCCTCTTCAACACCCTCTTCCTTGCCCCCGCTCCTCCGCCCACCCAGCTCTGGCCTTAGAAAACAGAAAAGGACCAGACTCAGGTCTTACGGTAGATTGATGGCATCCTCCTCTAAGAAGTTCACCAAACTGCCCCTTGAGGAAAGCGGGAGGCCTTTGGTCGTGACGGTCCTGTTCATTGACTTGGGGTTTGGAAAGGGCTTCGACATTTGATTGAGTGCATTCAAGACATTGAGGGTTTCCTTCTTCAGCAGGGCCTCCTCCCCATCTCCCACTTTGTAGAATGTCTGTGATGCCATCGAGTTTGTTTGGGACCGCAGCCGGCACCATGCAGGACAACCAAGCTGACAGGAAGCAGAGAGAAACTGCAGGCAGCAGACACACCCTTAGTTGCGGTGGGATGGGGGTGCGATGAGCTGACTTCATAATTATCACAGAGTGTAACAATTAGGAGCTACCCTCCCCCCTGACTGGGGGCTGCTGCAGCCCAGGGCCAACGCCAGGAGCCCGCAGAGCCCCAGAATAGTCGACGACGCCCCTTGGGCTAAAGCTCTGTGGTTACAGCGGCCCTGCTCTTCTCTTAAGATCTCAAAATGCTCACCACCTGTGCCCTTCCGATCTGCCCTGGGAAGGAGGAGGTGGATGGTGAAACAGTGGTACCTGGGCGTGGAGGGAGGCAGGCAGTACTGGATGGACTGGGTCCCTGGGAGTGGGACACCTCGCTGATGGAATTCTGAGACTTCATATCCAGACATGGGAGGCAGCAAACCCCGTGCCCAGCTGTGTGGGCACAGCCGGGAAAGCTGGGATAGCTCATGGGGTTCAGAGCACCCACATACCCAGGTTTTACTGCTGGAATTCTAAATTCTGTCCCACCCCCACTTCAAGTGCCTTCAGGTATGAAGACATGGTGGGTGGTGCAGAGGCATACAGAAATGGGCCAGAGGTTGTTTCTGTTCTCAAGGAAACCATGTCACCGGGAGGAAAACACACACACAGCTTTGTGGGGTGAGGAAGCCGGCAGCTGTTAAAAGAGCGATGGCTTTGCACCTGGGTGGGGATTCGTCAGCTCTTAAGTCCAGCTCTGCCCACAGCTTCAGAGGCTGTGAAGCCTTTGGCAAATGATCTCACCTCCGAGCCTCAGTTCGCTCATCTGTAAAACAGGGATAAACATAGCACCTACCTCACTAGATGGAGAAGGAAATGGCAACCCACTCCAGTGTTCTGGCCTGGAGAATCCCATGGACAGAAGAGCCTGGCGGGCTCGCAAGTCCGTGGGGTCGCAAGAGTCGGACCCGACTTAGCGACCAAACCACCACCACCATCACCTCACTAGACTGTGCGGAGGTAACCTTGTAAAGTTGTTTTCTTTCTTCCAGAGGATGAGGTCCAGCCAAGGACGCTTAAAATCCGCGTGTGTGTGTGTTCTATACACTCAGGGGTTTTATCGTCGTATGTGTAAAAATTCTTTTATTTGCAAACTAGAGAAGCAGATGCCCTCTTTGTGCTCTGCTGCTTTTTAGCAGCCATCATAATCTCGGTAATTATCTGATTTATTTGATTTGCTCTTTACTGCCTTCCTTCGCTAACAGGTAGGTCCCTGGGCGTAGGGATGGTCGATCCGATCGAACGTTCTGGCTCAGCGTTCAGAACCGAAAGCTGCACTGGGTGGGGCGTGGCCCGGGAGAAGGCGGAGGCGCACGCGGGCGCTGAGCCGCCGAGCCGGACGCGGTGACCTCCGCGCTTGGAGCCCAGCTCCGTGCCGCCCGCACCGTCTCCGCCCCGACCTCCCGGCCCGCGCGTCCGCGCTGCAGCCGGCAGGTGGCGCCGCAGGCCGGGTCCTGGAGCCTGGAAGCCGGAAGCGGCGGCGCGGCTGGGGCGGGCTGGCCCTGGGCGTCCGAGCTCCCGAAGGGCCCGCCTTCTCCGCGCGGTCGCTGCCTCCTGCATTCCTCGCCCGTCCGGAAAGGGGCGCCGGGGGGCGGGGGAACGGGGAGGCGACTGGAGAGAGCCCCGCGGGTGCCCCCAGGACCAGCGGCCCCAGGCCCCCAGGGAACATGGGCGTGCTCCGGGCGGGACTGTGCCCGGGCCTCACCCAGGACATGGTCCAGATCTTGCGGAGCCGCGGGATCAAGACAGGTGACCGCGGGCGCGCGCCAGTGCGGGCCACACGGCTGGCCCCGGCACACCCGGGGGGGCCCTTCCCCTCCCCCTCCCTCCTGCGCCCCCGGGGAGCCCGGAAACGTGGGCGTGAGCGAGCCACGCCCCTGGGAGGGTAGAACCTTCCAACAGTGTGCCCGGCCCCGCGCCGGGTCCCACGGCTCCGCCAGTCCGCGCGGGCGCGGGAAAGTCAAGTGCGGGACGTCCTGGGTCTCCCTCCCTGCCCACCAGCCCCACGTGTTTCGTTTTCAGTGGTGGACCTGGTTTCTGCAGACCTGGAGGAGGTCGCCCAGAAATGTGGCCTGTCTTACAAGGTGAGCTGACCGTCTCCACGCTCCACACCTGGGTGTCTCTAAATGCCCATCCCCGAGCAGAGGGGTTCCTGAAGATTGATAGCTGCGGGGGTCTGAGACCCCGGGAGGCCCGCTCTTTTGACGTATCGTTGCCGAATACTTTTGGGCTGCTGCAGCCCGGATCCTGAGCCGCCCCGCCCCTTCCGCAGGCCCTGGTCGCCCTGAGACGGGTGCTGTTGGCTCAGTTCTCGGCTTTCCCCTTCAATGGCGCTGATCTCTACGAGGAACTGAAGACCTCCACGGCCATCCTGTCCACCGGCGTTGGAAGGTTTGTGTGTGTACGTGCGGGACCAGGTCAGACTGCCTCTAGCTGGGCTTTGGATGCTGGAGTCTGGAGCCAGCAGGCTCTTTCAGGCAGTGCTGAGGACAGTCAGGACTTCTGACTGCTCTTACCTTATAAGGTTTCTCGTAACTCCTAACTTTTGGGGATGCAGAATTATTGGGGGGGACCTGTCCTGCGTGTAGAGTAGGTTGTTTGGCAGCTGCCCTGGCCTCTGCCTGCTAGATACCAGTAGCACCTCCCTTCTCCCCTTGTCTGATAGTCAAAAATGTTTCCAGCTGTGACCTCTGGGTGGGTTGGGGGCAAAATTGCAGCTGGTTGAGAACCACTGAAACACAAGATGTCAGTATTTCATTATTATTCAGCAAATCAGGGCAGCTCTTCTCTGGCCCTACCTCCCCATCCATTTAAGGATGGATGGGGCAAGAGAGTGTGGCAGGACTAGGTTAAGTACCAGCCATTGACAGCGTAGTAGGTTATACAATGGAGCAGTGAAGAATTGCTGCCTTCAAACTCTGGTGCTGGAGAAGACTTCTGAGAGTCCCTTGGACAGCAAGGAGATCGAACCAGTCAATCTTAAGGGAAATCAACCCTGAATATTTGTTGGAAGGACCGATGCTGAAGCTGAAATTCCAGTATTTTGGTCATCTGATGCAAACCCCTGATTCTGGGAAAGATTGAAGGCAGAAGGAAAAGAGGGCATCAGAGGATGAGATGGTTAGATGACATCACTGATGCAGTGAACATGAACTTGGGCAAACTTCCGGAGACAATGAAGGACAGGAAGGCCTGGCATGCTGCAGTCCACTGGGCCGCAAAGAGTCAGACACAACTGGGCAACCGAACAACAACAACAAGGCTATACAATAGGTTGTATGATCTCTTCGTGACCCTGTGAGTTCGTGATTATTAACCCCACTTGAGTTTAGCACAGGAGGAGCTAGGGGCAGTGGTGGGGCTCCAGCCCTGGGGTACTTATTCCTGAACTTGGTTCATTCCTCGTAGACCGTAGCAGGAAGGGGTGAGAGTAGTTTCCTTCTGCCATGTTTGGAGAGAGAAAGAGTTGGAAGAAAACAGGCGGCTTCTGGCCAAGGGAGTCTGACCTCTTCCCTGGCCTGCTTGTGTGGAATTTGATAAAGAACTCTGCCACCACAAAGGTCTTTGGATCGGTTTGGCCCTCGCTGTTTCCATAACACGTTCTCTTGGCAGGGTTCACATAACACAGTGCTTGCTTTCCCTGGGTTGAGGGTTCAGGTCTGTCATTCATCAGGCACTAGCCAGTGTTAAGCATGGGTACCAGAGATGTGCAGATGGTATGGGTATGGGTGAGGCCCCTGCCCTTAAGGAGGCTGGGGTGCACTGGGTGGAGAAGAGCAGGTGGACACGAGAGAGGTGTGAGCATGCCTGCAAGCAGCTAAGGAGTGGGTAATTAAAAGGAAGCAGGCTTGGCCTTTGGGAGTTTATAAAACCAGAGTTTATAAAATACAGAGAGAGCGGTCAGGTGGTAAACTGGCAGGATGGCAGCCACCATGGGTCACTACAGAGGAGATCAGAGAGGTTCAGGACCGCTCTGTGCAGTGAGGAATGGATGGGCCTTCTCGGAGTGCTCATCAGGAAGCAGGTACTGTTACTCTAGGTACATTATTTATCTTCACATCTACTTCCCCGATGGCTCGGTGGATAAAGAATCTGCCTGCAGTGCAAGAGACACAGTGTCTCTTGCAGGGTTCGATCCCTGGGTCAGGAAGAGCCCCTGGAGAAGAAAATGGCAACCTACTCCAGTATTTTTGCCTGGAGAATCCCATGGACAGCGGAGCCTGGTGGGCTGCAGTCCATGGGGTCACAAAGAGGCAGACACAACTGAGCGACTAACACTTTCACAACTACAGTGAGCCTGTGCCTATGAAAATCACCACCCTGGGACCTCGCTGGCGGTCCAGTGGTTAAGACTGCACCTTCCAATGCAGGGGGTGCAGGTTTGATCCCTGGTCGGGCAGCTAAGACCCCACATGCCTTGCGGCCAAGAAACCAAAACATAAAGCAGAAGCAATATTGTAGCAAATTCAGTAGAGGCTTTAAAAATGGCTCATTCACATCAAAAATTCTTTAAAAAGAAATGAAAGCCATCATCCTATAGATAAGGAAACTGGGACTCAGGTTAAGAGACTTGCTCAAGATCCCCCAGCTAGGGATTTCCCAGGTGGTCCCGTGGTTACGACTCCTGTGCTTCCACCGCAGTTTGATCCCTGGTTCGGAAACTAAGGTGACTTCCCTGGTGGCTCAGACGGTAAAGCATCTGCCTATGATTCGGGAGACCTGGGTTTGATCCCTAGGTCAGGAAGATCCCCTGGAGAAGGAAATGGCAACCCACTCCAGTACTCTTGCCTGGAAAATCCCATGGACGGAGGAGCCTGGTAGGCTACAATCCATGGGGTCGCCAAGAGTTGGACACGACTGAGCAACTTCACTTTACGACTTCACTTTTTGGAAACTAAGATCCCACAAGCCCGGTGGCACAGCCAAAGGGGAAAAAAAAAAGATCCCGCAGTGAGTAAGTGGCAGACCAGGCCCTTGAGGTCACACCTGTCACACTGCTAAGCCTAAGAACTCAGCTCTAAGGCATCTGCCCTGTTGCTCCCTCCAGGCAGGAGGCTATGTCATGAAAGTAGAGTTACAGGCACGGTGGAGGTGGGCGGGGTGGATGGGGCAGGGGAGGCTGGCAGGAGAGGCCCAGGAGGATACAGCAGGGGAGGGTGTTGTGAGCAGATCTGGGGCAGGTGACAGCAGGAGGCATATTGAAGAAATGCTGTAAGCCTTCCTGCTGGGGGGATACAAAAGTGGCAAATCAAAGATGACCTCTAGGTTTCTAGCCTTTGTCACAGTGGTCTTTGGACACCTGATGGGTATTACTCTGACATGGGAGGGGAGGGGAGTTCTGTAGTCAACAGCTCACAAAATGCTGGTTAACCCAAATGAAGCAGGTTTCTCTGTTTTTTTATTGGGCTTCTTTTTTTTTTTTTTGGACATGCCATTTATCATGTGGGATCTTAGTTCCCCAACCAGGGGCTGAACCTGAGCCTCCTGCCTTGGAAGCAAGGAGTCTTAACCCCTGGACTGCCAGGAATGTCCCTCTGCTGTAGATCTTCTCACTGCCTGTAGTGCTGGGGGCATCTTACAAGTGGGAGAGCAGGCAGCAAGCCTCGGAAGCAGCTGTATTGACTGGGGGAGATAGGTGGTTCCTTGAAGGCCAGAACTGTGTCTTGTTCATCTCTGCCTCCCCCTTGTTTTAGAAAAAGGCCTTTAGGAAATGTGAGACAGTCAGACGATGTTTGAGTGAGTGACTGAAAGAATGAATGAAAGCCAGTCGGGGGGGAAGGTGAAGGATAAATTCCAGACAGCACTTGTGTTCAAAACAGGGGGTTAGGCTCAGTTGTACTTCTGTTCCACAAGGCAGGTGGTGGTGGGGTCTATCCATGTCAAGGTGGATTTGGGAATTCCTTATGGAGATCCTCATGGCCAGGAATGTGATTGATTCTTGACTGTAGAGTCCAGACCTGTGGTTTAGCCCAGGCTGCTCATTAGAATCATTTGGGAAGCTTAAGAAATATTCATGCTTGGGTCTCTTTAGAAATTCTTTGTTTTCCCGCCACGCCATGTGAGATCTTAGTTCCCTGACCAGGTACGGAACCTGTGCCCCCTGCGTTGGGAGCGCAGAGTCTTAACCCCTAGACCACCAGGGAAGTCAACATTTTTGAAATAACATGATAATAATGGAGAACAGATTAAGCAGTTGCCAGGGGCTGGCTAGGGATTTAGGGGTGAATGGGTGGGGGTGTGGTTATAAAAGGGTGGCCCAGGGAGCCCTGCGGCTATGGAAATGCTCTGTCTTGATTGCAGTGGTTCCATAAACCCACATGTGGGATGAAACGACAGAACTGTACATGTGAAGACACGTGGAAGGAAAGCAGGTGCAGCTCTGGACCGCACCGGTGTTGTTTTTCGATGTTGCACTAAGATGTAGTACAATACATCTTAGCGTAAAAGATGCTACCTTAGTGGAAACCAGCTGAAGGGTACACGGGACCTCACTACACGTTGTTTGTTTTTGCAACTTCCTGTGAATCTATAATTATTTCAGAGTTTTAAAACATGACAAATTATGGGCCGTGCTATTGAGGAAACCCAGCAGGGGCTGTGATGGAGATTGAGAGGAGAACCATTGAATGGGGCAGCGAAGAGACCTCCGCAGAGGAGTGATTACCCAGAGGTGGTCTTTAAGGCGAGAGTGAAAGGATGAGGGGCCAGAGGGGGAACACTCGGCCGTGCCGGCTTTCCCCAAAGGAGACTCCACAAGGAGAAGCCTCCTGGCCAGAGATGTCAGAAGGTCTCTGGACAGAACAGCGCTTGGAAGGAATGTCTTGCTATTCCTCCTCCCCTCCTCTCCTCCCTCCCCTCCAAGCCCTTCGGTTGATGCTCTGCCCTCCTCTTCTGCCATCAGCCTGGACAAACTGCTAGATGCTGGTCTCTACACTGGAGAAGTGACTGAAATTGTAGGCGCCCCGGGTAGCGGCAAAACTCAGGTACACCTGCGGCCAGCAGCCAGGAGGGTTGGGGGAGGGGGATGCATAGTCCTGGATCTCTGGGGAAGCTTCTGCCAGCATCCTGTGATTTCAGAGCTTGGAAGAGAGAAGCTGGTTGGTGAGGAGCGGGACTTGAACTTGCGTCTTGGGGCCCATTCACGCCTCTGGGATCTGGATGAGATTTGGTGGCGGGGGGGTTCCCATTCTGGGCCCTTCTTGAGGGCTCAGGTTCACCCAATGGCCTGTCTCTACTCAGGTATGTCTTTGTGTGGCAGCAAACGTGGCCCATGGCCTGCAGCAGAACGTCCTCTACATTGATTCCAATGGAGGGCTCACAGCCTCCCGCATCCTCCAGCTGCTTCAGGCTAGGACCCCGGATGAGGAGGAGCAGGTAAAGGCAGGAAGGTTGGGTTCTTTTGAGGTTCTGACACCATAAGACTCCATTATCTAACATGGCAAGAATTTGGAACATTTGGGTGACTAGTCATTTCTGGTTTTGAAACTTGCCGTTCAGCCAATGCTTCCTGTATTGTAAAGCCTCCCCTTTATGACATCATCCCAGTTGGATGCTACCCGCAAGGATCCTTCCTAGAAACCCAGCCCCTGGCATCCCCTCATTCAGGGCAGACACACATCCAGCCTCTGTGTTTCTCCCCCGTATCTTGCCCAGGGCAGACACGCCGATCACTGCCACTCCTTCCCACAGAGCTCTGACTTGGCTTTGCAGCTTAGCACCCAGGCAGCCAGCATGCTGAGAACCGGCCCATCAGACAAAGCCCATCGCCATCTCTACCTGAGTCCTTGTGTCTTAAGTGCCTCTTCTCTCTCAACCACAGAATTCCTCTTCCTCTCTTGTGACCCCCGGCTCCTCTTCTCCAAGGCCCTCCCTTCTCTCTCCTGCCCCTTCAGGCAGGAGCTCTCCAGAGGATCCAGGTGGTGCGTGCGTTTGACATCTTCCAGATGCTGGACGTGCTGCAGGACCTGCGAGGCGCTGTGTCCCAGCAGGTGAGCCTGATCTTCTGCCCTCCCTGCTCCCCGCAGCTCACCCATGCTGTCTGCGTGTGGGCAGGTGTGCAATCGGGTGACTCTAGCTGTGCCTGCCATTCCCAGGATGGGATTTCTGGGTGCTCAGTCCTTTCCCTCCTCAATTCTCTGCCTCCTTGTTCACATGCCCATCTTCCCCACTAAAGGGTAAGCCCCTTTCTTGAGTGCAAGGATCAGTCCTGTTCATCTCTGCATTCCAACTGGGTCCATTCAGCTGCAAATAATAGAGTCTGTCTGACAGACACTTGAACCTTGAAGACATGTAATTATCTCACATGAGTCTGGAGGTTGGTACACCCATAAAATCAGGGCTCTAGGTTGGTGTGCCTGATTCTCTGGCTCTTCCCCCTCATGATTGCAGAGTGGCTGCCATGGCTCCGAGCATCATGTCTTCACACATCCATATCCAGGGCAGTGATAGAGGCCTCTTTTCTGTACCTCTTTCTCTGGAACCCACCATTACACGTCCCAGTTCCCTTTACATCTAACTGGCAAAAATTGAGTTGTGTTTTTATGTCCTAGACCAGAGGTTGGGCCCACCTTCCCTGATGTCAGGAGATTTTCTGCCCAGTGCTTGAACACATTCAGAGTCCTGTTGACAAGAGAGAGAGGTTAGGAATGGAATTTGCATTGGTATCCTACCTGATAGGTGCTTGGATAGGATATGGTGCATGATTTATACACCTTTACATTTGGGAGAAACCTTAGACTAGTTTAATTTATCTTAAACTTTTTGTCTCACCCCAAAGCATATCATGTTACTAGTGTTGTATGTAACATAAATCGTTTTAACAAACTTTAGACAATATAATGGTTGAACAAATACTTGGCATAGGAATCATAGCAGGTTATGCCTCCCCATGTGTTGGGACATGAAGTAGTCCTGACCTAATCCGACTCTCTTGTTGGAACTGAGCAAAGTGAGGGCCAGAGACATTGAGTGAGTTGCCCACAGTCACCGCATATTTTGGATAAGAACAAAGCTTAGGGACTTCCCTGGTGGTCCAGTGGTTAAGACGCTGCACTTCCATTGCAAGGGGCATGAGTTTGATCCCAGGTTGGAGAACTAAGATCCCACATACCTCATGGCCAAAAAACCTTTTTTTTTTTTTTAACATTAAGAGCAAAGCTTATAACCCAAACCTCTCAACTCCCAGGTCAAAAGACTTTTTTTTTTTTTTTTTACTGTAGCACTGTTAGATGATATGCATTCTATTATTGCATAGCAAGTTACTGCAAACTATGACTTAAAACAACATGTATTTATTATCTCAATTTCTGTAGGTCAGAAGTCTGGGCACAGCTTGGCCTGGTCCTCTGCTTAGGGTCTCATTAGGTTGTGATGAAGGTGGTAGGTGGGCTGTACTCTTATCTGTAGGCTCAGCTGGGGAAGAACCACTTAGAAGTTCATTCAGATTGTTGTCAGAATTCATTTCCTAGAGGTTTCAGCTTCTTGCTGGCAGCTGGTTGTTGGCTGAGGCCATCTTCAAGTCCTCAAAGCTGCCCACTATTCCTGCCATGTGCTTTCCATCGGCAGTTCACAGCAAGGCTGCTTGCTTCTGCAAGACAGCACACCTGTGAGAGCGGAATGCAACAGGTTGTCCTGTGTGACAATGTGACCATGGGCTGGCAGTGCGTTCTATTTGACATATACTGAAGCCTAATCAAAAGAGTGACATCTGGGACTCCCCTGGTGGTCCAGTGGTTATGACTTCGCCTTCCAATGCAGGGAGTGCAGGTTCGATCCCTGGTCAAGGAGCTAATATCTCAATGCCTCGGGGCCAAAAAAACTAAAACATAAAACAGAAGCAGTATTGTAAGAAACTCCATAAAAAGTTTAAAAATGGTTCACATCAAAAAAATCTTTTTAAAAAACAGAAAAGAAAGAAAAAATCTTCTGATCGGGGACCATAGGATCTGAGCACGGATTTCTCAAATTTAATTATTTTAGAGTATCTGATATCCTGTGATTTAAACGTTCTCTGTCCATCCAAGTCTTCAGTGAAAGTGAAAGTGCAAGTCGCTCAGTCGTGTCCGACTCTTTGCAACCCCATGGACTATACAGTCGGGGGAATTCTCCAGGCCAGAATACTGGAGTGGGTTGCCATGCCCTCCTCCAGGGGATCTTCACAACCCAGGGATCAAACCCAGGTCTCCTGCATTGCAGGCAGATTCTTTACCAGCTGGGCCACCAGGGAAGCCCAAGTCTTCAGTATAATCTGTTATACATACACACGAGGGTGGGGGGAGAAGGCATTGCTTGAGCTCCATCATTGAGGGGCAGCTGTATTTGGGGTGGGAGAGGGTATTTCCTACCAGTTTCTGATAGAGGAGCAGGTTTGTCTGGTAACGGGCGCCCACCTGGAGGCCAACTGGTTGGTGGCACCTGCTTCCCATCACCCGCCAGGTCCGCAGTTCTTCCGGGACTCTGAAGGTGGTGGTTGTGGACTCCGTCGCTGCGGTGGTCGCCCCACTTCTGGGAGGTCAGCAGAGGGAAGGTGAGTGGTGTGGCAGAGCGCAGGGTGGAGGGTCGTGATCTTGCCTGCCGGCTCTGGAGTGTCCCGTCTTCGGCCAGCCTGGTCCCCGATGCCCCGCTGCCCACCCTCTTTGCTCTTTCTCCTCCAGGCTTGGCCTTGATGATGCAGCTGGCCCGAGAGCTGAAAACCCTGGCCCGGGACCTCAGTGTGGCAGTGCTGGTGAGGAAGTGGGCTTGGCCAGCCGTGCTTGCCTTCTCTCTGCTCCCTGGACTTCACCAAGTGGGGAGGTGTTCTTTCTAGGTGCTCTTTATTTCTTTAAAACAGCAGCTTCTGAACCCCCAGAGTGACCCTTTGGGAAAGGGTCATAGCCCAACTTCTGTGGGTCATCTCGAGTGCCAGACTGTGAAGGGATCAGACACGTAAACAGCCAGGGGATCAGGCAATGTTATCTTTAACACTTAAAAAAAATTAATTATTTGGCTGTGCTGGGACTTAGTGGCAGCGTGTGGAATCTTTAGTTGCAGTATGCTGGATCTAGTTCCGCAAGCAGGGATCGAGCCCGAGCCCCCTGCATTGGGAGTGCACAGTCTTAGCCACTGAACCACCAGGGAAGTCCAGGGACAGTCTTGTTTTTCTTTTTACTTTCTTTTAAGTCAGGTTTATTGAGGTGTAATTCACACAGTAACTTCTCTTTGTTTGAGGTTTGACACCGTGGTATCTGAGGAGATCAAGATACAGAATATTTCAGTCACCCCGGAAAGGTGATTTGGTTTCTGTCCAAATGTCCAAAATGTCCAAAGGTGATTTGGGATCTTTTTTGCTTTTAGAGTAACTTTTTCTGCTTATGCAGTAATTTTTTGGAAGGCAGCTATGCTCACCACTATACCACCAACGCTGCTTATGCAGTAATTTTTTGAAAGTCTTCACGCTTCTCATAGAAGAGGGTAAAAAATAGTTAAATATAAGTGTCCAGTTTGTAATCAATCTCCACATCTACAGAGACCATATTAAGTGTTTTTTTTATATACCTTCATTGAATCTTTTTTCTCTACCTATATACATATACTTTTAATCAACTTTCCAACTAAACTGTAATTTATGGTTTTTTTTTTTTAAAGGACACCATTTCTCGAATCTTTTAATAGATTCTTTAAGAATGCCATTTTTAGCAGCTACATGTTTGGGGGTGGGGGGCTGCGCTGGGTCTTTGTTGCTGGGCGTGGGCTTTCTCTGGTTGCGGCTAGTGGGGGCTGCTCACTGCGGTGGCTTCTCTTATTGTGGAGCACTGGCGCATGAGCACAGGCTCAGTAGTTGCCCCGCATCATACGGAATCTTTCCAGAGCAGGAATCAAACCCCACTGGACCACCAGGGAAATCAGGCTGCATGTTATTTTGTTTAATACCATGTTACAGGGGGCAACTTTTTCTCTAAAGGACCAGGTAGTAAATACAGTTGGTCTTCCCTGTCCATGGGTTCTGCATCTGTGGATTCAACCAACCACTGCTCGAATCCACAGTTAAACCGGCGAATAGGGAACCTGTGGATATGCAGGGCCAACTAAACTGCACCATTTTATTGATTTCTTTTGGCTGTATCAGGTCTTAGTTGCAACAGGGGGTTTAGTTGCCCTGAGGCACGTGGGATCTTGGTTCCCAGACCAGGGATTGAACCTGTGTCCCTTGCATTGGAAGGTGGATTCTTAACCGCTGGACCACCAGGGAAGTCCCTACACCTTTTCATGTGAGATGAGCATCCGCAGCTTTGCTATCCGTAGGGTCCTGGAACCAATCCCCCTGCAGATAATGAGGGATGGCTATATTTGAGCTTTACAGTCAAATAGTCTGTGTCACAGCTGCTTAACTGCCTATATTGCATGAGAGCAACCATAGACAATCCCTAAACAAGTGGGCATGGCTATGTTCCAATAAAACTTGATTTTCAGAAACATTTCTGGGGCCAGATTTGGCCTGTGGACAGTAGTTTGCAGTCCCTGGAATACCATAACAGTCTTATTTCCTGATTTGGGGACTTTATGGGTCATTAACAGTTTTCCTCTATTTATTTTATTTATTTTTAAAATATTTACTTGGCTGTGTCAGGGCGTAGTTGCAGCACGTGGGATCTTTGTTGCATCCTGGAGCATCTTTCTTTGCTGCACGTGGGCTCTCTAGTTGTGGCGTTGCAGGCTCAGTCGTTGCAGCACACAGGCTTGGTTGCTCTGCGGTACGTGGGATCTTAGTTCCCAGATCAAGGATCGAACCCATGCCCCTGCATTGCAAGATGGATTCTTAACCACTGAACCACCAGGGAAGTCCCAGTTTTTATTTATTTATGTTAAATGATCCTCTCAGCCCTGTTCTTAGAATGGCATCCTAAACTGAGATCAGGGAGGTTACCATGTGTCCTGCTGGACTCCCCTCTTAGAACTGAGTACAGGGGAGCAGAAAAAGCATAGGGCAGGACAAGAGTTTTCCTCCATTTTAAATAAGACCATGGTGAACATCCTTATATCTAAATCTCTTTATATATCTCATATTTCTTCAGACTCCTAAAAGTACAGTCAGTGAGTCAGGGACACATGTATTTGTAAATAGCCTAGATATGGCACTGCTTTTTGTGCAGTGTAAAAGGATCTGTTTTCCTATTATTTTGTTCTTTTACGGATCCCAAGGCCATCCTCGCCTGCTCTGTGCCAGGGTCTGGCTTAGGCAGCAGAGATTCAGTTATGAACAAGCCACACCTCTGCCCCCCCGGGTGGGAGTTGGGGGGCAAGGGGAAAACCTCAAGAGGATACGGTGAGGTTGAAGTCCCTTACGTAAGACTAGCCTGGGCAGGGTAGAGCTGACCGACCGAAATAGGATCCCCCTGCCTTCGCAAACCCCTCCTACCTCTATACACAGATGCACACCCTGACACAAAGGGGTGGGTGGACGTGGTCTCAGGATGCCCGTCTGCTGGAGTTGAGGGTGAAAAGTGAAAGTCGCTCAGTCGAGTCCAGTTCTTTGGGACCCCTTGGACTGTAGCCCACCAGGCTCCTCTGTCCATGAGATTCTCCAGGCCAGAATCCTGGAATGGGTAGCCATTCCCTTCTCCAGGGGTTCTTCTTGACCCAGGAATCGAACCTAGGTCTCCTGCATTGCAGGCAGATTCTTTACCACTAGTACCACCTGGGAAGTGTAGTAGACCTAAGCAGACAGCCCTGCTTATCCTCAGACACTTGCCCCGTTACCTTTTGTTGGAGTCAAGCCATTGTGGGGCCTTGTGGTTTATTTATCTATTTTTAATTATTTGTTTATTTTTGGCTGTGCTGGGTCTTCATTGCTGCATGCAGACTTGCTCTGGTTGCGGCGAGCGGGCGCAGTGCAGTCTTACTGCGGTGGCTTCTCTTATTTCGGAGCACAGGCTCTAGCGTTCACAGGCTTCAGTATTTCTGGCTCACGGGCTCTAGAGCAAAGACTCAGTAGTTGTGGTGCATGGGCTTAGCTGCCCCGCGGCATGTGAAATCTTCCTGGACCAGGGCTCAAACCCATGTCCCCTGCACTGGCAGGCAGATTCTTAACCACGGACCACCAGGGAAGTCCCGGCATCATGGTTAAGTGGCAAGAGCTCTGTGCAAGTCAGGAGCCCAGGGTTCTGACTCCAGACTGGTGATAAGTCTTGGAGCCTTGGGGAAGTCGTTTCCTTGTACCTGGCCTCAGCTTTCCCATCTGTAAAATGAAGCCATAGGAGCAAATGTCCCAGCATTATGGGTCTATAAGCCTTTGACTCCTTCTGCCGCAGGTGACCAATCACACGACCCGAGACAGGGACAGCGGGCAGCTCAAACCTGCCCTGGGACGCTCCTGGAGCTTCGTGCCCAGCACCCGGCTTCTCCTGGACAGCGCCCAAGGCTCAGGAGCTCTGGGCAGCTGGCGCGTGGCGTGTCTGACCAAATCCCCCCGTCTGGTGAGCCGGCCCCTGGGGAAAGCCAGGAATCCAGGCCCTTGAGGGTGGCTTCCATGCCTGCAGATGTCTGTGAATTCCTGAAGGCTGAGACCCTGCAGCCAAAGAAGCTACCCACGTGGGCTGCTCAACTCAAACACTGACGCTTCCCTCCTGTCTTCTTCCAGCCAACAGGTTGCCAGGAGACAGTGGACTTAGGGAGCTGGGGGACCCCAGCGTTCCAGGGAGATCACAAAGGACATTGGGAGCAGAGCCCAGTGTTCCCGGGAGATCACACGTGATGGTGCTGTTGATGGGGAAAGGGACAGGCCGCAAGGCCCCCAACTCACCTGCACAGTAATAATGCCTGCTGCTCGCTGCCGGCAGCCCCTGGGGCGCTAGAGACACTGTCTCATCTGGAAGCCATCTCAGCCCTCAGCTCCTCTCTCCAGAAACACAGCGCTACTGGCAAGAGAGGATGCTGTTGTGGAAGGACCCAGAAATTCATGCTGGTACCAGGTTTTCATCCCTTGTATCTACCATGTGTGTTTCCAGCGGGAGCCGGGTTCATGGACTTGGGCATCTCTCAAGAGGCACCCTGGTGCCTGGATGGATAAACCCTGCACATCACTGTCCTACCCTCCATCCTGACACAGTGACTGAGCTTGAGGCCTCCGGCTTGCCTTTGTTTCCCTTCTTTTTTTTTTCCTTTGCCTCTGTTTTTCCATCTGTAAGATGGGGCTTCTTTCCCCTTAACTCTGACTTTGACTTACCGGGTGAAGTAATCTTGGTAAATGCAACCCATGTGTATATATGCTCAGTCGTGTCTGACTCTTTGCGACCCCATGAACTGTAGCCCACCAGGCTCCTCCGTCCGTGGAATTTTCCAGGCAAGAATACTGGAGCGGGTTGTCATTTCCTCCTCCAGGGGATCTTCCCAACCCAGAAATTGAACCCGTGTCTCTTGGCATCTCTTGCGTCGGTGGGCAGATTCTTTACCACTAGTGCCAAAACTCTTCCTTATCTAGATCCTGCTCTTTAAAACATATTAATACAAAAGAAATTCACTGAGCTGCAGAGCCATCTGTTTTCCCCCAGACGGTGGTTTTTCAGTTTCCCCGAGTGAGGCCCCCCAGAGAACCCCTGTTCCTCTTTCCCTCTTGTCGATTTGGTTTCACACACCTGCATGCATCGCCGTGACCAGGTGAGACCGGGAGCTCACTGCAGTCCCAGGGATATAACCTAAGAGGAGGGGAGGACGTGACCTGGCCCCGGTGAATCCAGCCGCCTGTTTAATGTGCGTGGGGCCCTGGGGGGCCCCTCCCCTGTGAGAGTGAGCCAAGGTGCTGAACCATGGCCTTGCCCATAAACAGGGGAGAATTTGCACAGTCAATAGAGCCAGCTGGGAAAATTGATGCTGGCGTAAATAATACACAGCAAATCTAGTCCTTTATGCAGAAATTCATTGCCGGTGGCTCCAAGATGCAATGTAATTACCCCGCTCTTCCTGCCAGCTGTAACACAGCGTATGAAATAATCCCCCCGCCCCCGCCCTGGTCTGTTATGGGTGCTGTGACCATCTCTCTGCGAGCTGGAGCCCCGGCTGGGTGGAGGGGAAGACAGCAGGGAAGGGGAAATCAAAGGCAGAACATGATCAGGATTGTTTACTGACCACATGTTTTTAAAGGAAGGTAGCCTTTCTCGGTTTGAGAGCCTGTTGTGTAGTTAATTAGTTGTGTCTTGGCTGCAGGAAAGGGGGTCAGAGTTAGAGGCAGAAGATAATAACATTTACAGATGATGAGCACAGGAGGGATAAAAGGTTGCAAGTGGCAACCCAGCCCCCGAGGGTATCTGCCTGAGTGAGGACAGGCTTGGTGAGCCAAGACTGGAGGAACCCTGGCGCTGGTGCTTCCACAGGCTCTCGGGAGAAATGAACCTGCAGCCTCCTTACTAGGAGCAGTGGGTGCATAGTGGCAGCCTTGTGCATGCATGCTAAGTCGCCTCAGTCGTGTCCGATTGTTTGCAACCCTGTGAACTGTAGCCCACCAGGCTCCTCTGTCCATGGGATTCTCAAGGCAAGAATACTAGAGTGGGTTGCCATTTCCAAAGGGATCTTCCTGACCCCAGGACTGAACTCCTGTCTCTTACATCTCCTGCATTAGCAAGCAGATTCTTTATGACTAGCGCCACCTGGGAAGCTAGTTGCAGCTATAGTAGGAAACAAAATGTTAAGCTGGGGATGGCACATCCCTGTCACTTGTACCATTTGGGAATCTTGAACCCACGCAGGCATCAGCAATAAATCAAGCATTCTCTTTTGCTGAGCTCAGAGGCCTTTGCAATTTTAGTTTTTCTCCACGTGACACTCCAGGCAGCCACCACCAGTCAGTGGAAATTGATGTTCAAGGTGGAGCCTGGTTGCCATCTCTGCCCTGGGCACATCTGCCATATTTCCTTTATGTGGTGTCAGGTGCCTTGTCCCTGACTCAGGACCCCAGAATTGTAGATTTGAGAGGCCCGTAAAGATCATATGCCCTGGGATTTCCCTGGTGGTGTGGTGGTTGAGAATCAGTCTTCCAATGGAAGGGACGCAGGTTCGATCCCTGGTCGAGGAACTAAGATCCCACATTCTGCAGGGCACTGAAGCCTGTACCGCAACAAAGATCCACATGCTGCATCTAAGACATGAGGCAGCCAAATAAATAAAGACCATATGCCCCATCTTGTCATTTAGCCGAGAAGGAAAGAGGTCCAAGAGCAGAAATGACAGTCCCCATGGCAGAACAGGGGCTGGAACCTAGGACCCTCAATTCCTCAGCCAGGATTCTGTGTCCACGTTGCCTTTGGTTTTCAATTGGTACAGCTCTGCCCTTGGTGGGGACTTTTTCCAGCCACACAGCCTCACCCAGGCAGCCTCTCTGGCCACGAGGAGGAGCACCGTTCACTGTTGCTCCAGACTACCCGTGACATTCCTACAGGACTTGCCCCTCACAACGAGCCCTGGGTCTTAGTCGTGGCATGTGGGATCTAGTTCCCTGACCAGGGATCAAACCCAGGCCCCCTGCATTGGGAGAGCAGAGTCGTAACCACGGGACCACCAAGGAAGTCCTGTCCACCTCTTATTCAGTGCATCTCGGAGCTGAACAAGTGCACTTCACCTGGGCATAAACTTCACTCCTTGAGTAGCTTTTGAATCCTAGCTCTTCCCTGCTTGCCTAGTTTCTGGGTGTAAGAGTCTCAACATAAGCTGGGGGTTTGCAGGAAGACAGTAGGTATATGCTGAGAAGGATACAAAGTCAAGGAACAAGATTTCCATCTCATCTAACTTGGTCTTAGCTCTGACACTTACTGTATGCCATTGGATCAATCCGCCTCTTTAAGCCTTAGTTTCATCCACTGAGGAAAGGGGGAAGATAATACCTATTGCATAGAATTGCTTTAGGGACATATAGCTTATGTAAAATGCCAGATACTTCCCCAGGCATATCATAGGCCCTCACTTTCCTATTGCTTGAAAGGCTTGGGATACCTGGGAGGAACTGGAGACTGCTTCCTTCTATCTACAAGGCCGGCTTCGTGGTCGTGTGACCAGTGCGGCTGCACAGAGCCCTGGGCTTAGTTTAAAGCTCTGCTGTCCATCAGCAGGAATGGCTGGAGAAGACGTGGTGCATGGACACAAGGGGCTAGTACTCTGCCATAAAAGGGAACAAGGTTGGACCATTTGCCGAGACATGGATGGACCTAGAGACTGTCATATGGAGTGAAGTAAATCAGAAAGAGAAAAACAAATATTGTATGTTAACACGTTTAGAATCTAGAAAAATGGTACAGGTGATATTTGCCAAGCATAGATAGATGTATGGATATTGAAGGGGGAACAAGGGGGTGGGAGGAATTGGGAGATTGGGGTTGACATATAAACACGATTGATACTGTGTATAAAATAGATAACTAATGAGAACCTCCTGTATAGCAGAGGGAACTCTACTTGATTCTCTGTGGTGACCTCAGTGGGAAGGAAATCCCCAAAGGAGAGGATATATGTATATGTATAGCTCTTCACTTTGCTATGCAGTAGAAACTATCAGTAGAAACACATTGTAAAGTAGCTATGCATGCGTGCTGAGTGGCTTCAGTTGTGTCTGACTCTTTGCGGCCCCGTGGACTGTAGCCCTCCAGGCTCCTCTGTCCATGGGATTCTCCAGGCAAGAATCCTGGAGTGGGTTGCCATGCCCTGCTCCAGGGAAAGCAACTCTACTCCAATAAAAATTAATTTAAAAATGCTTTTCTGTTGCCATTCAGAAATTCTTATTGCTATTTGAACAAGGGTCCCACATTTGCACTGTCCCCTGAAAACTCTTATTTATTTAATTTTTGGCTGCATTGGGTCTTCGTTGCTGCATATGGGCGTTCTCCAGTCGCCACGAGCAGGCACTAGTATCTAGTTGTGTGCAGGTTTCTCACTGTGGTGGCCTCTCGTGGCGCATGGGCTCTAGACGGTAGGCTTAGTAGTTGTAGCACACGGGTTTGGTTGCCCCGTGGTATGTGGGATCTTCCCGGACTAGGGATCAAACCCATGTCCCCTGCGTTGGCAGGTGGATTTTTAACCACTGGACAGCCAGGGAAGTCCTGAGTCGAACCCTTGTATCAGCCCTTCGTTTTGGCAAACACCCTACTGTTGATTTCTTAGGGAGTAATTCAGTCAGAGGATAATTTCCAGTAGAAAAATTGGAGTTAGCATCCTGTGTCTATTGGTCACTTTAGTGTTCCATTCTGGGATAACCTACACCACCTCTCTCAGAAAGCAATAGTTTATATTTTACAAAACTTATTGGTCCAGAGAATTTAAGAGGGGGCTGGTGAAATGGAGTGATAATTTGGGATTTTGATAGCTTAGTCACTAAGTTGTGTCTGACTCCTGTGATCCCATGGACTACAGCCCACCAGGCTCCTCTGTCCATGGGATTGTCCAGGCAAGAATCCTGGAGTGGGCTGCCATTTCCTTCTCCATTGGGATTTTGGAGTCAGGAGAAAATCTAGACTCAAAACCCTTCTGGACTTTTCCTGGCTAAATTACCTGGACAAGGTAATGTCTCTAGCTTATTGATAAAATATATGTTGCAGAGGAATTACATTTTCCTCATTGGTAAAATAAATGTCTCAGGGAAATGAAACAGATAATTTATGTAAAGTGCTTGCCGCAGAGTCTGGCACATAGTAGGTGCTCAATCACCATTAATTCTTCCAGTTCTTGCCAAACGTAACAAAAATCAAGACTCTAGGACTTACAAGCCACTCTGCTACTAACACAAGAAATAATAAGATTTATTTTTTCACTGCTGTTTGGGGAAATGTACGTGCTTCATAAATATGTATCGAAAAGTACTTAGCAAATGAGTAGAAATAATAAAAATACGTCAAAGTAAACAGCTCCTATAAATATGTCACTTGGTAGACAAATTAGTGTTTTATTACTACTAAATACTATTGCTTGCTGAAAAGGATTTCAGATTACTTGCACAACGGGTACATTATGGAGTGCCTCTGTGGAAGGGCACAATAAAGATGAAAAATAATGATGGTGATAATATGAAAGGTGGAGAAAGGAGGTGTGTGGGTAAATGCAGCTCTGAGCTCCTCCTTGCTTTAGTGACACGCATATTAGTTAGCAGCATTTCAATGATTTAGCTGTAATATGGACCAGAGGGCCCAGAAAAAGTGATTTCCACAGGATGTCATGAATTCTGACTCCAATTATCAGGCCCATCAGTGGCTAAGTGCACTCCCTTTCGGAACTGTGCACTTAAGCTTAAAAACTAAGCTCACAAAAAGACATCTCTGGGTCTCACCCCATCCTTGTTCTGGACCTATTAACTTTCTATGATAACATCATCAAGAGAAGGAGAGTTTGGATGTGTCTTAATCACGGGTCACAAAGCCCTTTCAGAAATAAGAGAGGATGGCATCTAAAGAGAAAAGGAGTCAGAGCAGGGAAAAGAGGAGACAATAAATACCTTTGTGGGGGAAGATAAACCCCTGGGGAGAAGCAGAGGGAACAAGGCAGTGCATCAAGGAAAGTTACCGAAATAGAGAGGAAAGAGATGGGCACAGTTAATTCAGGTGCTGGAGGCCGCTGGCAGGCCAGTCTTTCCATGTGTTTCTGGTGGTGGAAAGACCTGGTTTCAGATTCCAGTTTGGCCTTTTCCTAACTGTGTGGTTTGGGTAAATTTCTTAATAGGCAGATCTTCCTCCATGGGAATATGGACTTCCCTGGTGGTCCAGTGACTAAGACTCCTCACTCCCAATGCAGGGAATTGGGGTTCAATGCTTGGTCAAGGGACTAGATCCCACAAGATGCGCAATTAAGAACTTACATGCCACAACTAAGACCCGTCATAGCCAAATAAATAAATATTAAAAAAAATGATGGGAATACTACTACTCAGTTTGCTGGGTTGTGAAGACTGGAAATAATACTTGTAAAGTGACAGAGTCTGCCTGTATAAATTTATTTTTACTTTACTTTTCCTTGTGACATTCCTTATGTTAAAATACAAATTGTTCAGGACAACTCTGAGAGGTCTCCATAGGAACCTAAGGCATAAGAAAATTAGTTCACCCTGGCTAACAATTCCCCATGCAACTCTAGTGCTTTGTATTAATAGTTTACTGTGTGCATGCTCAACCGCTCGGTTGTCTTCTGTGACCCTATGGACTGTAGCCCACAAGGCTCCTCTGCCCAGGGATTCTCCAGGCAAGAATACTGGAGTGGGCTGCCATTTCCTTCTCCAGGGGATCTTACAGACCCAAGAAGGGAACTCGCCAACCTGCATTGGCAGGCATAAATCTTTACCACCGAGCCACCAGGGAAGCCCCCTTATAGTTTGCTGAGCACTTCTGAATATATGTATTGGCTAATTGAGTCCTCATACCAACCTGCCTGACACCAAGGGTACCAATTTCTTCAGCGATGAGGCAAGAAGAGTTCAGAAATGTTAAGTACCTGCTGAAAGCTACACAGCTGATGAAAATGGCTGGGGTGGGCTCCTCCCTACAGTCATCTTCATTCTACCAGGGCCTCCCTCTGAGCAGTTTCCTCACTTTCTCAAGGTGAAATTAGCTAACACTGCGGCCTTAGACTGGGAAATGCTTGAGAGGGAGGTGCCATAAAGTGCATGGGACAAACATGGGTTTTGATGTCCTTCAGATCTGGCTTCTAACACCTCCTAACCATGCGACTTTGAATTAGATAGTGAACCCCGATGGGCCTGGGTTTCTTTCATTGTAATTTGGGGGAGCCATCACCTGCTGATAGCCGTTGTGGTGAGGAACAATGGGATATGGAAGTGAGGCAACTTTCAAAATTTTCTTTTGAAACGAGTTCTGAGATGTTACAGCCTTGCTTAGGGTCACCAAGCTGGACCACGGTTTGGACCCTTCGGCTCCCCGCGCAGAGTGCGGTGACCCCGGTCGACTAGGAATCAGCAGATGCCGGCACAGCGGAGTACCGCCGCCACACACCCGGGCTCAGGCTCGTGGGCGGGGGTCGGCCGCCCGCGGCCCGGGGCTCCGCCAGGGGGCGCGCGCGCGCGGAGGCCGCCCTCCGGTCCGCTGCGCGCCTCCCGCCTCTCTATGGTGGCTCGGGCGCGGCAGGAGCGGCGGCGGCGCGCTCCCGGGGGGGGCGGGGCCGCGCCGGGGCGGGGCCTGCGCGAGGGGCGGGGCCTGCGCGAGGGGCGGGAGGGACCGGCCCCGGCGGCTGGGGATGGCTGAGGGGGGGCGGGGGGGCCAACTTCCTGGGGCCGCCCGCGAGGATGTGGCGACCGCCCCCCGGCGCCCCTCAGCCCCAGAGACGCCGCCGCGGCGCAGCCCGCAGCGCCCCTGCCTGAGGCGCCCGCGGCCCGGATCCGGCCCCTCCCCTCCCCTCCCCTTCCCCTCCCAGGTGCGGGGCCGGGCAGGCGGCCGCGACAGGTGAGGAGGCAGCGGCGCCCGCGCTGGGGTCCGCGGGGCGCCCGGCCTGGGGCTGGGCTTCTGGGGGAGACCGGAGTGGGAGAGCGCGGCTCGGCCTCAGGGTCTCGCCAGGCTGTGGTCCTGGGTGGGGGGCGGGGGGCGCCTCCTCTGTGCGGGGCGCGGCCTGAGACGCTCGCTGCCCACAGGGGATGGGGGGGGGAAGCCCTCCGTCGCTGAAAAGTCTGCGCATTCACGATAGCCCGCACCTGTCCCATTAAAAAGTGCCCCTCACGGAAGCACTTCACCTGTGGGAGCACTAACGGGAGCCGTGTGTTATCATATATCTCCAAACGTCCTTCCCGATCGGCAGGTTCAGTTGGCTTGTGGGGGTTGGGGGGAAAGATGCGGCTTTTGAAGCAGAGGAAACTGAGGCAGGTGCGCGCGGCGGCCTGCGTTCAGCAACTAGCCTGACCCTACTTTCCAGGGCAGGAGCCCCGCGGGCTGCTCGGAAGAAGGAGTTCGGAGGCTCGATGGAGAAGTTTGGGGATATGCTTCTCCCAACCACGTGCCCCCCTCCCCACCTAGGGGCCCCTGGTGGAAGTTGTCTTCTGTTCCCCTGAGGTAACCTGTATGGGGCCGCCAGTGGCCAAGACGGAGAGGAACGGGGGGGGCCTCTGCAGCCGGTTGCCCACGAGACATTTGACTAGACATGGGGAAGAGTGCTGGGCCCGGGGAGGCACAGCCTCGCAGGCTTCTGTCTGCTCAGAGCTTGATGTCAGGCTGGCTGAAGATAGAAACAACAGTATACTTTTCCCTTTCTGTTGGCCTGTCATTTGTTCTAGAGGAAAAACTGCTTGTGTAATCAAGGAAGAGTGTCCCATGCTCCTCCCCGTCCACCCCAGGGAAGAATTACTGTTAGCTCCGACTGAGGGCTTCACCCACAATTGTCACTTTGCCCCCTGGCTAAAGGCCACCAGAACATAAGGAATAAACATCCCCAGGTGTTATGTGGCCTTCTAAGAAAGTAAGTTTCTTGCCCATCCAGTTTTACAGATGGTTTGGAGGGCAGATACTCCCTGTCACCCCCCGTTGGCTACAACTGTGTGGGGAGCAGTTGTTTTCCCAGTGACAGTTCAAGATAGTGAGGCCAAGGTTGTCCACTTACAGGAACATTTTTCTAGGGATGGAAGCAGGCAGGGGACACGGTGCTGGCCGAGTTTGTGTATGGAATTCTAGGGTTGGGAGCTAGTTCAGGGGATTTCAGGTTTGACGACTTCTTTATCCTTTTTTCTTGATTGTGTTTTGCCTCACATTCAAGGAAATAGATGATGGCAAGCATTTCTGAAACTCTATAGCGTATTTCCTAATAATTCCGGACTTCAGAGTACAAGTCATAAATTACAGTTTATTTAGAGGTGTTATTTTCTTAAGTTTGAAAATTGGGTATGACAATTATAGTTTGATGTGGCAGGCCTAACTGAAATAACTTGATTGTGCATGAAGAAGGTTTCCATTAATCTTGGACACACACACACACACACACACACACACACACATTTTGATGTCTGTTTAGGAAGATCAGCCCACTAGAAACTTCCATATTGATCAGGAAGACAGCTGTTATCCCGACTGTTTACCTTGGGGTCAGGGATTGTAAATCTTTGAAATCGACTTAATTTAACCCATTGCTAAGATAACATGCACAAAAAGAGAGCTGTTCACAAAAAGGTTAGAAATTAATTTGTTTTCAAAACTTTCTCACGATCAAGCCAGTTGATACCACTCTGCTTAACACTGTCTTAAGATAGCAGTGGAAAAAGCATTTTCTGTGACCAACATTTAAAAAGACAAAAAACAGCAATAACAAAGAAAGGGTACAGTTTCTTCCCTAATTACCTGTCCATTGTGATGTTTAGTACACAAAATGTGTTGTGCCTAGAACTTTCTGAAAACACCCTCGTAAATCTAAGGAGTGTTAAGGAAACTAATTCCACCTAGATTTTTTATTCTTAGAACCTGTAATAAATACTGCTGTTGTTTTAAAAGATTAGAGACTTTTGTATGAAACTTGTACTGGCTATAGGGTTTATGTTTTGAGAGGAAAGATTTAACCTCTGCACCTTAAAATCTCATAACCTCTGCAATACTGAACTGAGTTATAATTTAGAGTTTAATGAGAATGCATAGTTTAAATTGCTGTTGCTGAAGCCGCAAGGTGTGAGCTTCCTTATTATTGTTTGGTAATGGTTACCAGTTATTATTTTTGTTTGGTTACTGATTTGGTAGGTGTGACTTGTGTTTCTGTAAGAAAGATTCTGGCAATCTGAAGGACAGTCTTTTTCTATGCAATCACAAATTCCCATCCCTTCAATAGGGAGGTGGTGAGGTCCCTTTTCTTGTTTTGTGAGTTTATATTACTTGGAGTTTTAAAACCCTAAAACCTGTTGGACTCTTAATAGAGTATCCTGTTGTATCCTACATGAAAGCCGTCCTAGATGGGTTGGAATCATTGGCCTTACGTGTTGAAAGACTTCAGCTCTCCCAGTTTCCAGGATTTATCTGCTGTGGTTAGGACAGTGGTTTTATCTAGTCCTTATGATGCCGTTCTTAGCTTAAACCCATTATCCTCCTTTATCTTTGTTAAGACTGTCATGAAGTTTCTCTGCTTTCTCTAGTTTTCTCTAGTTCAGGTTCCACATGTTTGATGCATTTGGGCCCACTAATGTTCAGAATTGGAGCAGTTGGTTAGGAGAATCTACCTGTTTTTAAACATTCTCCTTTTTCAAGGCAAGCATAAAAATCTTGAGTTTCCTCTGGGGAAAATCAGCTCTTTAAAAATCTAATAGGAAAACAAAAGCTGGTTTTTCCAGCTTTTTACAAGTACAATTGATTGTTCTTAACCTTTTCTTTTCTGGTTTTACCAGTACAGTGACTAGTGAATGATGATCCAGAGGCACGGGAAAACCCAAGATCTCCCAAATCATCAAAGCTACACATTATATTCAGTGTAGCTTTAGCCTTTTGTAACTCAAAAGTGAGTTTTATTATAAGGAGTTCCCAAAGCCAGCCACTCCTTAAAAGATTTGCTACATAGCAATTTTGTCACTGAGGGGTTCTTTAAAAATACAGATTTCCCAGCTCCACCTCCTGAAGTGTTTTTTTTGTTTTTGTTTTGCGTGGATAAGTATTTTAAAAGCCACTCTGGGCAGCTACTTACAAAACGCTCCCCGAGTGATTCTGATCTGCAACTGGGCTTAGGAACCAGTGTTGCATTGCTTTGAAATTCTTTATAAATTGGTAGTCCCTTTAAAAGCGTCATTATGTTATTCAGGATGTTTGATTTGCTAGAATAGTCCATTTCCGAGTCATGACAGATAACAAAGAGCTTTTATAACTTTTATGTAAATTACTTTCCAGAGGGGCCCTGTCTGCCTTATTATCTGTCAGGAGTCATGAGTGAGGGTTGGTGAGAGTAGCTTCCTGTATTTCCTGAGTGGACAAATGAATGATAATGTGGAAACCACTGGAGGACTGAACGGGTAGTCAAATCTAGTTCTGATCAGTGTTGCATAGGAGAGCTGCCTGGTCATCCTCTGTATGTAAGATTTTAAAATAAAGCCAGTTTGCCAGATGTTTCATTTCTACATTAACTGAAGCACTTATTGGATATGATGGATGCTTAATAGGCAATAAAATTTAGTCACAGGTCCTTTGCTGAGTTCATGAAGGAAGAAAAGGTGAAATCCAGAACCCTCTGAGTTAAAGCAGAATGGGGCACTTAATTTGGGAATTCAATTTGGGGAAAATGTAACAGTTTAGAAAAGAGACAAACCTGGCTTTGAGTCCCAGTTCCTCCACCTCCTGGCTGGGCTGCTTTTGTTGTTGTTTAGTCCCTAAATCATGCCTGACTCTTTGTGACCCCATGGACTGCAGCCCGCCAGGCTCCTCTGTCCATGGGATTTGCCAGGCAGAAATACTAGAGTGGGTTGCTATTTCCTTCTCCAGGGGATCTTCCCAACCCAGGGATCAAACCCGGGGCTGCTTTAGACACGTCACTTAACCTCTGTGGGCTTCCTTTTCTTCATCTGCCAGATGAAAATAATACCTGGTGGCATTGATCAGTGGATGAAAAGCGAGCAAATCTCTTCTTTGTACATTGTATGGAGCTCAATGAACGTTCTCTTCTCCCACTTTCTCAGAGGATTTTTATTCCGTAGGCTTCAGATATTTTTCTAAATCTGGCCTTCCCCCTGTCTCCTTCCAGGAATATCTACTCGGTCAGCTCTTTTAGAAAACGTATGAAAGAGTGAGGACTCAAGAACGAGAGAATATGGTAAAGAGGAATGAGTCACAGATACTTGAAAAAAAATTTTTTTTCTTAGAACGAGTGGAGTGTAGGCATATATCCAGAATGACCTTCTGCGGGAATAAATTCATGACATTATCCAAATTCTGCCTCCAGTGTCTGGGCCGTAGCCTGGGAGCTCAACTCAGGCTCCCAGGCTTGGGTTGGGGGGAGGGTGCTCATTAAATAGCACCTGACAGCCGTTTCTTTTCTCGTCTTCCTCCACCCCTCCCTTTTTGTTTTTTTTCTTTCCCTCTCTCCTCCCTTTCCCTCTTTTTAAACTGCCTGTCCTTTCGACTTGCCAATCATGGCCACAGTAATCACAGATGGGACCGCTGGAACTCTGAGGCTAAAAAAGGTTGCTGGTTGCTAACACCTGTCCGCCCAGCTAAATGAATAGGATCTTTTGTGGGCAGGAGGTTAAAAAAGCTGATTAGTACAATACTGGCTTAAAGGACCTATTAATGACGTAACATATGTAAATGACCGAGTGATTTTAAGCCATTTGGAGATCTGTTTCTTATACTCGACGTCCATTTTTTTTATATTGAATTAGGATGTTGGCTGGATTTTTCCATGTGTGAATCTGCTTATTGCCCAGACAGACTGATTTTTGTCATATTGATTGGGAATCATTTATATTCTAAAGAAGTTTCTGCCCTTAAGGGCTTTTGTGTTGTTCGGCAATGTCTAACTTGTGTATAATACAATTAAAGTTTTGTTCACTGTGCTGCTGACATAATTAGTTTAATTTCTGCTCCTTATATATTTCTCTTGGCAGCTGGGAAATTAAAATACAAGATTTTGCATAAAACTGCTTTTTTGAGGGGGTGATTTTACTGTGAGTCCAACGAACTTAGGCCCGAGGGTACAGTTTTGAAGATGTCTTACTCAACATTCCTGTAATAGTCTCTTTTTCTCTCTTAGAATTAATGTGTTAAGACCCATAATTGGCTATTCAAGCATTCAGAAGAGACAATGTTTGGCCTTTACCCCGTGATTCTATATTTTCCTATATCTCTTTTGAGGAAATGTGTGTAATTTTTGGAAACCCCTAAGTATATTACAGTTACAGTATATTACATGAGCACATGAACTTTTGCGAAGGCTAGAGAATGGAGTGGTTTTCCCTGATAAGCTGTATTACTTAATTCTCTCCTCAAATCACCACTGTTCTTTTTAGATCATAGCGTGTGCAGACCTGATGTGAAAGTGAAAAGGCTGTGATGCCTGGCAAATCCTCTTCACAATTTTTTTCTGTGATGCGTTTCACAGAGATGGCTGTAGTCTTCAGGAGCAGAAGTCGCTCTCAAGGAGACTTTACATTTAATTACTCTAATCCGCACTTAATTTCCTACAGCGTTCTTGGAGAGATTCTCACTAGGCTGCTGATTTCATGGAGTTATGACCTATGGAGGTTTTTACCTCGGTTAAGCCTGCTAACTTTTTTTTTTTTTCGGGAGGGGAAAGTGATGTTGGTCTGGTAATTTCTCCATTGTCCTCTCCTGTAAAAAGATAAGCAAAACCTTTTGGCTCTCTCAGCCTCTTTCAGCACGCATGTGCTGAATTTGAACTTTACAGAATTTTTTTGAGCTGGTGTTACTTGACTTTTAAAAGCTGCCTCTTCTCCAGTGCTACAGATTAAGCCTACATCTCCTAGTTTGACCTTCACATGGTTTTTCTCGAACGGCATGTAAGAACACGGTTTCATTATCTCTGGGTTGTGGAGTGAATGGTCATGGACAGAGGAGCCTGGCGGGCTACAGTCCATAGGGTCGCAAAGAGACTGGTCGCAAACAGGGCTGAGCAACTGAGCATGCATGCAGTGGTCAGGTCTCCTAGGGACAACTGTTTGTTTCCACCAGGCCAGTTCTCAGGGTAGGGGAAGCCCACCCCATTTGAACTACTTGAAGCCAGATTGATTTGCTGAAACATTTTAACTGTCTTGATTCACTTTGATGAAATACTGCCTAGACATCCTGAAATTTACAGGAAGTTAGTTAGTTACCGGGAGGCTCTGCTGCCCCCACCCCCACCCCCAGTGGTTAAACATAATTAGTTTGTAATCAGCACCATTGTTTGTTTGCAACTGCTGGATTATGTTAAAAGACTTGCAAGAAAAGCTTTTCTTAAGGAAATGGAGCAGCCTCCTCTCCCATCCTGGCTTTTTCTTGTTTTCCCCTATTCATTTACTTTGAAAAATCTTTCCAGTCTTAGTCCTGATAAGGCATATGAATCAGTATATTTTATGCAATAAGAAAGCTTCTTGTTCCTCCAGCAATTTCTGTGAATTCCACCTCCCCCTCCCTTAAAAAAAAATAAAAAACAAACTTTCTTCCTGATTAAGAAATCTGCTTGAGAAATAACCAGACCTCATCTTATGTTGTCTTCCAACCTTTTCCTGGGTCTTGAGTCAGTGGTTCTGTAGCCAGTGAATTACACCCCCTCCTGATCATGCTGAATTATTATCTTCAAGGCATGGAACAAGATCCACTAGAGGGTGAGCCTTTATTTGAAAATGCTGGATGAAAGGAATCTTCTGATTTGGGGAAAGAGGGTGGAGCGTTTTCCAGAGCTTTGGAGGGAGTGGGGGCAGCTTTGTTCATCCAGTTTGAGGAATCCTTGTCAAGAATGGCTCTCAGGAAGAGGGCGGAATTGCTTTGGGATTGATTTTTGCAGACCAGCAGCCGTGGTTTGGGCAGTTTGGATTTTATGAAGGTGAAGAGGAACAGTTAGGGGTTAAAATTTTGTGCTGGGAGTGTGGGGTGGGAAGGAATAACTGAGGGACTAGGAGAATTCTTGGGCCTTCTCTCACTTCTGTCTGCCTCTCTACCTCTTGAGCGTGATTAGATTTAGGTGCCATTCTTGGTCATTTTGTCCTATACTGATGGAAAAACCTGCGTAGTCATCGTGTGTCACAGCTGAAGTTTACCTTGACCAGTGTTGGCTGCAGAGCGGGTGGGGAGGGGCTACCCCAGTGCTCCCAGAGGGCTTGACAAGGCCAGGGCCACCCTCCCTACTTCCCTCACCGTATGGTTGGACCCAGCACTCCAGGTGACCCTGAGTCATCACTTCCACGCCCATTGATCTAGTTCAGTGTTTCCCAACTGTCTGGACTGGTGACAGAGTTGCAGACTGGCAGCTTGAGGAATAGTGACGTGAACCAGCCAATTAGTGAGGTGTTAGACACTTCTGCAGCTTCACCCCCAGATGCTCGTCACCAGATTCCTAAATTTTATTTATCTGAATAAACTTTTCTGTATAGCACATCACCATGTCTCCTGTACTACCAATACTAATATTAAAACTAATATTAAAAATGAAAACACATTGACATTTACATCTAATTTGGTTTTTGAGATACC
The DNA here is from genome assembly GCF_019320065.1 of Cervus canadensis. Taxonomy (NCBI): domain Eukaryota; kingdom Metazoa; phylum Chordata; class Mammalia; order Artiodactyla; family Cervidae; genus Cervus; species Cervus canadensis. Next base: position 45,219,251 of record NC_057386.1, on the reverse strand, counting down.
AACTATCCACACCTGCACTGTTATTTGTGGAAACAGTCAGAAATAGCCACCTGAAATCTTTCTTCTCAGATTTTCAGAAACAGCACAGACATAAGAGTAAGTCACTAGTTTTGTTTGGAAGGGGACTGGTACAAAATTTGAGAGTTCTGAGTATCATGTCAAGAAAGCAGATCTTGATACCATAGCCTGTAAATGTTTATATGTATTTTAATATACATTTGCTCTTCCCAACCAACCAGCTTTTTTTCTTCCCCCAATGGGGAAAAGTTGAAATTTGTTGTTACGTATTACTGATATTATAAAAGCATGTTAAAATATGCTTTATGTAAGTTTTTTGTTTTTTAAATTTTGGCTGTGCTGGGTCTTCATTACTGAATGGGCTTGTCCCTAGTTGCTGCGAGTGGGGGCCACTGTCGAGCTGGGTTGCATGGGCTCCTCATTGCAGTGGCCTCTCCCGTTGCAGAGCACAGGCCCTAGGGCGCAAAGACTTCGGTTGTTGTGGCACACGGCCTCAATAGTTGCGGTTCCTGGGCTCTAGAGCGCAGGCTTGATAATTGTGGCGCACAGGCTTAGTTGCTCCTTGGCATGTGGGATTCTCCTGGATCAGGGATGGAACCTGTGTCTTCTGCATTGGCAGGTGATTCTTCACTCCTGAGCCACCAGGGAAGTCCGCTTTCTGTAAGTTTTAATATACTGATTTAAAAAATACTTTACCTAAAGTAATTTATCAGGGATCACACCCAAATCGTGACCTTTTTTTTTTTTTTAATTCTTAGCGGCATTAGATTATTATTGCAGTAGATCAGAGTTTTCGTAAGTGTCAGAGTCTCCTGGGTACTTATAAAAACTGCTGTTTCCTGGTTGCTAGCCTACAGCTATAGAATCTGGGAATTTGGGGATGAAGCTGGGGATTCTGATGTAGTTTATCTGCAGACCACACTTGAAAAAAATATTGCTGTCAGAAGGAACCACACATTAGAAAAAATGAACAGTGTTGAGAAATGCTGATATTGGGGGGCTGCCTTTAAAACTTCTGCAGAGGAGGAATTCAAGGCATAGGGAAGTAAAAAAATCTCCAGTTCACCTAGAGTCTCCAAGTTAGTTGGATCATGCAGACCAGCAATGAGGTCTGTTGAGTCTAAGTGGATACTGTTTCCATGAGGTTGCTCCAGGGTTTACCTCCTTATTGGTTTCTCCTCACGTGTGTGTGCTTGCCCAGTCCTGTCTGTCTGACTCTTTGCAGCCCCATGGATTGTAGCCCGCCTGGCTCCTCCGTCCATGGGATTTCCCAGGCAAGAATACTGGAGTGGGTTGCCCTTTTCTTCTCCAGGGGATCTTCCCAGCCCAGGGATTAAACCGAGTCTCCTGCTTGGCAGGCAGATTCTTTACCACTGCACCATCTGGAAAGCACATTGATTTCTCTAATTGCCCTTAAACCAGAAGCTGTAGGATAGGGCAGGGATGCTCTGATTCCTTCCGAACAATAAATGACACAATTGGCATTTCTGTAAGTGAAAACATAGTGCTTCTGAAACTGGTGAAGGACCAGCTTTGTGAAGTGCTTATCCAGTCTATTGCCATCTAATATTTTTATAAAGTTCAAGAAAAATGAATTACCAGAAAGTCATACAGCAGTGTATACCTACTATGAATTTTTTGTGTTTACCTTACATCTCCATGGACGATGTGTGCCTGCACCCTTTGAGCAGCGTTGTTCTAGGTAGTTCTGAGAACATCTTAGGAACTTGATGATGTTGTTGTTCAGTTGCTAAGTCCTGTCTGACTCTTTGAGACCCCATGGTCTGTGGCACACCAGGCCTCCCTGTCCTTCACTATCCCTCGGAGTTTGCTCAGATTGATATCCAGTGAGTCGGTGATACTGTCTAACCATCTCATCCTCTGTCGCCCCCTTCTCCTTTTGCCTTCTGTCTTTCCCAGCATCTGGGTTTTTTCCATTGAGTTGGCTCTTCCCATCAGGTGGCCAAAGTATTAGAGCTTCAGCATCAGTCTTTCCAATGAATATTCAGGAACTTGATAGGTTACGTGTAATTGAAGCAACCAACTAAGAACTCCCTTACCTGGAGAGAGTTCCACCACTTGGTGCCTGCTAGATCAGAAAAGGTGAGGACACACCTTTCTTTTTTTCCTGACTGCAGTGAATCTTTGTTGCTGTGCGAAGGCTTTCTCTAGTTGCGGTGAGCTGAGGCTACTCTCTCGTTTTGGTGTGCAGGCCTCTATTGTTGCAAAGCACAGGCTTTAGACGAGCAGGCTTCAGTGGTTGTGGCACACAGGCTTAGTTGCCCCAAGACATGTGGGATCTTAGTTCCCTGCAGGGACTGAACGCAAATCCCCGGCAGTGGTAGGCGGATTCTTAAGCCTGGGAAGTCCCAGTACTCTTAATGTTAATGTATTTAAGAATCTATTGATAGACCTTGCGTCTGGTACCTATATCAGGAAGGATATTTACCTCTTTTGTCTAAATATTGGAAAGGCGTTTCCAACTTTCTGGCCTGTGACTTGACTTAGAGTTAATAAAGATGCTTAAAGGTGGGAGACAGAAAATAATGTTTAAGGGTGTGCTGTTTCTTTGAGGCACTTCAGAGTGCTTGGTTTTTAGAACCCTTTTATAAATAGGAGCAAGCATTATTAGTTTTTGTGGCCATAATGTAAAAATGAGTGTTGATTTGGAGCAGGGGGGGAAGAAAACTTCTCCATCCATGCGTTGCGTCCTGGTTTAATTGCTTGGTTGGATGAAATGTCAAACTTGATAGATTATTAGGGCTGTTATTTTGGAGGTTAAACAATAATGGAACTGTTTAGATGTTTGCAAGGAACACTGCGCCCTGTGTTTGGACTTTGCTCTGGAGAAAGTTTCAATTGTTCAGAAGCAGTACTAGTTACAAAATGCAGCTTCTGTGGTTCCTAGCACAGCTGTCTAAACTACTAGCTCTACTGGGGCCTTTGGACAAGCATTGTTTAACACTTTGGGAAACAATTTGTGTTTCTGATTCCAGAATGTCTATGGTTGTTCCTGACTAGTTGGGAGACCTAGAAATGGGAGAATGGTATTACGTGTGTCTTACGTGTGTCTAAGTTAAGTCAAGTTTTTTTTTTTCCTTTAAGCATCTCTAGAACAAACTCCGTCTTTCTCACGGGGGTGGGGATGGGTAGGGGGGTTATGATGAGACTATTGATTCCCTGGGCCTTTTCTTTCCTAGTTAGTGACTGTTCAGTAGAATAGCATGTTGTTGGGCTGTGTGCCCACCTACGGAGGACTTGGGTCGTTATAACCTTATGGTACTTCTCCTTATGTCATATTTTACCCCAGGGGTCCTCGTGTTGTAAGTGATGGTGGAGTCATGGTGCTAGGTCACCTTCAGGAGAGAAGCCCAGATGAGCACAGAAAGTAAAATTTTGAGCTTGAGGCTTGTGTCCTTTGAGGCATGTGTCCTGCTTCTGTACATGTGATATCTGGCTGAGAGAATCACAGAGGAAGCATCACTGACATTTTTCCCACCAACCTCGCCCTCATGTTTTAGAGACGACTACTGAGACTTTTGTAGCAAAAGCTATTTTTACTACCCGACCCCGGTAACCACATCTTTCACAGTTTATTTGTCTAATCGCCATAGTTTTCAGATGCTTTTGAGTTCAAGCAGGGCACTTTGGGCCACATGCTGAGCTGAAATTGCGGTGAGAGTTCACTCTGCATGGGTTACCTCTGCTGCCTCCTGGCTCTTTGCTTCTGGCCCCAGGGAAGCTCTGAGAAAACCCCGGGAGGGATGGGGCACAGGTAATACCTGAGATACACTTCAAATGGTTGAGCCAGCAACCAACCCACACTTAAAGAGTCCTTTTTTCTTTTTTATTTCAGGAGTCGAAGGGATAGCAGAATAATATGAAATGTGCTTGCCTTACAAACTATTCGCCTCTCTTATTTCCCCATGGTGGTTGGATATTTGGACAAGTAATTGTAATTGCACCTTTATGGTCACATACGTCCCTTTCCCCCAACATCTCTAAGCTTTGGCAGTAATCTGTGCTCTGTTTCTATAATTTTATCCTTTTTGAAATGTTATGGGAATGGAATCATAACAACATGTGGCCTTCTGAGATTGGCATTTTTCACTTAGCGTGACGCCCTCCATCCAAGTTGTATTTAGTCATGTTGTATTTAGTTGTATTTAATAATGCTTTTTGTTGCTAAATAGCATAAGTAGTATGGATGGATGGATCACTATTTTATTTAAATTGAAGTATAGTTGGCTTACAATGTTGTTTTCATTTCTGGTGCATAGCAAAGTGATATATATAAATAAATATTCCTTTTCCATTATGGTTCATCACAAGATACTGAATATAGTTTCCTGTACTGTACAGTAGGACCTTGTTTTATCTATTTTACATGTTGTAGTTTGTATCTGCTGATCCCAAACTCCTAATTTACTTTCCCTCACCCCTTTTTCTCTTTGTAGCCATAAGTTTGTGTTCTATGCCTTGGATGTAGCACAGTTTTTTAGCCACTTACCTATTGTAGGGCATTTCAGTTGTTTCCAGTTTGGGGCTGTTACAGATAAAGCCATTATGAACATTTGTATACAGGTATTTGTGTGGGTACAGGTTTTAATTTCTCTGGGTTAAGTGCCCAGGAATGTAATTGCTGAGTCTCAGAGTAAGTATATCTTTAGTCTCTTAAAGAAACTACCAAACTATTTTGCCCAGCACTGTACCATTTTACAGTCTGTCCCACCAGCAGAGTATGAGATCCAGTTTCTCTGCATCCTCGCCAGCATTTGGTATTATTCTCATTTTTTAACTTTTTAAAACAAGTAGCATATCTGGTTTTAAAATTCATCAGTTTACTTGTAAAACTGATTTGATTGACAGAGAGCAGAGATTTTTGAGTTGTGGTTAGTCCTCCATGTGGCTGTGTCTCGGGACAGTGGTCAGTGGTCTGTTGACCTGCTTTTTTTTTTTTTTAAATTATTATTATTATTTTTTATGTTGACCTGCTTTTTAATCCTCTGCCCTGGTCAAGAATCCGCCTGCAGTGCAGGAGATCCCAGTTCGATTCCTGGGTCGGGAAGATCCGCTGGAGAAGGGACAGGCTACCTATTCCAGTATTCTTGGGCTTCCCTTGTGGCTTGGCTGGTAAAGAATCCGCCTGCAGTGCGGGAGACCTGGGTGCAGTCCCTGGGTTGGGAAGATTCCTGCAGAAGGGAAAGGCTACACTCCAGTATTCTGGTCTGGAGAATTCCATGGACTATAAAATCCATGGGGTCACAAAGAGTCGGACAGGACTGAGTGACTTTCACTTTCACTTTGGTGTCCTCAAGAGAGGGAAGACTAACCAAGACTAACCTTGGGGGAGGCATGGACCATGAGCATGAGACTCACTTTCCCCCTTACCTGGCAGGACCTGGCACATCTCTACATCTGGTTCAGAATGACAAACAAACGAACCAATTGCTGTCCTAACACTGAATTCTGGCTAATTCTTTACAGGTTTGCCTCAGTGAATGCAGCCTTAAATATGCTGAAAATTTGGCCAAGAATGGCCCTAAGAACTTGTTCAAATTGTTCTGAACTTGTTCAGTTTATCCTTCAAATTTCATTTTCTTTGTCCAGTTATCTTAGGTATTTTATTTACTTCATTTCTGAATGTTAATTAGCTTACACTGCTCATTTGAGTACTAAAATAGCACAAAAGTATATGTAGAAAACAAAAAGTAAACCTTCACCCCTAGCAAAAGTAACTACTATTGAGTGGCTCTAGACTTTTGAACTTGGAGAAGGCAATGGCACCCCACTCCAGACTCTTGCCTGGAAAATCCCATGGATGGAGGGGCCTGATAGGCTGCAGTCCATGGGGTCGCTAAGAGTCGGACTTGACTGAGTGACTTCACTTTTCACTTTTATGCTGTCTAGTCAAAGCTGTGGAGAAGGAAATGGCAACCCACTCCAGTGTTCTTGCCTGGAGAATTCCAGGAATATGGGCTGCCATCTATGGGGTCGCACAGAGTCGGACATGACTGAAGCGACTTAGCAGCAGCAAGAGACTCTTGAACTATGTTTTGTGTCTCTCTATATATATGTGTGTATGTATTCTGTGTGCGTATGTGTGTGTGTTCTCCACCTGCTGCCTGTCCTGATTCCCGCCCACCCCCCCATGGATCGTATACTGTGGGTATTTTCCCCTGTGATTCTTTTTTAAATGTTTAAGTGAAGTTGCTCAGTCGTGTCTGACTATTTGCGACCCCATGGACTATAGCCTGCCAGCCTGCTCCGTCCATGGGATTTTCCAGGCAAGAGTACAGGAGTGGTTTGCCATTTCCTTCTCCAGGGGATCTTCCCAACCCTGGGATTGAACCCCGGTTTTCCTCATTGCAGACAGACGCTTTACCGTCTGAGCCACCACAAAACTTTGGGTTCCTTTCTCTAACTCCTTTTGTTCTTTTGTAAACAAGATGAGAGTGATAACTTTGAAAGACCCAAATAATATCTTTTACTCCTTGTTACTTGAGTTTGAATTGAAATAAGTGTGTGGCTTTATTTGCAAGTAAATCCTTAGAATTCTAGGTGTTGGGCTCTGTCTCTCCAGTCTGTTGTAAATAATGCAGGTCTGACTTTATCATGTGATCTCTTGCAGAGCCTTGAGGGAAGCAAGAACTGTGAGTGCAGTAATCATTAGAGTGTATAGTCCTCTGGGTATTTGTCTACTCTTTGGCTGCTTAGTCAGATAGAGTGTTTTCTTAAGTGCTGCTGAAATGCACAGCTCGGTTTTTATTTTGAAATCTCTCCTTCTGTCTTCTCTGCCTCTTCCATTACTTTGATTACCTTGATGGGACATTCGGGCTGTGCAGTCTTATCCTTTTTATTTCCATAGCCTACAGAAGCCGGTATGAAGAGTAACTTTAGGTGAACAGGTAATCTTATCTGCATGGCTTAGCAATTACCCATCAAGATGAACCAACAAATGTCCTCTAGACTTAGGAAGCTGAAGGAAGGTAACTTTATCTGGTGGCATTTTTAGTTGAAACTCGGGTGAAAAATTTAGGAAGTTTGACCTACTGGAGGCAGAGCATGAGCAAGGAGAGACAGAATGAGAAGAGGATGGGGAGGGGAAAGAGAGAGAGAGAATGTGTGGATGTGTATTTGGGGAAGAGACGGATCCAGAGCTATAGAGTAAATAAGAATTATGGGGACTTTCCTGGAGGTCCACTGGTTGAGACTTTGCCTTCCAGTGCAGGGAGTGGGGGTTGATCCCTGTTCAGGGAGTTAGGAGCCCACTTGCCTCTGGGCCGAGGAACCAAACCATAAAACAAGCAATATTGTAACAGATTTAATAGAGACTTTGAAAATGGTCCACATCAAAATAATCTTTTTTTTTTTTTTTTTTAAATGTTTATTTGTCTGCACTGGGTCTTAGTACTGGTCTGCAGGATCTTCAGTCTTCCTTGAGGCATGTAGGGTCTAGTTCCCTGACCAGGGATCGAACCCAGTCCCCTGCATTGGCAGCCTGGAGTCTTAGCCACTGAACCAGCAGGGAAGTTCCCAAAAAATATCTTTAAAAGAAAGTGAGTTATGAATTAAGGAAATCTTCAAAGTTGAATTACAGGATCTTTGTTCTGAGAGGGTGGCTCCTGGGGAATAGGACGTGAGCTTACCAGTCACTTCATTATGAAGCTGTTGGGGTTGCTTGGGTGATGGAGTTTGATGACAGGGCCCTTCTCCCCGCCTTTCTTCTGTATTAGCAGCTCATGGGGAAAAAAATTAAGAAATAGCTTTGTATAGAAAATTACACCCATCCAGTGATTTCCAAGATTTCTGTTGCCAGGTTTCTAAAGAGAGCTGGCCTGGGTTGCAGTTTGGTCACGTTGCAGACTTCCTTTCTGTCAGTCTTGTCATCGGGCCGTCAGACTGTGTCCCGGCAGCTTAGGAGTCTTCCTTCCTGTGGTCTTGCTCCTCTCTCAGTTCCCAGTATTTCACTGTGCCCGAGGTAGGCAGTTGCAGCGCCCTTGGTATCAGATACCTTTCTGTCCTTTGAAGTATTACGCCACAGTGGACAGTAAAGTGCCCAGATTACATTATAGGACAGACTGTGGGAGCTGCGCCCCCGGGGACAGGCTTGGCTCACATCCACGCCCTCCTGCAGCTCGCGGGGGCTTTTGCAGCAGGGTGCTGTGAAGCGGGTTGAGCCTCATTCAGTGTCAGTCAGTCCCTATATCCAGACACTAAAGTGGCTCGTTAAAGATTAAAGGGACCGACTGCCTGGCCCTTCTGGCCCCAAGATGGAAAGATTGCCGCCATGGCGACAGCCTCTGACTCCCAGGAGAGGCCATCTTATCCCGGCAGGGCTGTGCTTCCAAACGTTACAGCAAGCCTGTGGTGACCGATGCTGTGGTGATAAGTTGGCATCTGGGTACTTGCAAGACATATGAGCTCTATAGCACCCCATGGTTTGAATTTCTGGGCAAAACTGCCTCATGAGGAAATCGAAAGCCTCTCCTTTGAACACGTGCCTTCGGGGAGGTTCTCGCCTTTGTTGTATCTGACTACTCTGTTGAGCCAAGTGAACTTTAATTTTCACAGCTGTAAAAATTCCATTAAGCCCCTTGTATTGCATCCCAGTTGTGAAAACATCTCGGTCTAACAGGGCTGTGGGTGACAGCGAAAATCCTTAAGAGTAGTTAGGATAATTGCCTTTGGAGGCTTGAAGAAAATACTGGTCCAAAATAAATACAGTTCAGTTGTTACAGTCTTCTTAAAGAAATTATTTTTCGCAGTGCGGGGTCTCCGTTGCTGTGCACGGGTTTTCTCTAGTTGTGGCCAGCAGGGCCTGCTCTCTGCTCTCTCTGCACGGTCTTCTCCCTGCCGTGGCTTCTCTTGTAGAGAATGGGCTGTAGAATGCGCAGGCTCAGTAGTTGCTCTGAGGCATGTGGAACCTTCCAGGACCAGAGATGGAACACCTGCATTGGCAGGCAGATTATTATCCAGTGTACCACCAGGGAAGTCCAGGTGTTATATTCCTGACGGTTCTCATGGGGGAGGGGACTAATGTCTAAGACCTGCTCTCTGAGACTCCTGTTCAGTTTGGGGGTCTTTGGTGGGGTTGGGGGGTTGGGGGAGGGAGTGGTAACAGTACTACCAAAGAAAACATGCTTTATTTTACAGCGCTTAGGGAACAGAACCATGACCTGTCTCTCAAAACATGACCCAAGGGCTGTTTGACCCAGAGTCACTTAGGAAAGGGAGAGGCTTCTTAAACATTCCCATTCTGGGGCCTCCTTCCACTTCTGCTAATTCAGAGTGTCTGAGAGACTGGATTGGGAAGTGATAACTTTTCAGTAAGCACCCCTGTTGATTCTCAAGTACCCCTAGAGTTGATTCTCAAGTATCCTAAAGTCCTCTTCATTTTTCATGCTTAATTTCTGTGGTTTATTAGATGATTGCTATTTGGTTGACATTCATTGTCTTTTTTGAAGAGTAGGTACTCTAATTTAAAGGAAAAAAAGGGGGGTGAGTTATGAGATTCCTAAACATCCAGGATTAGAATTTGGCAGTGTCTCTAATTATCAACAAAGTAGAAAAGCCACTGATTCTTGGAAATTTTGGTTTATCAATTCACTGTCTTCTCAATCGGTAAAAGGATGTGGGGGAAAAAATAGAAAAAGGATGTGGACATAAATAAGATTAATTTTGTTAAAAAGAGGAAATGTGCAGTATTACTTAGAATGCCAGAAATGGGGAAGCAAGTAAAAGGGGTGGGTGGAGAGGAAAGAGAAGGGGAAAAGATTCAAGTAGTTTATAAACAGTAAACAATTTAAAACTTTAAACTGGATTTTAAATTTGTTGTTCAGTTGCTCAGTTGTGTCTGACTCTTTGGGACACCATGGACTGTAGCACGCCAGGCTTTCCTGTCCTTTACTATCTCCCAAAGTTTGCTCAAAGTCATGTTCATAGAGTAGGTGATGCCATCCAACCATCTCATCTTCTGTCCTCCACTTCTCCTCCTGCCTTCAATCTTTCCCAGCATCAGGGTCTTTTCTAATGAGTTGGCTCTTCCATCAGGTGGCCAAAGTGTTGGAGCTTCAGCATCAGTCTTTCCAATGAATATTCAGAGTTGATTTCCTTTAGGGCTGACTGGTTTGATCTCCTTATAGTCCAAGGGACTCTCAAGAGTCTTCTCCAACACCACGGTTCAAAAGCATCAATTTTTCGGCGATCAGCCGAAGAATATTTGAATATATGCTTGTTGTAAAAAAAAGTATTCAAACATTGATAAAGCTAAAATACCTTCTTGATCTGCTTCCATTTCAGTTCCCTACCATATCTTTCTGTACATATTTGGTAACTTTCTATGGATTTGAAAGAGTACAGAATCCTAAGAAATGAGTAATTTCTTTTGACACCTGCTTGTTTAAAATGTTAAGATCTATCAGAAAAAAACCCCAAAGGTGGGCTATAAATGACATGACATACTTTTGTTCACATAAAACAATGGGTATGATGTTTGTAGAAAGAGTGTGTGTATGTGTGTGTATGTACATACACAGAAATGCATACATACACACATGCATATATTAAATACCTCTTAAGACTGCACATCAAAAGTAAACCTATAGAGCCTTGGGTGCTGAATTACTTGTTTTTTATTTTTTATTTATCTATATACTTTTTTTGCTCTGAGTTTTAAGATAGTGTATTGAAAGAACTTAAGCACAAAGCCACGATTATCTTGCTTATTTCTCACACAGTCTCATATTCTTTTTTTTTTTTTAAGATTTTTTAAAAAATGTGGACCATTTTTTAGAAGTCTTTATTGAATTTGTTACAATATTGCTTCTGTTTTATGTTTTGTTTCCTTGACCATGAAGCATGTGGGATCTTCACTCCCTGACCAGGGATCGAACCCATGCCCTCTGCACTGGATGGCTAGCGAGGTCCCCCAGTCTCACATTCTTAGAGTTTCCATTTAATCTTATAAAATCTCAAGTGCCTGAAGCCATTAGTTCAAATGTAGCATCTTTTTAAAGCTGTCCATCTGTAATCCTCAGCCTTTCCTGATTAAAAGAGGGAACGCGGATGGAGCGCGGTTATATTTGGGGGGAACTGTTCAGAACTGTGCAGAATCCCACGGAGGGAAAGGGTAATCTGAGACAGCCCTCCTCACCTGCTGAGCGGCGCTTATCTTAGCAGAATTAGGAAGTTCCTATGCTTCTGTTGCTCCTCACATCATTTACATTTATTTCCTGGGCACAGAACCAGCTGGACTTTCTCTTCCTCATTTAAAGTTTACTGATATAGAATGAGTCAGAAGCTTCTGACAATACTCCGTCTTTGTTTCTGTATTCGTCTCTACTCTGTGCACCTTGAAAGCTGCTCCATCTTAGGATGTTTGTGACTTATCAACAGCAACAGAAATATGTTTTAAAGTGTGGTCCGTGAGATAATGGCTGTCGGCCACTGTAAAGATGCTTCTGTCATTGGAAAGACTAATTAACACATACCATAGGAGAACTTCTTTAAACACAGCTATTTTCTGAAAAAAGAAAAAAACACCGAAGGGGAGGAAATAAAGGAGGGAACATTTTATAAAACCTTCTAAAAGCCCAGCATGGTTATCCTGCTGGAATAATGTAATTAAGGGACATTGAGTTGGATAAATACCTTTTTTTTTTTAAAAACTAGCTCCGTGAAAAGGAATTAAATAACATAGTTTTTGAAACCCTAATTTTGACAATCTACGTGTACATTTTAATGAATCCTAACGTTTACTGAAGGACCGACTGGATTGGCGGCTACATCCAGAGTCCGGTGCCTTGAGAGACCTACCTGACAGGATGAACAAGGCTAGGTGTGGTGGCCTTGAGAGTCCATGCTGAGCAATAGCTGATGACCGTGGGAAATTTGGAGCAGGGAACAGAAGGATCTGATATGTACTCCAGTTTCTTTCTTGTCAAGTGAACACACAGGGGAAGCAAGGACTTAATCTTTTGTTTTCTTTGTCTAGCACCACTGCCAGTTCTAGCCTGCCAGGGCAAATTCAATAATAATTAATAGCTGTTGATGAGCCAGTTCTAGAATCAATTTTTTTTTTTTTTAGGCTGACCAATAAATGAGACTTGCCATAAATTTAAGGATTCTTTTTTCTTTTCGAAGTAAGTATTAATGTGATTTTCACAGCCTCCTATGGTTCCTTAAACATCTAGCAGGTGTGATGGTGGATATTAGCATAGAGACTGTATGACAGCTGATGAAACAACAACAGCAACCCTCCCATGTATCTGTGTTAATTAGAGAACATGAGTTGTCTCCAGAAACAGAGAGGTCAAAGAAGGCCTGGTGGGGAAGGAGCAGTGGGCCTGGTCAGAGCTGACAAAATTCACTCTAGTGATGTGACCAGCCAGCCCTCACTGGGCACGTTCCCTCAGTCCTCTGACCCAGATGCTCCAATTTGTAAACGTGAAGTGACTTTCTTATCAGCTTCTTGGGGTAATCTGCAGAATTTCAGTAATCTTGCTGTCCTGAGCCCCCAGGCTGTTTTCAGATGAAATTTCAGAAGGTGACTGACCACAGGAGCTTCCCTGATGATCAGCAGCCTGGGAATAGGTCCACCTGCCTCCTAATAACCAGCTTTCAATTTAAAAAAAGAATCAGTGGGGCACCTCTTCTTTTCTGGGTTGCAGTTGATTGTGGTTGGCTCAGGCTGAGTTGTTTGGGAAATAGAGTCTTGCCTGGCATGAGTCAGCACTGCCCTGGGTAAACCGCCTGCTCTGTTGCAATCTTGCTTACCAAAGATACGTCCCCAGGCAGCACCATTCACTGCCTGAAAGCCACTGCTGTTGGCTCCCGAGATGATCTCATCTCAACGGGGCTCCAAAGACCTCAGCAGCGGCAGGAACCGAAGGCAGCTGGCTGGCTGCCCTGGCCATGTTTTGAAACAGGCAAAATCAGGTAACCCCAGACTCTTTTCTCTTGAGTGCCATGAGCTAGACCCAGCTGCAGCAGAGATGGGAGTGAGCCTTGGTCTTCAGGAGTGAGTCCCTGCCAGATGGATTCGGTTGTCTGAAAGTCAGTCCTTGAGCTCTTCGGAGGGGACGTGAGGGGAAGAGTTCGTTTTGTATGGGATGTGGTTTTGGACCTAATAAGACTGCTTTTTATATAACCTCAGAGAAATAAAAAATGTTAGGTTTACAGCTTCATCTGTCTTTTGCCCTTGTAGTCTCTGTTCTTTCTGTGTAAGAAATAGTTTAGTCACACTAACCCATTGTTAGAGAGGGGCATATGCATTTGCTTTCCTGCTTACTGACTGTGATGACTGAATTGTAGAGAACACTATCTTAGCAGTCCGTTTCTGATGTGTTATGAAGAACCTCCCCTCTTCCCTCACTCTGTTCAGACTGCTGCCCTATTTCCTTCCTGTTCTTCACCTCTAAACTTCAGAGAGCTTCGGCCTCATCACTGGGCAGTAATCCATCCATCCCTTCAAGTTTGCCCCTGCTTCTTGCAGTTATCCCTGGATGGTCCGTGTTCTCTTTTACTTCAGGCCTTTGCACAAGCAAGCGTTCTCTGAGACACCCTGACCCAGCATAACCCGGCCAACTAGTGCTAGCCTGGAAATCACTTCTTCTGGGAGGTCTCCTCTTACTCACCAAGACTGGATGAGTGCTCGGGAGAACCCTGTGTTTCCCTCCATCACAGGATACATTTGAGAAGCAGCACCAGTTTTGTTAGAATTATATCCAATGTGCTTGGCACACAGTTCTCAGGAAGGGGAGCATGAACACAAACCTCCACTGAACCTCCTCAGCTCTGATCCTGTTAGCAACTCTTTGTTACTTTGACTTCTATCCCCATCACCCTGTTGCTCTTTTCCTGAAGATTGCAAGGAAACTCCTGATTTCCAGACCCAGTGTCTGTCCTGATTTCAGCCTCCATCTCACTCAATCTCTGCCTACCATTTGGCACTATCGAACTGTTCTTTTTATCCCGCCCCCAGCAGCCCTCTTCCTGTGGCTTTGAGGCCACTTTGTCTCTCTGAGTCTCCAGAGCATCCTTCCATTGTTTATTCTCATTTTCTTTTGGTTAGTCCGTAAATGTTGAGATGCTCCAGGGCTTTGTCTTGGGTTTCTTTCCCTCTTCTCCCGCCCACTTCCTCTAAAGACCTCAGATAGGTCCATGAATTCAGCTGTCTGTCCTCAGTGTGCCTTACCAGCCCAGTTGTGTCTCCCAAACTTCAGATCCTTATTTCCAACTTGACAAGCCTTTAAAAAATTTTTTAAATTTATTTTTAATTGGAGGATAATTGCTTTACAATATTGTGTTGGTTTCTGCCATATGTATGTCCCCTCCCTCCCATCTCCTACCTCATCCTGTCTCTCCAGGTTGTCACAGAGTGCTGGATTTGAGCTCCCTGTGTCATAAGCAAATTTCCACTTGCTGTCTAGTTTCGCGTACATAGGTTTCAGTGCTGTTCTCTCAGTTCGTCCTACCCTCCCCTTCCCTTCTTGTGTCCACACATCTGTTCTCTGTGTCTGCATCTCCATTGCCACCCTGCAAATTGGCTCATCAGTACCATCTTTCTAGATTCCACATATATGCGTTAATATACGATGTTTGTTTTTCTGACTTATTTCACTCTGTATAACAGGCTCTAGGCTCATCCACCTTATTAGTTACTGAATCAAGTGCATTCCTTTTTATGACTAAGTAACACCAGCTTGACAAATCTTGATAGGCTCTGTCCAGCTGGGTCGTTCAAAACTACCAGAGTCATTCAAAAGCCATTTTCAATTCAACACGTACAGAACAAGTCATTTTCTCCCTCCCCAGTATCTGTTATCTGCTCATGTTGCTGTATGTTTGAAGTCTGTTGATTATATGCACCAAATCTTCCTCTTTCATTCTTCTTATGCCTCACATCTCTAAATATGCTAAATCTATGGTTGCTCAACCCTTTCGATTATATCAGAGTGTTTGACGTGTGTCTTTTCTTCATTCCCGCTGTACTGCTTTCATTTATCAGAGGTCAAAAACTAGATATTTTGTTTAACCAGCCCTGAAGCTTAAAATTTTGCGTGTGAACACTTTGAGGCAGGGCCTGCTCTCTGCCAGGGTTACAGATACTCCCCGGTCTTACACAATGAAGATGTCACATTTTACGTACTTTGCCTCTAGGAATTTGCTTTTGTAACTTGTGATTCAGAGCCTTATCAAACCTTATGTGCTTTTGTCATGTCACCCTACATCTTCCTCTGCTTCAGTACCTCTCATTTCTTGTTGCCAAAGTTGTGTTACTAAAGGCCAAATCTAACCTTTTTATTCTCAGGATGTCAGAATGCCGTTGGTTCCCTGTTTCCTACTTAGCTGGAGAGGTAAAATCCTTTACAGTTTGACCCTACCCTACCTGTTACTCTTGCTTGTTTTATTTTTAATTTTTAAATTTTCTTTACTTTTTCTTTTTCTTTTTTTTACTTTTTGGTTGTAGTATGGGGGATCTTAGTTCCCCAACCAGGGACTGAACTGATAATACCCTCTGCATTAGAAGGCAGAGTCTTTCTTAACCACTGGACCACCAGGGAAGTCTCAACTCTTTCTTGTTTTATCTCCCTCCCTCTCCTCTTCCCGGCCATTTCTCCTTTCTCCAACCTCACTGACCTTTTAATTTCTCCAGTCCCTGATTATACCATGTCCTTTTAGGACACTGCCTTTTCCTAGGGGGTCCCTCCTTCTCTGACAGGCAAAGCTAGTCATCCCCTAGGAGACCTAGTTCATATGTTACACCTTCCCTGACTTCCTCTGGTAGAGTTCTTCCTTATTTGAACTTCTGCAGCAAAGCCTGCCTGTCTCTTCTGCTGGATTGTTGAATTCCTTCACTGAACCTGGTCCTTGACCTAAAGCTTAGCACTGTCAGACAGTGGTTGAAGTGGATCCCCAGGGTCAAACCACTAGCCTAAACATCTTTATTAGACTTGGCAGTATTAGAAAATCCATAAGCTCTCTAGTTAGAAAGCGTGGTTTTGGTTCCTGTTTAATGAACTTGAGCCCATAGTGCCTGTTCCGTATATGTCACCTGGAACCCTCAAATAACCATCCAAAGTTATTTTGAAGAGTGATAGGACTTCCTGAAACCTAGTTCTAGATCATCACCTAAGTAGTAGAGTACCTTACAGAATTATTCCCCTGTGTCATTTTATTTGATACCTATAAGACCCTTGTTGGGTAGGCTTTATTATGCCTATTTTATCGGTGATTGTAAAACTGCTTCTGATTGAAGCATACATTCAGGTAAGACTCAGAGGGAAAACATGCTTTTACACTGTGGCTTCTCTCTTTGTAGTTAAATATACCTTGTTGGGTTCTACAGAGAAGGCTGTTGTTGTTTAGTTCCTAAGTCGTGTCCATATAGTGACTCCAGGGGCTGTAGCCTGCCAGTCCCCTCTGTCCTTGGGATTCTCCAGGCAAGAATACTGGAGTGGGTTGCCATTTCCTTCTCCAGGGGATCTTCCCGACCTAGGGATCGCACCCGTCTCCTGCATTGGCAGGTGTATTCTTTACCACTGGACCACGAGGAAAGCCTGGACAGAAAAGGTGCCTTTGCTCAATAGGTGAGTGCTAAAGGTCTTATCTTTTTGTAAGGTCACTTTATCTTCAGGGTGGATGGAGGAGGTACCTAGAGCCTGCTTGGCCTTGAAGAGGCCTGGACTGTGGTCGGAGACCTTGTTCGAAAGGAATGGTACGCGCACTCCAGCCTCTCAAGCTTTTCTGTTGTGCTTCAGATATCTAGAATTTATTAAAATCTACTCAATAGTGGAGTGTCAGACCAGGTTGAGGAGTGAAGGGAATCATCATAAAATGGGACAAGCTGAGTGTTAAGAACAGGAGGAGTTTCACATTAATTCCAGTAAATGATTATGTTTATTCACAACTTTTGGGGGACTAACATGCCATATGTGGGACTGTGGAATTTGATTATAAAAAGAGGAACCATCAGGGGCTGGGACATAACCTCTGGTCTATACTGGCATGCGGGATCCAATTTTGGTCCTCCCATACTTAAGAGAGGAATAAAAATAATTAAAAAGTTTTTTAAAAAGTCTTTATTGTTATATGTTTAAAAAAAAGATTTTAGCCTAGAGAAGCAAGAGCTGAGGGGTGGCTGATTACCATCTTCAAGTACAAGAATAGTTTTTGCCAGGAGGATTTTGATTAATTGGTCTTCCTATACTTCAAAGATTTCAGAGGAAATGGGCTTCAATTGAAGGAGGAGTGATTTTAATGAATATGAGAAAGAGTTTCTTGATCATCAAAGTTGGGAAACCTTTGAATGACTGCTGAAAGAGTGTTGAATTTCTGACTGTCAGTTATCCATGACTGTTTAATAGAGTGTCCTAAAACTTTTGGTGGCTTCAAATGACATTTTGTTTGTGATTCAGTGCGTTAGTAATTCAGAGGAGAAGGATGTACTGCTTTGCTCCACTGATGTTGATTAGATTGGAGGATCCAAGATGACCTCACTCACGTATCTGGGCCTTGGTGCTGTTGGCTGGGACATTTTGGTTGTCCTCCATGAGGTCCCTCTCTCTCATGGCCTCTCATCATTCATTAATCCAGACTGGGCAGCTTTTACATGTGGTATTTGGCTTCCCAGGGGGCCACAGTGCAGCTGCAGGACCTCTCAAGGTCTAGGCCCGTGTTTCATACAGACACTTCTGCCCCATTTTTGGTTAAAGTAAGTCATGCATGTAACGCACGTCCAAGGGGAGGGGACATGGACGCCACCTCTTACAGGGTAGAGTGTCCAAGTCACACTGCAGAAGGGCATGCAGCATGCTTGGAGTTAACGTGGTCAGTTTTGGAAACAATTGACTACACTGACCTTAGAGATTTTAAGTGAGATAATTGTATCAATACATATTTATTGAGTAGATAGTTTGGGCGTATGCTTTACAAACTCGGCTGCATATCAGAGTCATCTGGGAGATTTTTATAAGCCTAGTCTCCTTAGGTATCACACATGTGACTCAGAATCTCCTGCGGGTGTTCACACATTCTGTGTCCTTTCTCTCAGGTAACTGTCAGTAAAATGAGGCTGGGGTGAGGGGAGGGAACAAGACGGATCGAGCAGGTATAGTATATGAAGCAGAGCGGCAGGTGGGGACTTCCCTGGTGGTCCAGTGGCTAAGACGTCTGGCTCCCAATGCAGGAGCCCTGGTTTGATCCCTGGTCTGGGAACTAGAGCCCACATGCTGCAGCTGAAGACCCCACATGCCCCAACTGAGACTCCGAGCAGCCACATAAATGGGGGATGAAGAAGAAGAATGGTAGGCGCCCTAACAGAGGCCTGCTGACGTCCCCGTGCTTCTGGGACCTGGCCGATGACGCCCTTGCCTGGCAGCCTCCACCTTCCAGGCTGGAGCCTGTGAGTTACATCTCACTGAGCCAGCGATCACCAGACGAGTGTTTCTTGATGCCTCGCTTGTGTTTTCTCAAAGTTCCTAGCACTTTTTCCTTCATAGCAATTCCTAGTTTATAATGAAATATTTGTGTGATTATTTGACTGGTATATAATAGACAAAAGTAGGTCTGCTTTGCTTTCCAGTATCTTAATGTAGTGCCTGTCTCATAAAAGGTACTCAGTAACTATTTGTTGAATGAATAAGTGGTTGATTGAAAACGTGAATGAATGAAGTGAGATTTGAATTTGGTTTTCATGGGTGATTAGAATTTTGGACAGGTGTAGCAAACGAATGGGAAATTCACATTCCTGAAGCAGAAATTGTGGGTTATGTTACCATATAATTTCAGAAGATTGGAGCAACTCGTTTGGGGAAAGATGAAGGGTTTGGTTTTGAGTGTCCTTGGTGTGCTAGATTTGAGGTCTGGATGTCGAGCAGGCATTTGGAAATGGCTGCTAACACTGAAGGGTGAGATTGAGTCCAGATACTTAGATTTGGAGTTGTCTGACTAAGACGGAGGAATCTGTTCAACAAATACTTACTGAGCTTCCACTGTGTGCCAGACAACAGCACTGTCGGGAGGGTGAGCTGAAGCCTGACTGATAAGGCGCCGACTTTGTGAAGAGCTCTGGAGGATGTTCCTGGCAGGAGAGGAGCCACAAGTAATACATGAAAATTGGTTTTTTTTTTTTTTTTTTTTTTTGATGGAGTCAAAATAAAAGGAGACCACCGAGGGTCTAGAGTGAGGTGAACGAGAGTGATGGCAGGTAAAGAGGGTGGGTGTGTGTGTTAGTTGCTCAGTCGTGTGTGACTCTTTGCAGCCCCATGTAGCCTGCTAGGCTCCTCTGTCCATGGGATTCTCCAGGCAAGAGAATGGAGAATGGAGTGGGCTGCCATTTCCTTCTCCAGGGAATCTTCCTGACCCAGGGATTGAACCCGGGTCTCCCACACTGGAGGCAGACTCTGGTTTGAGCCACCAGGGAAGCCCCGATGGGAATGGGCGACATGAGGTAAAGTGGGAGAGGCAGGCAGGGTCCAGATCACCTGGGGCCTCTGTAGGCCATACAGGGAGTCTAGGCTTTACAAAAGGACACCATGGCTTTCAAGCAGGAGAGTAACAGTATTTTATATTTTATTTATTTTTCCAGAATATATCTTTTAATATAGAGAAATTTACCTTGACTACTGTG
Source organism: Cervus canadensis (assembly GCF_019320065.1). Classification (NCBI taxonomy): domain Eukaryota; kingdom Metazoa; phylum Chordata; class Mammalia; order Artiodactyla; family Cervidae; genus Cervus; species Cervus canadensis. The sequence goes on along the minus strand of NC_057386.1, from coordinate 45,199,600 downwards.
TGGAGAATAGAGTGTTAAAGAGGGGGCTAGGGTCTTCCCTGGTGGCGCAGTGGTTAAGAATTGGCCTGCCGATGCAGGGGTCGAAGGAACTAACATTCCACACATTGATGGGCAACTAAGCCCCGATGTGGTGACTGAGACCCGACGCAGCCAAAAATAAATGAATAAGTAAATATAAAAAACCAAACAACAACAACAAGAAGGGGTCAGTGAGGAGGAATTTGCTCTAGTTCTTGAGAAAGATAATGACATAGAAGACATGATATGGCCATGGACACAGGCGGGATGTTTGCAGGATATATTTTAAAAGTAAATCCAATAGCATTCACTAGAGAAGGAAAGCAAGAATGATTAGTGCAGAGCCTCAGGGAACATTTAGGGGACAAAAGGAGGAGCCAGGGAAGGACAGGGAGGAAAATGGGTCTTCAAAGGAGAGCCAGACTATTGTGTTTTCAGTGGGAACCAAAGGGAAGAAGGTAGGTAGGTCATTGGTATCTGGGAGGTTGTCGAGGTTTGATGTAGGAAAAAGCCACACATTTAGTCATCACAAGATCATTGATGACCTTGGAGAAAGGGCTTTTAGCAGAGAGGAGCAGAGTTCATGAACAACTGTGTGATGTGGAAGTGAAGTGGAGCACCATCTGTTCTGGGGGATCGGGGGGAAGCTGGGGATTGAAGAGGAAGAAAGACTGAACTGAGAGCTTACTTTGTGCATACATGTGTGTGTAGAGAGAAGTGTGTGTGTAGAGGCAGGTTTTCTAAAATCTGTGATGGACCAGTATTTACTGAGCATGTACTCTGTGTCATTCACGGTGCTGGGAGCTATACTAAGTCTATTCTGTTTGCCTTTGTCTCAAAACAATTTCCACAGAAGTATGGTGATCTCCAAGATAAATTTCCAAATTCTTGGGACAGATATAACCTTCCTTTGGAGTATGGGAAGAAATTATTAGAGCTAAGTTTTTCTATATTTTTATCTTACCCTTTGAAATTTCTTTTTAGTATTATGCTTTAGATGGAACACAGTTTATTTGTGTAGTGTTATTGATCAGTTGCTAAGTTGTGTCTGACTCTTTGTGACCCCGTGGACTGCACCATCTCCCGGAGTTTGCTCAAGCTCATGTCCATTGAGTCGGTGATGCTACCCAACCATCTCATCTTCTGCCACCCCCTTCTCTTCCTGCCTGCAATCTTTCCCAACATCAGGGAGAGATGTTTTCCCAACTCTTTTCCAATGAATTGGCTCTTTGTATCAGGTGGCTAGAGTATTGGAGCTTCAGCTTCAGCATCAGTCCTTCCAGTGAACATTCAGTACTGATTTCCTTTAGGATTGACTGGTTTGATCTCCTTGCAGTACAAGGGACTCTCAAGAGTCTTCTCCAGCCCCACAATTCGAAAGCATCAATTCTTCGGCGATCAGCCTTCTTTATGGTCCAACTCTCACAAGTTTACATGACTACTAGAGAAACCATAGCTTTGACTATACATACCTTTGTCAGCAAAGTGATGTCTTGGCTTTTTAATACGTTCTCTACATTTGTCATAGCTTTCCTTCCAAGTAACAAGAGTCTTTTGATTTCATAGCAGCAGTCACCATCCTCAGTGATTTTGGAACCCTAAAATATAGTCTGTCACTGCTTCCACTTTTTCCTCTTATATGTGCCGTGAAGTGGTGGGACCAGATGCCATGATCTTGGGTTTTTTGAAAATTGAGTTTCAGGCCAGCTTTTTCACTCTCCTCTTTCACCCTCATCAAGAAGCTGTTTAGTTGCTCTTCACTTTCTGCCATTAGAGTGGTGTCATCTGCATATCTGAGGTTGTTATTTTTTCTGGCAATCTTAATTCCAGCCTGTGATTCATCCAGCCTGGCATTTCCCATGTTGTACTCTGCATATAAGATAAATAAACAGGGTGACTATATATACCATGATGTACTGCTTTCCCAGTTTGAAACCAGTCAGTTGTTCAATGTCTGGTTCCTAACTCTTGCTTCTTGACCTGCATACAGATTTCTTAGGAGACAGTTAAGGTGGTCTGGTATTCCCATTTCTTTAAGAATTTTCCACAGTTTGTTGTGATCCACACAAAAGCTTTACCGTAGTCTATGAAGCAGAAGTAGATGTTTTTCTGGAATTCCCTTGCTTTCTCTACAATCCAACGAATGTTGGCAATTTGATCTCTGGTTCCTCTGCCTTTTCTAAACTCGGCTTGTACATCTGAAAGTTCTTGGTTCATGTACCCCTGAAGCCTAGCTTGAAGGCTTTTGAGCATAACCTTCCTAACACGTGAAATGAGCACACTTGTACTGTAGTTTGAACATTGTTTGGGACTGCCCATTGGGCATTGGGATTAAAACTGATCTTGTCCAGTCCTGTGGCCATTGCTGTTTTCCGCATTTGTTGACATATTGAGTGCAGCACTTTTATAGCATCATCTTTTAGGATTTTAAATAGCTCAGTTGGAATTCATCACTTCCAGTAGCTTTGTACATAGTAATACTTCCTAAGGCCCACTTGGCTTCACACGTCAAGATGTCTGGCTCTAGGTGAGTGACCACACCAATGACCCAGACCCACACATCTGGGTCCTGAAGAGCTTTTTTGTACAGTTCTTGTCTAATTTGCTGTTAAATATAGATATATTGGAGATGTGCTAATTTTTTTTTTTTTTTAAATTGGTGGTCAAAAATGGTGGATTCTACTGGTCTGGTGATTGAGATGGAAAAAAAAGAAAAGGTAGAGAGAAGGATGGGAAATTAACCTGCCAGTTAGGCTACACAGTGTTTTAAACCTCTTAAGAACCCTGTGAAGTTATTTCCCCTATTTTACAGACAGGAAACTGAGGTCTAGAGAAATTAACATGCCCTAGATCACACAAGTTCAGTGATAGAACTGGAATTTGAAACTGGATCTGTTTTACTTGAAAGCCTTATCACTTCACTTATTCTCCCCGCTCTTTATCTGCTTACTGCTTTTTCATATTTTTCCATTAATGCTGACAGTGATTCTACAAGGAACAGATTAAAATAACTTCTGCAGTTTGAGGAATCTGAGGCTTCAGATGAACTCCTGACCCCAGCGTTCTCCACTGTACCACCATTGCCTCTCCAGTGGATGGAACCCAGCTGAATTGTTTTGGTGAAGTAGAAGAGATTTCTAGTTATCTGACAAAGGAGTGGAAGAGGGCACAGGGGTTGGAAGATTCTTAGACAAAGGAGAAAAGAGTAATGGTTTCCATATTTTGAGGTCTTACTGTGTTGTTAAGGCTTTGGGTTCATTACCTCATTTAGGTCCTGCATTTTACAGATCTGAAAGATGAAGTTTAGGGAAGCTAAGCACCTCAGCTGATGTCGCATAGGAAGACTTTGAGTTCTGTCTGACTCTAGGTCCCATGTCCTAAATCCTGCATGGCTCTGCTCTTCAGAGAGATGCTATGAGACATCAACTAGAGATGAATAAAGATTTCCAAGCCCGAGGATGGCTTGGTCCTAGTTGTATGAATTTGTTGGAAACCCAGTAAGTAAAGTCTTTTGACTTTTCTGTAACATTTGGTAGCTCAGGTGTGGAGAGATTGAGGAAGGAGGGGGAAGAAAGGGGTAGAATAAGAATTCAGTAGATTGGAAGAGGGCCTCAGAATACAGGAATGGCAGATCAAAATTGATCTAAGAAAAGTCGTGTTTGAAGTTCATTTTTATGACAAATATTTATCATGGTTCTGTTTGATGCACAGTATTTTGGGATGTGGAGCAAAAGAATGCAGAGATGAATAAGATCGGATAGGATCTGTGACCTGTAGAAGGTTAGAGAGGGAGATGGATAAAGTGTTTCACCACAGTGTGTGATTGGAGCGTGTGAGAGAGGTGGAAGGCAAGGAGAGGTGTGGGAACGTATTGTCCAGGTTGGCTCATCGTAGATTGGAGGTGGCATCACATAGGACTGGCCTGCTGAGTTCCATCTAGCATCTCAGGAAGCCATCTGAGGGTTTTGGTTGTTACAATTTAGGTCTGGTTCTCCTAAATGAATTTCGTTTTGTACCTGGAAATGATCAGGATTTTGGAGACAGGATTGTGTTCAGACTTGAGTGACTGAGCTCAGAGTGGTGGTGGTGGTTTAGTCGTTAAGTCGTGTCCGACTCTTACAACCCCATGGACTGTAGCCTGCCAGGTTCCTCAGTTCATGGGATTCTCCAGGCAAGAATACTGGAGTGGGTTGCCATTTCCTTTTCCAGGGGATCTTTCTCATCCAGGAATTGAACCCGGGTGTTCTGCATTGCAGGCAGATTCTTTACCGACTGAGCTACGAGGAAATGTGGAATGCCAGTTTTTATTTTAGAGTGGATTCCTTTCCTGTTGACTGGATCCTGGATTTGTCTGGGACGTTGCTGTTCAATATCAAGAGATCTGAAAACTGATGTTTAATAATAGCAGGCTTGCTTTCATGAGCATGGACTAATGTGATAGAATAGTTGGTAGGAGAGAACACAGTTACAAAAAAGCTGAGATTCTTGATGGCACGCTGCCTGAAGGAAGACATTTAACTCTCCCAGTGATCCTCCTGCAAAGGAGACACAGTTATCCTCAGTTTACAGATGAAACCAAGGTTGTGTTCAAACTGGTAAGAGGCTGAACTGAGATTGGAACCAGGTCCCTCTGACTCCAAAAACTCATACCCCTGCTGTTGTTCAGTCGCTAAGTTGTGTCCGACTCTTTGCTACTCCATAGCCTGCAGCACATCAGGCTTCCTTGTCCTTCACTATCTCCCAGAGTTTGCTCAAATTCATGTCCATTGAGTCGGTGATGCTATCTAACCCATACCTGTAACTGCTGCTATATGCTGTTCCCATTAAGCTTCATGAAAGAACCTTGTCCCACTGCAGAGAGGATGGCATGTTACCTTACTGCAGTATTTCTCTGCCTTGGGTGGTCCTGAGTCAATGTGGCTCCTTCTATTTTTTTCTAGGTTCTTTCATTGACCACACTTTGATGTGACCACATTCTTGGTTTAAATATATGAATGCCATCATCCAAGCCTTTCTGCCCTCCTTTCTTCTTTGCTTTTGGTTTGGAAGACATTGCATCTCTTTGGAGGGACTTCGGGTATCTGCACACATTGATTTTGTGATGATTTTATTATCTTAATTTTACGGGTTAAATTATGGGCTTCCTCGAGCTCCAGTCCCCCCTCCCATCCCTTCTCCACTGGGTTTAAGTTCAAATTCTGAGTCTGATTTTGGAATACTCAGTTTGGCTCCAGTCCAGCTGTCCAGTTGAGCCCCGGCTCACTGGATCATTTAGCTATTATTGTTATTACCATCTTTCCCTTCATGGCCGCTTACATCTCTAAACAAATCTAGTTACTCGCCGAAACTATATGTCCTTGATTTCCTACTTGCGTGCCCTTGTTTCTGTTGTCTTTTCAGCTTGAAATGTCATTCCTATGAAGCCTTGTCTTATCTCTCCCTGGTAGTAATCATTTCCTCCTCTGAGCCTCACAGTGGAGGATTCTTTTATGCCTCCTTTATGGCACAGCACACTTTATGCCATATATTTCAGTTGTTTGTGTACATGCCTTTCTCTCTCTTGCTAGACCATAACATCGTTGAGCAGGTCTCTCTGGTTGACCTTTGTTTCTCCTCTAGTTTTGTTCCCTGCACATGGTAGGCAGTGGATATCTGTTGGATAAATGGATAAGCAGAATTTCAGATTTAAGAAAAAAAGCTTGCTGGTGTAGCTTTTTTCCCTCTTGCTTCTCTTCTTCCTTTGCTTTCCTTCTTTCTTTCTTTGCACTGACTCACTGAACTTGTGTTCACCACTCCCTTTTCTTACCCAGATTTGCCTCATTCTTTCCCCATTAGCAGTCACTGTGTGGGAGGGAGTACCACATGTTACTGGTCAGTTTTCTGCATCCTTTGTGGCTCCAGATTCTCTCCAGGAATCCTATGACCAGCATGGGAACCAAGTGGTGATTACATTCCGATCTTAATGAAAAGACCGTGTGTAAAGAAGAGTCCTCAAGGTTTGTTAATATATGGCTTTCAAGTGGGAAACTTTCTGATATCCATTTCAAGGGAACGCAATAAAAAATCCTTGGGTGCTAAGGAGGTAGATCAAGGTGTATATTCACACTGCGGGGTATGGGATGTTAGAGGCATCTTGTTGACCAAGGGAATAATGCAGGAAGCCACGGAATCTTTTGCTGTTAGTGATGAATCCCTGCATTTTTTCCACAGCTGGAAGAGACATTAGAGATGAATGTAGTGCGATTGTCCTCTTTTCCAGATGGAAAAGCAGACGCAAAGAAGCTAAATGACTCGTCCATAAAAACTGGGGTATTCGTTGTCCAGCGTTTATTCCCAACACTGAATGTGGCTTGGGGGAACCACGGGCTCTTTGAAAACAGTGGAAGTTTGGCTTGAAGTGGAGGTTCCGGGTCTCTCAAACTGAAGGCTTCTGCAGTGCTGAAAAGTAGACTGAGGTTGGTAGCAGGTTGGATCAGGGACTGAGTTCACCAGAAGGGTCCTGTTAACTGTTGTGATCACTCGGCAAAGTTCCCTTCTGAGAATCAGCTCACTGGGGACTGGCCGACAGACTGGCTTCTTCGACATTTGAAAATAAGCCAACGTTTAATAATGAAAACATCTCCAAGTTTTCTTGTTCTTTTTCCCAGCCCTCACATCCTAAGTTTCATTCCAGGCTTAATTTTCTTATCTCAGCACTATTTGTGTTAAGTTTTTATTGTTTACTCCAAGTCAGATGTCAGTATGAAGAAGCCTGGGAAATCCAGGAAGTGTCTGAGAGGTTGATGATGGATTTTGGGTGCTTTTTAGGTGCATCTTTTACCCGACTCCTAGAACTATGTATTCTGTTGTCACTGAAATGCTGTCCAGTGAACCATTGGCAGATATGAAAGGTTACCATTTGTGGCTGGGGAGCAGCCCTGTAAAGCGATCAGGCGGCCCAGAACAGGAAGTCAAGTGCAAACAGGATGTGCTTGTCTTTACTGTGACTTGTACGCCTGCATTTTGAAACTTGGTGTGGTTAATAAGTCAAGAGTTGAGCTTGGCTGAAGAAGTCTCTGTTTCTGCTTTGAAAAGGAGCTAAGGCAACAAGACCTATACTGGCCTTGCCTTATTAGAGGTGCAATCTTTTTTTCTGGGGATCAGGTCGCTCTTCCTGGCACACGGTGGTTCTTCCTAGCTTATTCCATATTGCATCTGTGTTTTACAAAATGAAACCCCTGAATTGACTGCTAATCTGTGTACTTTTGATAGATGCAAGATTCATGCTATATTTGGTTATTTATTTATTTTTTGATAACAATAGGAAATTTTAGCCTCTAAGTCACTTTTTAAGTTACAGGTTCTTTTTGTTGAATTCCAGGATTTCTAAATCTCCTTTTGAGTGTTTCCTGAGTTAGGTGGTTTACAAATAACCCCAGGGTCTTTTTTAGTCTTTCAAAATTTCCTTGAGTGTGGAGGCTGGATCTAATTGTAACTGCTGAACTGTTTTACACCTCAGCAAGTTTCTGGAATAATTTGCTTGGGGGTCACTCAGCTGGTAAACAATCTTCGGAACTCCTGTTTTCTGATTCTCCATTCCTCATTGCTTCCCACTGTGAAATCTGCTTTATTATGTCTCTTTTGGGGTCTTTGTGGATTATTAAAAAATGCTTGAGTTATTTTAGAGCAGCACCATTCTGGTGAACTAATGAGTTCAGGGCAGGTAAAGCTTTGGGTAATATTATTTTGTGTAACCTGTATCCTTTCCACATTGCAAAGAAGACTGTCCTACTTTGTACTGATAATTCCAGGAGCAGATGGATAAAAGTAGCACATCCTAACATCCATGTAAACAGCATCTCTTCCTGGTATCGGGACGGATGTCAGTTTCTTCACTCTGTCAAGGAGTGGTGAACATGAGGCAGTTTGTACTGTGTTGTGGGATATACAGGCAGAGTAAAACCCGAAGGCCAGGTAAGCACGGTTTTCTTCACAAGGAGATAGTATGGAGTGAATACAAGGTTTTCTTTGTGGTCCTAGGTGAACTGGAAATCTCCATTTCTGCTTTTTGGGATAGATACTGGGCATTTCACATCCTGGAGTGAGCAGACAGCATTTCAGAAAGTCGGCATAATTTTCAGTTTGAGATTATATACATCGAACCACCCAAAGGTCTTAAGGAGTTGGTCTGAATTCGTCCTGCCTTTATCCCCAAATCCCATCTGACTTGAGTGCAATACATAGTTACAGAGGTCCCTCCCTCTGTGAATGTTCTTCAACTTGATTACCAGTTTGTCAGTGGCTGTCCCAGTATCTAGTGAAAGCAGCTTCTTCAGTCAGAAGGTGCAGAACAGCTTATCTGGTAAATCCTGTCCCCTGCACTGAGAGAACAAGGAGAAGCAGAGTCTTTTTCATCTTGATAGTCTTCATCAGTTTTGATGGAAAGAAGGATCCTCAGTAATTAAACCGCAGATCCGTTTATTCTGTTTTCAGTGTTGTCGAAGACTTCACTCTGCACTGCTTTCTTCCCTGATTGACTCGCCCTTCGGGGCAGAATGCTTGGGCTGAAATTAAATGCATAGGTTTCTCTGTTGCACTGTTCAGTCTGTCATCTCTCCTGAAAGCCAGGCGGAGAAGCAGCCATCTAATCGGTCAGACCCCAAGGGTGCTATTTTGGCGCAGCTCCATTGGTTAGAATTACTTTCCCCTGAACTTCAGAGCAGTTGCTCCCTCTGCAGATATGTGTCATCCACTAGTTGGAACCAGGGAGTTTCCAGGAACATTTATAACTTGTGGTTATTATGTATGTTTTTCTGTTGTTTACAGCAGACAGTTACCACTTCAGAAAAAGAACTCATTTGTTACTGGTGGAAAGTGAATTCCCACTCCTTCTTCCCTTCCTGTTGTCATTGTAACCCTTTCTCCCCCTGAGACCCGGTGCTCTTCTGGTTCTTACCTGCCTTTTGTTCTGTTTCTCTCCCACCTGGCTCAGGCTGTGTGCTCAGTAGTGACAGGCAGAGGTCTGCTTGAACCGTGTCTGGTCAAAGTCTGTCTCATTTCTTTTCTCTGTTATCTTCTCCATGTGTTGTTTTCATCTTTATGTGTATTCTTTGCCGATTCATTGCAGCACCGTTTCAAACCACAGCCTCCAGGAGGGCACTGATGCCTTCTGTGCCTTGGGATGCAGGGGAGGGATGGAAGTGAGGAACTTGTCTATCTTCCAGGCTCTCCCTTTCTGGTTTTTTAATGCTGTAATAACTGCCAGTTGTAACATTTTTCTGTTACTTTTCGAAGGTCAGTCTGTTCCCCTTCTTTTTTCTTTTTTTCAAGTAATCTTAGCAGACGCCTAAATTATCTTCAGCATGTGTGAGGTAGGCACATTATCATGAGAGCTTTCCTTAAAGGGACTGCTGTGGTTCTGTGGGTTGAAAACCCATAATTTGCTCATCACCCTGGAATTATGATGGTGGAGTTTTCAGGAGCGAATGTTTGTCCCTTCCCCCCAGTTTTGAAAGCTCTGATGCCGTTATCATTAGTCAGACTTCAACAAATACCTGATGATCACATTTGCCTGGCACTGAGGTTGGGAATACAGCTATAAAGTGACTCGCTTCTGTTTCCTGTTTCACTTTCTACTCCCTAATCACGGGAGATGAACAGTCTAGAAAGAATCATACAAATCGTCAGCCAGGTGCTTCAACGCGGCGCTGCCGCAACGCTCACCCTCTGAGAATGCACTCGCGGTGTCGCCTGGGGACCGCGCCGGGTTTTGTCTTTTTGGAATCACTAGCGGCTGGACGAGGGCTGAGCAGATGAACGCGTGATAGTTGTCAGGAGGCGTTCAAGACTCTGTGAGAGCACAGACGGGGCCCAGAAGGTTCCCCCGAGGAAGTAAGTGCCACTGGAGGAGGCGGGGTGCGAGCAGGGTCGCCGGGGCTGAGAGAGGAGCTGGGGGCAGGTTCCCGAGGCCGCAGTAAGCTTGGCCTTTGGGGGATGAAGGCCCCAGAGCACCAATGAGGGGTTTTCATTTATTCAGTGGTTACCAGTGAAAGCACTTCTTAAAAGGGAAGATGATAGAGCATTGGTTGTACTTGAGACAATTAAGTCAGAAAGCCCTCCGTCCTCCACGGGAACAGCACAGGTGGGCAAGAGTAGGAACTGAAACACATTCCAAATGTCAAGGAAGAGCTTTATCTTCAGGAAGTGGAGGTCTGTGTGACGCAGTGGTCCCCAAAGGTGGTAGTGAGCAGGAAATGAAGATGACTTTCTGGACGTGTAAATTAAAATGCTGGCTTCCCAGGGAGGGTTTTTCTGTCTACAGTGCCTCTCACAAGGCCCTTGAGTGCTGAAGGTTGGCTTCGTGCGTAGGTACCCATTTGGGCGTCCCTGGAAGGGGGCAGGATGTAGTGTGATGGACTTCTCCCCACCGCCCCCTTGAGAGGCTGTCCATAATCTTCTCCCGGTTGGTCGTCAGTTGATTGTTCACCTCCCTCTCCCAGTGCAGAGGCCCTTGAAACCCTGGTGTTCAGGGTGGGGAATGTGGATGGTGAAAGCAGCCCCTCTACCCCACTTTCCGTAGGACCACAAAGAACTCAAAGGACCTGAACTTACATGCGATCGCCCTCCATTGGTGCGACCCTGGTCCCTCTTGAGCCCAGTGTTCATTTACAAAATGAGCATTTCAGTTCTGATGTTTTTGGCTGCGTTATTATATTAAATGAGACGCTAGATGGAAATATAACAACTCACTTGGTTCATGTTAAGTATTCTATAGTGTTTTTACCTTTTCCTTAAAAAGTAAAAATTTCTAGGATCATCTGAGAAGGGACTTCAGGACCCTCAAATCTGAATACCTCCCCCCAGGCCTGTGCCTGTGCCTTGCCTGTGCCTCAAATAACGGCACAGGAGATTCTCTCTCCCACCCGAACTTTTTTTTTTTTTTTGCTGTGTGGTGCTGGCATGCAGGATCTTAGTTTCCTGACCAGGGATTGAACTTGTGCCTTCAGCAATGAAAGCGCAGAGTCCTAACCACTGGACCCACCAGGGAATCCCCTCACCGGAAGCTTCGATCATTTTGTATTGAAGGGTAGCGTGGGGATTGGAGGAGAGGGGAGCCAGACCCAGGTGCCTTGGAAGGACTTCTCGGTGTGGATGCAGGCTCCGGAAGTGGTCTGGGGAGAGGCACAGGCGCGATCCCCATTAGTTCATGCCTTACTCTAGTGTCTGCCGTTCAGTGAATGGCTAATGCCGCCTTCCACCATTGTGCAAAACTGAAAGCCCAATAAGGTCTGCTCCTTCCACATGGAGCACCTACTCTTTGTCCAGCCCGTGAGGTTCAGGCAAGTGTATTCATTGCAGTGACACTCAGAGAAGCAGCTTCCTCAAGCTTCTTCCTTTCCTTATTGCTAGGGTTTAAGGTCAGACCGAGTCTGGGCTTCCCAGGTGTCCAGTGGTAAAGAATCTGCCTGCCAGTGTGGGAGATGCGGGAGACATGGGTTCGATCCCTGGGTCAGGAAGATCCCCTCGGAGAAGGAAATGGCAACCCACTCCAGTATTCTTGCCTGGAAAATCCCATGGACAGAGGAGCCTGGTGGGCTACGGTCCATGGGGTCGCACAGAGTTGAACACAACTGAGCATGCACGTACACACTGACTGAGTCTAAAACCAAAGTAAAACAGAGTTGGTAATTTTATTTTTTTCATATATATACTTTTACTCTTCTATTTTCTAAAAATTCAGCCCGAAAGGAAAATTCTTATCTAGGAAATGCATTTTCTGTTACCCACATCTAAAGGACTGCTTTGGAGGATGGAAGACCCCTATTAGCTTTGGAAATGTTCCAGCCTTGAAGTCTCTCCTGTTTACGACCAGCCTGTACACCACCTCAGCAGAGTTGTTGCTCCCGTTCAGATCTTGGAGTTCTAAAGTTGCACAGGATACTTGTCTCCTCTGTGACTTAGGTGTTCTGAGTTCTTCATTCTGAAATAAACATCTCAGAGATAGTCCCAGTACCACAGAGAACATGCTTCCTCATCCCATACCCAGCAAGGGAGACAGACAGTCTGTAGCGTGGTTAACCCCACAGGTTGCCTGCTTACAAGTGCCACAGTCACCCTATTTTATGCGCATTGTGTTGTCACCAGCATTTTAAATCTTCCCCTTCTGAGATAGACCCTGGTCAGGCAGGTTTCCTGGAAAATTCCACTTGCAACTCCAAGATCCAGTTTTTTTTACATTAAACAGTTTTTGAGGGAATTCGAGTTTCTTTCTACACTAACTTCTTTTTAAAAATTAGCAGCCTTCCAAGCTGAGAGATGATTTTAAACTTCAGGTGAGTTCTCCAGATAATGATTATGTCTTTGTTGTGTGGGTGATGTGATCAGCTGTGTCAGAGGCCCCATCCAGCCCGGTCCCTTGGGCGGTGGGGAACTCAGGCTTTGTATGACCAGAGGGAGTGAGGGACATTGGGATTGCCAGCCAACAATCGCCATTGAACAGCCTGGCTGTTGCCATTTTAGACTTGTAATGACGTGCAGTTTAATGACCATTTATTTTGATTTGCTGTTTGTGGAGCACATACTGTAGGTTGGGCACTTGCCAGCCGGGGAGGTGTTACCCATCTCATACAGGTGAGAAAACGGACTCAAAAAACTTAAGAAGCTTGTTGTCCAAGGCAAGCTACCTTTTTGTTGTTTCTTTTTTAAGAAAAAATACTTATTTTTTGGTTGCACTGGGTCTTCATCGCTACACTCAGGCTTTCTCTCGTTGCGGAGGGCAGGGGCGACTCCAGCTGTGAGCGTGGGCTTCTCATCGCGGTGGCCTCTCTCATTGAGAAGCAGAGGCTCTAGGCACACGGGCTTCAGTGGCTGTGGTGTACAGCCTTCGTTGCTCTGAGGCCTGTGGAATCTTCATGGACCAGAGATCTAACCCATCTCCCCTGCACTGGCAGGTGGATTCTTATCCACTGCACCTGCCAGGGAAGTCCTGTTTCTTTTTTGGTTTTTAATTTCTTTGCCGCACTCTGCAGCATGTGGGATCTAAGTTCCTCGAGCGGGGATTGAACCCGTGCCCCCTGCAGTGGAAGTGTGGCGTCTTAACCACTGGACTGCCAGGGAAGTCTCATGAAAGTGAAAGTTGCTCAGTTGTGTCCAACTCTTTGCGACCCCACGGACTATACAGTCTATGGAATTCTCCAGGCCAGAGATACTGGAGTGGGTAGCTGTTCCCTTCTCCAGGGGATCTTCTCAACCCAGGGATAGAACCCAGGTCTCCTGCATTGTGGGCAGATTATTTACCAGCTGAGCCACCCGGGAAGCCCAAGAATACTGAAGTGGGTAGCCTATCCCTTCTCCAGGGGATCTTCCTGACCCAGGAATTGAACCAGGGTCTCCTGCATTGCAAGCAGATTCTTTACTAGCTGAGCTACCAGGGAAGCCCAAAAGCTACCTTTGTAATTGATAAAGGACTTTGTTGTAGTCACCTTATATCATTATAAATATTGGCAGAATGCTTTGGGCCCTAATGAGAGATAACTAGTCCTTGTCTCTCAGACTGTATTGATAAAAGTATGGATTATTTCTCCCATTTGCTCATTCTGCAAGTTATTTGGGGGCCTACTATAAAGTAGCCCTGTGCTAGCTGACGTGGATAGAAATGTGAAGGCAGATGAGGTTCCTGCCTTTGGAGTTTACACTGTAGACAGACGGATGTAATTACAGCTTGTGATCATTCTCCTGAAGGAAACTGAAAGGGCACCGATCAAGTGGGTGACTGAGGAGGACGCCTCCAAACAGGCGACATTTGAGCAAAGACTGAGGTTGGGAAGAGTAGCAGCAGTAGGGGAGCAGGTGTGGGGATCCCGAGGCAGGAGCGAGCCTGGCGCCCTTGAGGAACTGAAAGCCTTGCCTGTATTTGAATTTTATGTAAATCAAATCACTTAATGTGTATTCTTTTGTGCCTGTCTTCTTTCACTCAGCATTATAAGATTCATCTCCAGCCCACTGCACACAGCAGTGGTTTTGCTCTCACTGCTGTCTGAGTAGACCTTCGTGTCTTTTCTACTGTGGATTGATGTTTGGATCTTTTCCAGCCTGAGACTCTTACAACAGTACTGCTACGAACATTCTTGTCCACTTCTTTTAAGAAACATGTTTCCGGTTGGGTGTATACCTGGAAGTGGAATTGCAAAGCCCTGTGTGTGCAAATGTGTGTGTTTCCCAAGTGGTGGTGCCAGTTCACTTTTCTGCCGGCAGTGTGAGAGTTCCAGTTACTCTGTATCCTTGTCGACACTTGCTAGTATCTGTCTTTTCCATTTCAGCCATTCCAGCAGGTGTTCGGTGATAACACTTTGTGATTGTAATCTCTACTTAGGACAGGGAAGAGTTTTTTAAACTGAGAGGTCCTGGAAAGTGCCTGTATGCTAATGCGAAATCTCCAGTAGATGTAGAAAACAGACGCTCAGAGGGGAATGGGCAGCAGGGCAGACAGACTGATTTTTTTTTTTTAAGTTTATTTATTTATGACTGTGCTGGGTCATTACTGTGTGGGCTTTTCTTTAGTTGCAGTGGTTCTTCTCTAGAAAAAGTGGGCTTTTCTCTAGTTTGTAGTGTGCAGACCTCTCATTGCGGTGGCTTCTCTTGTTGCAGAGCACAGGCTCTATCTAGGGCTTGGGGGCTTCAGTAGTTGCCGCTCCTGGACTCTAGAGCACAGGCTCAATAGTCGTCACACACAGGCTTAGTTGCTCCTTGGCATGTGGCATCTTCCCAGACCAGGGATCGAACTTCTGTCTCATGCATTGGCAGGTGGAGGGAGTCTTTACCACTGAGCCGCCAGGGAAGCCCTGATTATTTTTTTTTTTTTTTTTTTGCGGGGGTGGGGTGGAATTGAGAAAACTTTTCTTGTGATTTACAGAGTGTGGGCTTTAGGGTCTAAGCGACTTAGGTTCACATTCTGGCTTTCTACCTTCTGGGTATGACCTTTAGGTAAGCAAGTTACTTATGTTCTCTGAACCTTGGTTTTCTTACCTGAAAATGGGACTAATTATGGGCTTCCCTTGTAGCTCAGTTGGTAAAGAATCTGCCTGCAATGCAGGAGACCCGGGTTCTATCCCTGGGTTGGGAAGATCCCCTGGAGAAGGAAATGGCAACCCACTCCAGTATCCTTGCCTGGAAAATCTCATGGACAGAGGAGCCTGGTGGGTGGGATGCAGTCCATGAGGTCACAAAGTCGGGCACTACTGAGCGACTAAAACACAACCTGCCTTGCCAGACTCTTGTGAGGACCATATGAGATAACACCAGGCACTGCCTAACCCAGCTCAGTGCCTGGAGATGAGAAGTATTCCTCCAGTGGAGAATGGTACTTTCTTTACTTCTTAGAAAATGTAATTACTTCTACAGGTATTTCAAAGAGGTATGGCTAAGCCATATTGACAGGTTTTTCATAGCATTTTCTTTCAAAGTCATTGCGGTTGTATGTTAATTGCTTTTTAAGGATGGTATACAAGATGAAGCAAAGCCCATTCTATATTAATGATGCAGAACGTGGGGGTACTTTCCTTTCTACACTTAATAGCATAGATGCTTTTGATAATTCTAGCGTTACGGTAGTGATAGGAAGCAAACCACACTCAGAAAACAAGAGATGATTCTGTAAGGCTTGCAACTAGCCATTTTCTCATTTGCTGAGTCTGAAAGTGAAAGTGTTAGTCGCTCAGTCGTATCTGACTCTCTGCGACCCCGTTGTCTGTAGCCTGCCAGGCTCCTCTGTCCATGGAATTCTCCAGGCAAGAATACTGGATTGGTTGCCATTTCCTTCTCTGGGGGATCTTCCTGACCCAGGGATCAAACCCTGGTCTCCTGCATTGCAGCCAGATTCTTTACCATTTCAGCTACCAGGGAAGCCATGTCAGAAAAGTACGTATTAAAAAAAATAAAAAATACTTCTTTGAGGATAGGGGGCATTTTAATTAGGTTTTTTTTCAAAGGGTTTTTTACGATGTCTTCTATAGTGCGTTCGAGAGGGCTTCTTGGTAGGTTAGTGGTAAAGAATCTGCCTGTCAGTTCAGAAGACAAGGGTTCAATCCCTGGGTCAGGAAAATCCCCTGGAGGAGGAAATGAAGACCCACTCCAGTACTGTCGCCCGGGAAATCCCATGGACAGAGGAGGCTTGCGGGATACAGTCTGTGAAGTCGCAAAGAGTTGTACACAACTTAGTGACTAAACAGTGGTGACAACATACGGTGGGTTCACTGTAAGTATCTTAATTCCAAGATGTTGCCGTCTGTGTATCGGGGTAAAGCCTGTTGTTGCAGAAGTACCTTGGCTCACAGAGCAGTTAACTAAACTCCGAAGAAACTGGATGAGAACCTTGGGGACCTCAAGTTTAGTGCCTTGGATTTTGGTGGGTTAGCAAAATAGTTTTGAAGTTGCATTGCAAACTTGGAGATTTTCCTGAGATACTGACATTCTGACCCTTCTCTTTTCCATGGGAAAGTCCATGGCCACCCCTGATCCAGTTAAAATCATTTGTGTTGGGTGGGCGGACAAGTGGAGAAGTGATTGTTTTCAAATTACTTAGGATTCTAGGACTTAACAGGGACAAATCACATTATCTGCCTTCTCACCTCTAACTGTGGCTGTACTCAGCCTACCTGGAATGGGTCATTTCTCTTACCCTGTTATTAGCACTGTTATTTTCCTGTTCAACAGGGTTCGGTCTACCAAGCTGACAGAATCCCATGTGCCAGCTAGCCACTCTGGCCTCAGACCACAGGGTTCTTCCACAGGGAATGGTACATTTTCTTGTTCACCCCAGCCCTACATCTCCCACCTTTTTTACCCTTTAGGCATATTGGAAGAGGAGAGCCTGGTAGGTTTCAAACAAACTTAGTAAAAGAGCAGTCAGACTGTATTTGAAAATTAAATTGCCAAGTCCTTTTTTTTCTGAGGAGGGTGAGGAAAGTTGGGGGAGGGATTTTCAAGCCCTTGGCAAAGATTAGGTGGTAATTTTCTTTGCAGATCAGGAGGATGTTTGCAGATCACAGAGGGAAATTGTTCAAGTTGTCAATGTAGGGAAAATTCTTTTTATTTTGTGTAGGGGTATAGCCGGTTAGCAGTGTTGTGCTAGTTTCAGGGGAACAGCGAAGGGACTCAGCCAACCACATACATGTATCCATTCAGGGAGAATTCTTTTTTACTTTTATTTTTTGGGGGAAAATTCTTTGTACACCCCATAGGTGGTTCCACTTTGTCCTATAGGAACATAATTGGATGCCACATGTGTGTCTCTGTTAAGAGCTAAAGGATGAAACATATTCCCCAGAGAAAAGTGTTTGTTTTGTTTGGCAGTGTTAAAATGATAAACCTTTTGCTTTCCCTTTCTGAAATAACCCTGGATATAGTTGTTATTTGGGCTTCCCTGATGGCTCAGTGGTGAAGAATCTGCCTCCCAACGCAGGAGTGTGTGTGTGCTCAGTCATGTCCGACTCTCTGGTACCCCGTGGACAGCCCACCAGGGTCTTCTGTCTGTGGAATTTTCCTGGCCACAATACTGGAGAGGATTGCCATTTCCTCCTCCAGGGAGTCTTCCTGACCCAGGGATCAAACCTGCATCTCTTGAGTCTCCTGCGTTGGCAAGCGGATTCTTTACCACTAGCGCCACCCAGGATGTAGAAGATGTGGGTTCTATCCCTGGGTCAGGAAGATTCCCTGGAGGAGGAAATGGCAACCCACTCCAGTATTCTTTCCTGGGAAATCCCATGGACAGAGGAGCCTGGCGGGGTCGCAGAGTCCATGGGGAGGTGTCCATGCAGAGCAGTCCATGAGGTTGCAGAGTCGGATGAGACTTAGTAGACAACAACATCATAGTTGTTATTTAGACTTATATGGCTTTCCATTTTGGCACGACTCTCATTAAGAAATGTGTCTTGATATTTAAATACACGTCACAGAGAGTCGAGGCCTTGTCTGCTAACCTTGGTGAACCTGTTCTGTTAGGCCAGGCAGGCCTCAGTTATTTTTAGCACTGGAGGCTCTTCCCCAGTGACCCCTTGCCCACACGTCCACGTCCCCAGGATGAGGCCACATTCTCCACCCACACATGGGGCCTGTGGAGTAACCACGGGGCAAATTTCACATCTTCCCACAGAAGCAGTTCCTTGTAAGTGCAGCCAAATACCCGGACGGGCTGACAGCTTTTTCTTTCAGAGCTGCTCAGAGGAGGCAGTTGAGATTAGAGCCAAAGTTAAGAGGATGAAAATAGTGCTGAGGAAGACAGGTCTTCTTGACTCCCGGCAAAGGAAGAGCTTTCTTAGCTACTGTACCCAGAGAGCTGAGCTGAGCTATATATATCATGCCTGATGGGGCCAAGTCCCCAGGGGGCAAGGACCTTGTGGAAATCACTTTTGGTCTCCCTGGGGCCCAGCACCTCTGGTGCTTCCCAAGCACTTGTAAAAGCACAGGAATTGAAACACTATACAGCTGGCCACCTTTCCACTTTTCCCTCCCAATGGTACCTTACCCAGTGGGGTCTACCCATGATGTGGCCAAGTCCTTACCTCTTAGGAAAAAAATGTAGCATGTGCAATTTTGTGCACAAACTTTACAGCATTCCTTGTGCGGAAGAAAAAGTTTTCTTTTTTTTAAGTTAATTTTTATTGCAGTATGTAGTTGCTTTACAATGTTAGTCTCTGCTGTACAGCGAGTGAATCGTTTATCCGTGTACATATAAGCCCTCTTTGTCACCACTGAGCATTGAGGAGAGTCTCCTGTGTTCTACAGTAAGTTCTTGGTTATCTGTCTTGTTGTTCATTCACTAAGTCGTGTGCGACTCTGCAGCACACCAGTCTTCCCTGTCCTTCACTTTCTCCCTGAGTTTGCTCAAACTCATGTCCATTGAGTCAGTGATGCCATCCAACCATCTCCTTCCTCCTCTCTTGCCCCCTTCTCCTCTTGCCCTCACTCTTTCCTAGCATCAGGGTCTTTTTCAATGAGTTGGCTCTTTGGCATGAGGTGGCCAAAGTATCTATCTTATGCATAATATCAATACTGTATATAAATCTCAGTCTCCAATTTGTCCCACCCTTTGTTTTCTTCTTGTGGTTAAATATTTCATTCTTCCATCTCTCTCTGCTAGTGCTGTCAGCTTAGTTTTGATTCCATCTGCCTTCACCTCTGCTCCAGTCTCTGTGGAAAGAGGTGACCTTTCTCCTGCCCTGGGGGAGTCCACCCCTATGTCTTGGTCACTTTTCTCTCCCTCATGGCCCTTGTTCCTATATTTATTGCCAGCTTCCCTTCCCTTCCTCTATCAGCTCTGAGTCTTTGTTGGGTTTCCTTTGTGGTCTCTGAATATGTCTGCCTTTCTCTTATCTTGAGACCTGCTGCCTTCTCTCTTCCCTTCACTGTCAAAAGTTTCGAGAGAGAATAATTTATCCTTAGAGTCTGGCAAGTCCTCACTTCTCACTTGCTTCCCAACCTATGGTTATCCATCAGCTTCTCTCTTCCTAAAGGGCTGGGGCATGGAGGACACTCAGTTTCCTAAAATTAGGTCCATCACGTTCCTCTCCACTTTCTGCTCTCTGGGTCATTTGCCAGCGTCGAACATTTCTTTTTGAAATTCCACACAGTCTTCCAGTTCTCCCACCTCTGAGCATAGTTCCTTCCTTTGCGCCGGTTGGTCCTCTGCTGCTTGCGCGTTAGATCACATGTTCCTGAGAGCTCTCCCAGGCCGTCCTCTCTCCTGCCCCAGACGGTCTAACCATCTTCCTGCCCCTCTCTGGCTTTAGGTACTTTCCAGTAGGCGAGGATCCCCAAGCCTGTATCTTCAGCGGACGCGGTGCTGCGCGTACATCCGCAGGCCCCCACAAGTACTAAAACTCAACTCAGTCTTAACCTGCCCCTCCTCCCGGAGACGTGTGCTCCTCCTGAGGGCTGCAGCTCAGTCAGGGGTTCTACTCTCGCTCTTGCTGTGTCACTCAGAGAGCCGGTCTCTCTCCCCGCCCCCAGCTCTTCGGTTCATGGCCACATCCTGCTGAGTCTGTCGCAGATCTCTGTCCCTTTCTCTTCTACCCATATCCTCATATCTCACTTCCCACCCGCCCCTCACAGATTGGTCCTCCACACTGCTGACTGCTGTAGTGGCCATTCTAAAATGCAGGTAAGGTCACAAAGCCTGGTATGGCCTCAACTTTTAATGGTGTCCCGCTACCATTCCAGCCTCCTTACCAAGGAATAC
The DNA here is from genome assembly GCF_019320065.1 of Cervus canadensis. Lineage (NCBI taxonomy): Eukaryota > Metazoa > Chordata > Mammalia > Artiodactyla > Cervidae > Cervus > Cervus canadensis. The sequence continues at coordinate 45,179,370 of NC_057386.1, read as the reverse complement.
AAAGTTTTGTGGGGTTTTTTTTTTTTTTTTTGGCTGCTGTGGGTCTTTACTGCTGCACGTGGTCTTTCTCTAGTTGCAGAGCTCGGGGGCTACTCTCTAGTTGCAGTGCGCGCGGGCGTCTCCTTGCAGTGGCTTCGCGTTGCGGAGCAGGGGCTCTAGGCACGCAGGTTTCTGTAGTTAGGGCTCGCGGGCTCTGGAGCGCAAGCGCAGTAGTTGTGGCACACGGGCCCAGTTGCTCTGCGGCAGGTGGGATCGTCCCCGACCAGCGATTGAACCTGCATCCCTCGCATTGGCAGGCAGATTCTTAACCACTGGGCCACCAGGGAAGCCCTGGAATACAAGGTTTTGCGTGGCTGCTTGTTTACTTACTGTACTCTCATCCATCCCTACCCTTACCTTTGACCCAACCAAGCATTTTGTAGTTTCTTTGATGCCCTGGTCCATGCTGTTGGTTTTTTTTTTTTTTTTCCAAAAGTCGTTTTGCTCTTGACTTTCTGGCCCGTAACAGTGTTACTGAGCAGGGTTCTTGGTCTCCTTAATAGAAATTGATCAGAGACCAGGCAAGAAATCTGAGCAAGGCTTTATTAGGCCCCCTGCTGCAGCAGGAGGGAGCGAGAACAGGCAACAGGTTACCTTGCCTGCTTGCTGAGGGGGATGAGAGCTCTTCCTTAAATGGCTGGGTGGATCCTGGGGTTGGGCTGGAGGGGTGGCTTAGGTGGTTTGCCCACCCGTGTGGTGGTGTTGTGTGCAGAGGGCATGTGCAGTGCCCTGCTTTTGCTCCCAGCTTTTCAGAAGTGGCAGTGGTGTCTTTGGTCTTTTTGTGTCTTGTTGTCCATAATTTGCCCCAATACATGCACAAGGTTATTTTTAATCCCTTACAGTTTTCTTTGTATTTTGTGGTTCAAGGAGATGTTTATCCTGGTTCAGGCATTGCGACACAGGGTCCCAGGTCCCAGCTTGTCTCAACAGGGTCTCTCTTCCCTGGTCATTCCTCCACCCCGGAGGAAGGAGCTGATCGTTGTTCTTATCTTTGTCACCCTTCCCCTGCTCCCCTCAATCCCCCACCCCCCGGCTTCCCAGGTGGCTCAGTGGGTGAAGAATCCACCTGCAATGCAGGAGATAGAGGAGATGTGGGTTTGATTGCTGGCTCAGGAATATCCCCTGGAGGAGGGCATGGCAACCCTCTTGAGTAAATACTCCAGAGGGTTTACTCTTGAGTAAAGAGGGTTTGCCTGGAGAACCCCAGGGACAGAGGAACCTGGTGGGCTACAGTCCATAGGGTCAGACACTGCTGAAGCGACTGAGCATGCACACACCGCCTTGCACTACACAGACCTCTGTTAAAGCACCCTGAAGTTTCCGTGTTTGGTTTTACATTTCTCGTTCCCCTATTAGACATGAACTCCATGAGGGCAGGCGCTCGACCATGCTCACCTAGCATAGCAAAGCACTGGCCCCTCTAAAGGCGGCAGGCACAAATGAGCGGAGTTCTGACAAGTTCAGTGAACCACCCACAGCCTTGTCTCCAGGCTGTTCTGCTACTCCCCTGCCCACACCTCATTCTGTTAACTGACACATCCTGCTGACTCTGTCAGAAATCTGTCCACATTTGGGACAAGCCTGGAAAGCCAAATGGTAATTGTGGTGAAATCACTGGGTTTAACTTTTAAAAAAAATATTTATTTTTAGTTATTTACTTGGCTGTGCTGGGTCTTAGTTGTGACACATGGGATCCTGGATCTTCATTGTGGTGTGGGGAATCTAGTTCCCAGACCAGGGATTGAACCTGGGCCCACCTGAGTTGGGAACACGGATTCTTAGCCACTGGACCCCCAGGGAAGTCCCTCTAGGCTTACTTTTTACCTGTGCCTTCCCAGAGAGATCACAGTGAAAGCATCGTTACAATGCTAGTGGCAGTCACTGAGGTTCCTTTAGTGCGTTCCAGACTGAAGAATGTCCAGACGAGAAACATGAAGCGCAGAAAGGCCGTGACTTGTTGGCAGTAGGTAATAGCTCAGGTCTTCTGGTTCCAGGTTTTATGATCTTTGTATTATTCCACACTGTTTCAGATGCTTCCGTCAACATCTCGTTTTGGGATGTTTTTTAGGTCTTTTTCTTAGACTTTTTAAAGAAGTAATTTTATGTGTTTGTTTTTATTTTTGGCTGTGCTGGGTCTTTCCTGCTGAGCGGGCTTTTCTACAGTTGTGGCGAACAGGGGCTGCTCTCTAGTTGCTGTGCGTGGGCTCCTCTGCGGGGGCCTCTCTCGTTGTGGACCCCGGGCTCTCTCTCTAGTTGCTGTGCGTGGGCTCCCCTCTGCGGGGGCCTCTCTCCTTGTGGACCCCGGGCTCTCTCTCTAGTTGCTGTGCGTGGGCTCCTCTCTGCGGGGGCCTCTCTCCTTGTGGACCCCGGGCTCTAGGCTGTGCAGGTTGCAGTAGTTGCAGCTCCCAGGCGCTAGAGCACAGGCTCAGTAGTTGCGTTGCACAGGCTTAGTTGCCCTGAGGCATATGGGATCTTCCTGGATCTGGGATTGAGTCTGTTTCTCCTGCATTGGCCGGTGGACTTTTACCCCTGAGCCATCAGGGAAGCCCAACAGGTGGTTTTTTTTGAAGAGTTACAAACTTCCTCTTTCAAAGGGCCAATACTCTGCTGTTGCCTCCAGTCTCTTGCCAACAAATAGCTTGCTTATTTAACTACTCTTGGCTGCTTTATACCATGTGAATTCACAAGGCAGGTTAGGTCTGTTTTCTGGGAACTGAGAGTCTTCAGACGAGTCACAGTGAGCCAGAGAGACATGTTTTTGATGTGCAGGAAACAATGCATGTGTGGTTAGTTAAGCTTTAAATATTGCGTGCGAGTCATTCATTCAGTAGTCCTAGTTGAGCCACCCATCTGCCAGGCACTGTATGACTGTCATGGTCCCCTTTCCCAGGGGGTCATAGGCAGGCAGCTGAGACAGGTGTTAATGGGACATGCCTGCAGAAGTGAATGCTTGTGTTGGAGGCAGTGTTAGGAAGCTGGAAAGACTCTGGAGTAATCTTGAGGTCGAAGGTCATATCTGCGACCTTCACTGTGCTCGGCCTTCCTCTTTTCCTCTTAAAAAATAACTAAGGTGGAACCAGTGGCTTCATAGTTCCTTCCAGCTCACTGTGGTCTTTGAACTCCAATCTAACAAAGGCACTTTCAGTGAGTAAGGAGGCAGAACTGAAAGTACCATTCTTTTGTGTGAGCTGATTATGAATACGCTACATGTTTCATTCATTACCCCCTTGAGTGGAGAGTTCAGGCCTACAAGGTCACCCTGACTGCCTCGGTCTACTGAGAACAGGGCATTTTACTTTATCGCAGCAGCGCTTGGCATTTGAGTGGAACCCCTTGTAGCATTTAGTTTATTCTGACATTTGAGAGAGTGGATCCTCTTTGTTTGGTGATCTTAAAAAAACCATCAACTTCCTTGCCCCTAATTCCTATATTTAATACTTAGAATGGGAATAATAACCCAGAAGTTCTTTTGAAGTCCGCAGAGGCACTGATTCAGCAAGGAAGCCAATATCTGTGGAGTGTCTGCTGTGTGCACAGGACCGATGTGAATAAGTGGTCCCTGTCCTCAAAGAACGGGTGGCCTAGGTGTAGAAAAAAGCACAAGTATTACAGGTATCACAGGTGCCGTGGTAGAAGCTGATGTCGAGTCCGAGGTACATGTTAAGAGCTGTCAGCTAGTTCTGCTGGCTGATGGGAGCAGAAACCAGGGAGCACCGTCATACAGGGAAGAGAACGTTAGGTTAAGGGTCAGAAGAGCTGGGTTTTCCAAATCTCAGTTCTCTGTAATTAGATATGACATTGATTTCTTTGGGCCTGGGTTGCCTCATCTGAGTAAAGGAAATACTGATCCCTCCGCCCCGTGTCAGTCTGAGTGTGGAAATGTAGGATAGAGTTCTTTCTGTCTGAGCTCTAGGGGCAAGGTTATGTTCCTGAATGACAGAGCTATCAGGCCAGGTGTAATCGCTAAGACAAAAGATGTTATTTGAAGTGAAGATCTCAGATGAAACCCAAAGAGACATCAGCACCCTTTCCTTTGAAAAGGATGGCAAGTTGTCTCAGTAGATCGAGCTGGCCTGTCCTGGCGAGTCAGTTGTCCGTGTGCGCCTTTATCTAGAAGGGCAGCCGGGGGGAGGTGCAGGATGTGGCCCATGAAAGCCCGTCCTCACCTTGCCTCTGGCTGCAGGTGTGGACCTATACTGGCCGTTCCCCTGTGCCCTCAGGGGGTGGGAACCCAGTCAGGGTGTGTCTTTTTAATTCTGACCTTTCTCCCCTTTCTTCCTCAAATCAGATCTCATCATGTGGGCAACCTGCTGCAACTGGTTCTGCCTGGATGGACAGCCTGAGGAGGCCCCACCGCCCCAGGGTGCCAGGACTCAGGCCTATTCCAACCCTGGGTACAGCTCCTTCCCTTCCCCCACAGGCTCAGAACCAAGCTGCAAGGCCTGTGGGGCCCACTTTGCAAGCATGGCCAGGAAGGTGAGTGTCGACTTCTGGGCCTGCTCAGCCACTGTAGCTAAGGGCCCTCGGGCAGGCCTCCCCTCCTTGATGCCTGCCCTTCCCTTTGCCGGTGCAGAGCTGGCAACCCAGACCCAACCCGTCCTTTCGCATGAGTATTAGAACTAACTTAGCCGGGGCCTTCCCTAGTGGTCCAGTGGTGAAGACTGTGCGCTTCCAGTGCAGGGGGCATGGGTTTGATGCCTGGTTGGGGCACTAAGGGCTTCCCTGACTGGTGGCTCAGATGGTAAAGAATCCGCCTGCAATGTGGGAGACCTGGGTTCGATCCCTGGATTGTGAAGATCCCCTGGAGGCTGCCCACTCCAGTATTCTGGCCTGGAAAATTCCATAGTCCATGGGGTCGTAAAGAGTCAGCACTAAGATCCCACATGAGTTGGAGCTAAGTTGGAACTTGCAAAGAGTTGGAACTAAGATCCAACATGCTGCAAGGTATGGCCGGAAAACTGACCAAGCAAAATCAAAGCATTTCTGCAGAGAGTTGGACACAGCTAGATCTGAATTCAGATGGCAGCTCAGCCACTTCCCTGCTGTATGACTTCACCTCTTGAGATTCATTTCCCGCTTCTGAAGTGGGGATATCATAGTCGTACGTAAATCACATCCCACAGTGTCCTAGGAATAAAGTGAGCTAAGCTGTTCAGGGGGCCTGGCGCGGTGCTTTGGGTGCAGCAGGCACTTGCTGTTTCCCTCATTAGCTGCCGTCGTAAAAAGCCTGACTCGAGATGATCTTGTTCTTTTAATTGAAGGCAGTGTCAGGAACATCTCAGATACATCAGGACCCTGACAAGGTGAAGACTGGAGCTTGTTTATGTCCTGTAGCCATATCATTTAAAATGCATGATAGCGGTTTCCAGATTAGTGAGCAGGAGGTGAAGTTGCTGGCCGGCCGATGGTGTGCGTGGGTGTGGGCTTCCCCTCTGTCTGGGCAAGCACACCGGGGGCCAAAGGTGAGCCCTGACCCGGGAAAGGACTCTGCAGAATGAGAAGTGTGCAGCCCAGAATGTGATGTTCCAGTGACGATAATGGGAAATTTGAGAGGAAAAAATACTTTCTAAACCATCTGCTGTGTGCCAGGGACTATTTTAAGAAATTTGTAGAGTTTTGGTTTCATTTAATCCTCGCAATACCTCTATGATGTAGATTTTTTGTTTTGGATTTCTTTTTGCTGTGCCACATGGCATGTGGGATGTTAATTCCCTGCCTGAGGATTGAATCTGCACTCGCTGCATTGGAAGCACAGAGTCTTAACCACTGGACCCCCAGGGACGTTCTATGATGTAGGTTTCAGGGGCCCTAAACTCCCACTTTAAATATGAGAAACTAAGGCTTAAAGTTTAACAGAAAAAGGAAACTGTATCTGTCAAGTTCCTGACAAATAGCTTCCGAGACATGAAAATACTCGTCCTTTCCCCTCCGCTTAGGTGGTGCCCCACAGCTGCGTGGTTATTAAAAGGCAGAGCCAGGATTCAGACACATGTCTCTGACTCTCAGGTCCTCTCCCTGAAGACGGCGTGTCAGACTTTCTGCAGCCCGAAGTGCTGGCCAGCCACCCTCTGTGCCTGTGAGACGGGAGGCGGGCAGTTGGCCTCGTGGGTGGTTTTTGCTTGTCCCTCACTGCCGTGCGGGGAGGAGAGCACACAGCCAAACTCTGTTGTGATTCGCTGGGCTGCCCCAGTCGCTGAGGACTCAGCCGGAGAGGCTGCCAGAGCCAGGGCGCTGTGGGTGCGTGGGCAGGTGGCCTTCTCTTACACGTGGACTGAGGGGTTCAGTCCGTAGGTGGAGGCTGAGGTGGAGAGGAGGAGGAACTCGGGGCCGTGTGGTCCTGTTCACTTGCCTGGCACCAAGCTAGGCATTTCAGATGCGTGGTGTCCCTGCATCCTTACACCACTCTGTAACGTACGTGCTACTGTTATGTGTTCCCATATAACAGATGAAGGAATTGTCCTCTTTATCTAAAGCAGTCATTTCAAGGACTCCTTAAGCACATCAGGAGTCTGTTGGATGGTCAGAGCTCCTGCTGTTTTCATCGCTACATTGTGAGCAATGCTAGGAACAATCAGTAGAAGTGGCAAAGTAACTGGCAAGAAAGGAATAGGGAAAACCCTTGTCTGAATGAAGCAGCATGGGAAATTCCCTGGTGGTGCAGTGGTTAGGACTCTGCACTTTGACTGTGCATTCACTCCCTGGTTGGGGCACTAAGATCCTGCAAGCCATGCAGTGCAGACAAAAAAAAAAAAAAAAGCAGCAGCATGAATTTGCAGTAGGTTTGTTTGATCCTCCACCTGCCCCCTCCCCCCCTTATTTTTAAAGTCAGTTATACTCTGGAGTGGAAACGGAGAGAGCACAGAGAAGATAGTGGTGGTAACTAGGGAGCTGATTTGAGAGAATAGCATTGAAACATGCATTACCATGTGTAAAATAGGTCGCCATTGGGAGTTTGATGCATGACTCAGGGCGGCCAAAGCTGGTGCTCTGTGACAACCTGGAGGGTTGGGGTGTGGAAGGGCGGGGGTACAGGATGGAGAGACAAATGTATGCCTGTGGCCGATTCATACTGAGGTACGGTAAAAACAGTCACAGTATTGTAAAGTAATTCAGTTCAGTTCAGTCACTCAGTCGTGTCCGACTCTGCGACCCCATAAATCGCAGCACGCCAGGCCTCCCTGTCCATCACCAACTCCCAGAGTTTACTCAAACTCATGTTCATCGAGTTGGTGATGCCATCCAGCCATCTCATCCTCTGTTGTCCCCTTCTCCTCCTGCCCCAATCCCTCCCAGCATCAGGGTCTTTTCCAATGAGTCAACTCTTTGCATGAGGTGGCCAAAGTATTGGAGTTTCAGCTTCAACATCAGTCCTTCCAATGAACTCTTTAGGACTGATCTCCTTTAGGATGGACTGGTTGGATCTCCTTGCAGTCCAAGGGACTCTCAAGAGTATTCTCCAACACCACAGTTCAAAAGCATCAATTTTTTGGTGCTCAGCTTTCTTCACAGTCCAACTCTCACATCCATACATGACCACTGGAAAAACCATAGCCTTGACTAGATGGACCTTTGTTGGCAAAGTAATGTCTCTGCTTTTTAATATGCTATCTAGGTTGGTCATAACTTTCCTTCCAAGGAGTAAGCGTCTTTTAATTTCATGGCTGCAGTCACCATCTGCAGTGATTTTGGAGCCCCCAAAAATAAAGTCTGACACTGTTTCCACTGTTTCCCCATCTATTTGCCATGAAGTGATGGGACCAGATGCCATGATCTTAGTTTTCTGAATGTTGAGCTTTAAGCCAACTTTTTCACTCTCCTCTTTCACTTTCATCAAGAGGCTTTTTAGTTCCTCTTCACTTTCTGCCATAAGGGTGGTGTCATCTGCATATCTGAGGTTATTGATATTTCCCCCGGCAGTTTTGATTCCAGCTTATGCTTCTTCCAGCCCAGCGTTTCTCATGATGTTCTCTGCATATAAGTTAAATAAGCAGGGTGACAATATACAGCCTTGATGTACTCCTTTTCCTATTTGGAACCAGTCTGTTGTTCCATGTCCAGTTCTAACTGTTGCTTCCTGACCTGCATATAGGTTTCTCAAGAGGCAGGTCAGGTGGTCTGACATTCCCATCTCTTGAAGAATTTTCCACAGTTTATTGTGATCCACACAAAGGTTTTGGCATAGTCAATAAAGCAGAAATAGATGTTTTTCTGGAACTCTCTTGCTTTTTCGATGATCCCGCAGATGTTGGCAATTTGATCTCTGGTTCCTCTGCCTTTTCTAAAACAAGCTTGAACATCTGGAAGCTCACGGTTCACGTATTGCTGAAGCCTGGCTTGGAGAATTTTGAGCATGACTTTGCCAGCGTGTGAGATGAGTACAATTGTGTGGTAGTTTGAGCATTGTTTGGCATTGCCTTTCTTTGGGATTGGAATGAAAACTGACCTTTTCTAGTCCTGTGGCCATTGCTGAGTTTTCCAAATTTGCTGGCATCTTGAGTGCAGCACTTTCACAGCATCATCTTTCAGGATTTGAAATAGTTCAACTGGAATTCCATCACCTCCCCTAGCTTTGTTCGTAGTGATGCTTCCTAGGGCCCACTTGACTTTGCATTCCAGGATGTCTGGCTCTGGGTGAGTGATCACACCATCGTGATTATCTGGGTCATGAAGATATTTTTGGACAGGTCTTCTGTGTATTCTTGCCACCTCTTCTTAATATCTTCTGCTTCTGTTAGGTCCATACCATTTCCGTCCTTTACTGAGCCCATCTTTGCATGAAATGTTCCCTTGGTATCTCTAATTTTCTTGAAGAGATCTCTAGTCTTTCCCATTCTATTGTTTTCCTCTATTTCTTTGCATTGATCTCTGAGGAAGGCTTTCTTATCTCTCCTTGGTATTCTTTGGAACTCTGAATTCAAATGGGTATATCTTTCCTTTTCTCCTTTGCTTTTGGCTTCTCTTCTTTTCACAGCTATTTGTAAGGCCTCCTCAGACAACCATCTTATCTTTTTGCATTTCTTTTCCATGGGGATGGTCTTGATCCCTGTCTCCTGCACAATGTCATGAACCTTTGTCCATAGTTCATCAGGCACTCTATCAGATCTAGTCCCTTAAATCTATTTCTCACTTCCACTGTATAGTCATAAGGGATTTGATTTAGGTCATACCTGAATGGTCTAATGGTTTTCCCTACTTTCTTCAATTTAAGTCTGAATTTGGCAATAAGGAGTTCATGATCTGAGCCACAGTCAGCTCCCAGTCTTGTTTTTGCTGACTATATAGGGCTTCTCTATCTTTGGCTGCAAAGAATATAATCAATCTGATTTTGGTGTTGACCATCTGGTGATGTCCATGTGAAGAGTCTTCTCTTGTGTTGTTGGAAGAGGGTGTTTGCTATGACCAGTGCGTTGTCTTGGCAGAACTCTATTAGCCTTTGCCCTGATTCTTTCTGTATCTTCTAACTGAAAAAAAAAAAAAAAAAAAACAACTTGGGAGAATCAGGAGATCCAGCACATTTTTGACATTGGTCAGCCAGAAGAGGGAAAGTGGATGGATGAGGGAACCGGCCCCAGAAGAAAGAGGGATGGTTGGGTGGGGATGGGAAGGTGCTATATTTTCTTCATAGTGGTTTTAACCACCCAACATACATGTGTTTATGGACTGCCTGTCTTTTCAGATGGTACACAGAGTAAGGGATTCTGTCGGTTTTGCCTACAAGTTTTTCCCAGTGTCTATCTAGACTGACATGGTAGGTGGGCAATACAGTTTTTCCAATGAATGAATGAATGAATGGACTGTTGAGAAGAATTTGCAAAAGAGGAAGTAGATCAGAGAGTTTCTACTTTCATCACTCTATGGCTGGCATTTCCATGCTGAAGAGTTTCACTGAGGGCCCGGTTCTGTCCCAGCAGCGTGGTAGCAGCTAGAGGTCATGCTTTTGTGGAGAGAGGGCCAAGACATAGGGCATTCCCCTGGGGAGCTTACTGTCTGGTTAAGGAGGCCTCCATTTACAAAGAACTAACAAGAGTCAGTTGCATAAGTTAAGTATGAGGGCATCAGGCACTGTTGGTAAAGGGATCATTCTAGCCACAGAGAAAGGCTTGTTGATTTGCAAAGCAGTGGCTGAGGAAACAGCACCAGAGGTGGAGCAGATGCAGGTTGGACCTGGGAAGAGCGCGTGGCCTGTTCAACCAGGATGCAGGGTACTGGGGAGGTGAGGGCAGCAAAGTTGGCCTCAGTAGTGAAGGCCCAGGGCTTCCACAGTGAGGAGCCTGTAGCCACCAGGCCACAAGGAAGCGCTGAAGGATTCTGAACAAAGCCACAGCCGGACTGATTGTATTTCAGGCGGACATGGCTTCACGGGGAGGGTGGTTTGCCGGAGCCGTAGGAGAGGCACTGAGGCAACTTCTGCACACCAGTGGGAAGTTCCCAGAGCCTGGTCTGGGGGAGGCCGAGACCGATCCAGGTAGCTTCTATCTGGTGAGCGGCTCTTTGTGCCAGACCTTGTGAAGGAGTGGTTGTCAACCCATTTTACAGATGAAAAGGAAGAGACTCAGACACAAAAGGCACTTCAGCTACTAAGATACAGGGGACTGCGGCGAAGACGGATGAAATGGAGGAGGAGGTCAAACCGAAGAAGCCAGGATATCAGTCTTGTCTAAAATGAGGCATGGCACTGAGTAAAATAAGGAACTTCTGGGGACTTCTCTGGTGGCTCAGCGATTAAGACTTTGAGCTTCCACTGCAGGGGGTGTGGGTTCGATCCCTGCTCGGTGAACTAAGATCTTGCAAGCTGCCTGGTGTGGCCAAAATTAAAAAATAAAGTAATTTTTTTCTTAGTTAGTGAAAAATATTCAGCGTGTTAGGTGTGTTAGGCATTGCCTGGGCTGGAAAGGTAAAGATGAAGAGAGTCATCCCTCCACAGTAGGGAGCTCAAAGTCTGACAGGAGGATGAGGGCAAAGGCGCAGCTGTGTGAGGAGACGGGAAGAAAGCTTCTGTACCAAGAAGAACAACTTAAAAAAAAAGTAATTGTTTGTTTTTAGTTGCACTGGTTCTTTGTTGCTGCGATTGGGCTTTTTTTAGTTGCAGTTGGGGGAGGGCTACCGACTCTAGTTGTGTTGCTCGGGCTCCTCTTGTTGCGGAGCACAGACTCGAGAGCGCAGGCTCAGTTGTTGGCAGCACGTGGCCTCAGTAGATGCTCCAATGCACGTGGAATCTTCCTGGAGCAGGGATCAAACCCGTGTCTCTGGCAGGCAGATTCTCAACCCCTGGACCACCAGGCAAATCCCAAGAAGAGCTTCTGTAGGCGGAAAGGAAGTTCCAGTTGGAAGGTAAAAGATGGTTATTGGTACAATATTTTCTTGCCACAAAGGGACGGATTAATTTTGTGTAATTCACAGTGAATTCTGTGAATATTAAGGATGTTTTCTCCTATGAGAGTTTTGCACTTGTACTTTCGTGCTTGAGTGGATCGGCATCTTATCTCAAGGGTTTGGCATTTAACAGCTGCAAGCTTTCAAAATGTCTTTTCTTGAAGTGTTTGAATTGAAATGATGACATGGATCCTCCTGTCTCTTTTTCCTTTCTTCATTGTGGTCAGTATTTGCTGAATGCTCACTGGTACAAAACCCAGTGAGCACTAAGGACTTTATAAGAGAGGACGTAAGAAATATGGAGCCCTGGCTTCCCAGAGCTTCCAGTCTTGGAAATTGCAGGACAGGACTAGCTGGAAGTAACATATCCTGTCTGTATTGGTGATACCTGCATGTGGTTTAGCAGCAGCCTTGACGGTTTTGGAGGGGTTTTGGCGCCCAGCCTCTTTAGTTGACCAGGTGGAGGAAGGGGAGGATAGGGTGGCCTGGCAGGGAGGTTGTGTTTTTAGACATGGAAGAGATAATCAAGTCTCAGAGTAGAAAGAGGGAGTGGCTCCTTGGTCCTGGCCCAAGGGGAAGGGAACTAGAGGTGACTGTGTTACCTTTTACTGGGTGGGGTGCCTACCTCATGCTGAGGTTCGCTGTGCATTAGCTCATGTAGTACCTGAGTAGTCCTTTGAGGTAGGCTGAGCATCCGACTTTCATTTTGTTTGTTTTTTTCTTGTTTGGGGCTGTGCTGGGTCTTTGCTGCTGCGAGGGCTTTTCCCTAGTTGCGGTGCATGGGCTTCTCACGGCAGTGGCTCCTCTTGTGGACCACGGGCTCTACGGCGTGAGGGCTGGTTGCGGTTCCCTGGCTCTACGGCTCAGGCTCGGTACTTGTAGGCACACAGGCTTAGTGGCTCCGCGGCACATGGGATCTCTTTGGACCAGGGATCCAACCTGTGTCTCCTGCATTGGCAGGCAGGTTCTTTACCACTGAGCCACCAGGGAAGTCTTGAGCACCGACTTTGCAGGTGAGCCTCTGATGCTCTGGGAAGTTGTCTGTTTGCAAAGTTCCCCCTGTGGGGATGCAGCCAGCCAGGACTTAATCCTACCGTGTCCCTGCTGCCCTTTCCCTCCTAGGAGGGGCTGCCTCTGGGCAGGACGGCAAGGAGGAGGGCTGAGAACATGGGCCTGGCCTGTGCCAGGGAACGGGGCTGGGGTGGGGGGTAGCAGAGGAAGGGTGGATTGGCAGAGGGGAGCCACACGCAGGCACTCCTGCCGGTGCTCCGGGTGTCTCTTCGGGCACCCGGGCTCCCCTCGGTCATCTTTCTTGCCACCTCGCTACTCAGCGTGTACCATTTGCTGGAATTTATACTTACGTGTTTCCTTTACTTGTTCTGCCAGCATTTGTTGACAGTTGCTTTTTCCTTCTCCTTTCTTCTCTCCTGACTCTTCAAACTGGGGTTTTAGCCTCAAGCGAGCACTGACTTACTGTTTCCTGTCAGGTGTGTTTCAGGCTTCAGAGCCCCTGGGGGGTGCGGAGGAGCTGGGTGGGTTGCTGTCTTTGCTTTCTGATCTGGTATCCAGTGCGCCGCACACCGTAGAAGACAGCTGTTTAGATCTGGCTGATGGAGCAACTCGGGGCTGTTCAGTTGTGTCAGGCTAGGTCTTGTCAAACTGTACCGATGTAAGCAGTGTTCCATGTCAGGACCTACAGCTTTATGACATGGAAGCCTTGTAATTTCACTGTGTCATCCTAAACACATCTTATCGCCCATTAGAAAAGCTTTAGATGTGACTGAACCCCCAAAGTACTCCAAAACATCTCCTTTCCACCCAAGCGCGACTGGTCCCAGAACTGTTCTAAAGTGCGTGCAGCCATGTGAACGTTGTATTGTGTGGTTATCACTGGGTGGAGAGTGAGGGAGCTTGACATGTGTCTTTCCAAGTGTCAGCAGTCACAGCCTTACGTTCGCTTCCCTTTACTGCTCAAACGACACTTAGAAAAGACTAAATATAACCCCCTCCGCTCTGCAGACTTCTTCAGCGCCACACCAGAGGGCCTGTGATTTCGACTCTGGGAATCTGAGTCTCCTGGGCATTCTTGTTTGCTTGAACAGCTTTCTATACTTAGAAAAGAGAGGGCAGAAAGATTTAGGTTAATTCTGAAGTCACCCCAGGATGAAAAGTTGTTCATTTCTCTAAAGGGTTAGTGAGCGCCTCTTCAGGACCAGCGCGGGGGGCCCAGGGCTCACCATCGTGGTGGCATGTGGCCTGCTCGTGGCCGGAACAGGGCTCATCGGCTGTCCCTGCGCTTGCTCAGCCTCTGGGGCGAGGGGCCGGAAGCTGCCTTCTGGGGGCCGAGCACGCCCTGGTGCCCTGTATTGTCTGTGATGCCGGGAGTAGCTGCTGCCAGGCGGTGCCAGCTCGCCTGCCCGGCACTCTCGTCAGCCGCCCGAGACACCCTGTACTTCCACAGACGAGAGCTCCCCCCTCGTGTCCGAGGGCCTCCTGTCGCTGACTAAATATTTGTCTTGGGTTTGCTCTTATGCAGCCTCGTGCTCCCAGCACTCGGAGTGGGCCTTCCCGGGGCAGGGCGGGGGCCTGGGCCCCAGTGTCTGCGGAGTTCCGAGAGGGAGAGCCAGGCCCTTGGCCAGGCACGGCGGGGTCTGGCATGGGGCTGAGTCAGTCCTGCGGCTGGGTGGAAAGAGCACGAGTGTGGGCACCAAACCCAGACCCACCTCAGGTGTGAATCCCAGACCCATCGTCCCCTGCCTGCCCTTCAGGATGTGCCTTCGTCTCTCCAGGCCTCGAATGTTCTGTCCCGGAAGCAGGGAGGTAGGAAAATACCTGCTTTCAGAACTAAATGATAAGCCAAGTCCAGTTCTGGCACATATTAGCCCCTTAGTCATTTAATTATATATATATATATATATATTTGGAGTAGTAATTATCAAAGATTGTACAGTATTGAGAAGTATAGAACAAAATACAATTATTGGAGGAGAGTTACTCCATGATACTGATTTGAATCTTGACTCTCATCATTGGCTTGTATTTCCTAGAAATAATAATTAAAACACTAAACACTTATGGAAGACTCACATGTCCGATATGCTAAGTGCATTATCTCTTAACTTGACAACAGTCCCATGAAGTAGTTGTTTTCATCACCCCCTACTTTACAGATGAGGAAACTGAGGGCCAGAGAGGCTGAGTTACAGCCCCAAGGTGACTCCACAAGAAGCGGAGGAGGGAGACTTCATAAAAGGCAGGGCTTTTCTTATCCTGAAGCTGTCACTCTTATTTAACAGCCTGTTTCTCTACCAGTGAGTAGCATGAGTGACGTGAGCCTCCAGTGGAATCCTGCCCGCGGGCCCTGCTGCCTCTTCGGGGGTTTGACCCCAAACTCTGCCCGGTGGCCCGACCCCCCAGTGAAAGGACGAGTCATGGGCGGTCGTGCCCAGCCCTTGTCACGCTGTCTTGTCTGCACGGTCTGATGTGGTTTTCTCTGCCTCTCGCTCTTAAGCAGCAGACCTGCTTGGACTGTAAGAAGAACTTCTGCACCACCTGTTCGAGCCAAGTGGGGGCCGGTCCCCGGCTCTGCCTTCTCTGCCAGCGCGTCTGCGCCACGGGCTTCCGGCGGGAGGAGCTCATGAAGATGAAGGTGAAGGACCTGAGGGACTATCTCAGCCTCCACGACATCTCTACCGACATGTGCCGGGAGAAGGAGGAGCTGGTGTTCCTGGTGCTCAGCCAGCAGCCCGTCATCTCCCAGGAGGGCAGGACTCAGGCGCCCCCCTTGGGCCCCGACTTCCCCGAGCAGCAGGCCTTCCTCACCCGGCCCCACACCAGCACCGTGCCGCCTACCTCACCCGGCCTCCCGTCTGCACCCCCCGGCCAGGCGCAGGGCCGGCAGCAGGTACAGCCACGCGCGGCCTCCCATCTCTCCAGGGCGGGCTCCGGTCCCTCTCTCCCCGCACCATGGGAGAGGGGTTCAGTGCGTGGGTCACGGGACGCCTTTCTGCCTACCGCCGACGGAGGGTGTTTTCTGGACTGCAGACTCACGTTTGGGCTTTTCTTAGATGGATGCACAGTAC
Organism: Cervus canadensis; assembly: GCF_019320065.1. NCBI lineage: Eukaryota > Metazoa > Chordata > Mammalia > Artiodactyla > Cervidae > Cervus > Cervus canadensis. The sequence goes on along the minus strand of NC_057386.1, from coordinate 45,163,876 downwards.
TGGGTTTTTGTGTTTTTCTGTTTCTTTGTAATAGGTTCCTATCCCATTTAGAGAGTTTAAAAAAATTGGTTGTTCTAGAAACATTTTGAGAAAATTCACTGTTAGGTCTCCACATTTGGTTCTGATCAGATTACCCTCCTGCTTTCTCACCCTATGGTCTTCCTTGGCCAACGGGGAATTCGGTTCCTCAATGATCATCACAAGGCGCAAGGGAGCAAAAAGGACCACGTAGGACTTCCCTGGTGGTCCAGGGGTTATGACTGTGAGCTACCAGTGCAGGGCGCACAGGTTTGATCCCTGGTTGGGGAAATTCTGCGAGCCGTGTGGTGAGGCCAAAAAAAAGAGTATGTGGAGGCAAGGCAGAGGAGGGAAACGCTGTGACTGAGACACGAGCATGGCCCCTGCCAGCGCTGTCTGGGCTGGGGTGTGGTTGGAGGGCTACTGAACAGTAGGCAGCCTTGTCAGCATCCCAGCAGGGTCTGGGGGTGGTGGGCTCAGAGCAGCACCTGGACTGAATTATGAACCAGGCTTGGAAAGCTCAGAAACGAGGATTATGTCGCTTCTACGCTGAGAAAGCCCTCTGAGGGGGAAGTAGGTGTGGAAACCAACTGTTGGATTCGAGTGATGCCAGTGGCTCAGCGGTAAATAATCCGCCCACTGACACAGGAGGCTTGGGTTCTGTCCCTGCGTCAGGAAGATCCCCTGGAGAAAGAAATGGCAACCCACCCCAGCATTCTTTCCTGGAGAATTCCATGGATAGAGGAGCCTGGTGGGCTACAGTCCATAGGGTTGCAAAGTCAGACATGACTTAGTGACTAAACAATAACAATGCTCTGAATGGTGGTTATCACTGAGGAGAGGTTTGAGGTGGGTGAAAGAGGAAAGGATAGGGTGTCAGACAGCAAGACTGGTGTCAAGTTATAAGATAGGAAGCAAACACCCACACACTCGGTGGGGAGCGGGGGAGGACCCAGCGCCGGGAAGGCAGGAGGCTTCAGCCAGAGGTCTGGGGTGGGGACGGGGGAAGTGGTCCCCCGCCTCCAGTGGCAGAGGCACTGGACAGAGGATGGGAGGTAGCTGGAAGCTGTGTGTGTAGCCCCAGGGGACCCTGTAAGGTTAGGACCGACAGGAAGTGGGCTCCCAGGACGTGAGCAGAGGGCCGGCTCTGCAGACTAGGTGCTCATGGTGGGGAGAGGGGAGGGTTGGGTGAAGAGGCAGCCTCTAGCTTCCAGGTGCTGGGTCTCTAGGAGCTATTTTTCCATGCATTTGTTTATTCAGTGAGCATGTATTAACCACCTCCGAAGTGCCAGGATCACTGTCATCGGGGCGTGGTGACGTCCTGTAGCTATCCTTCAGTATGTCAGTGAGCCTTTTAGTCATCTGACTTGGGCAACAGTGGGAGGATTCGGACCTAGAAGATCCAGTTTCCACATCCTGTTGGTCACTGACTCTCGGGTCACTTCCGGGAGGTCTGAGCCTTTAACAAGGCAATGAGGTTAGTAATCCAGACAACTTTGGCTCCTGCCAGGATGTGGGGAGGACTGACTGGCGGCGTGATCCCACGTCTGAAGGGCTTTGAGCTGCCCAGAGCAGGCATGCCAGTGTTGTCGTCCCCCACACAGGACGTGCGGGGCTGCCGTCTCTCGTTTCTGACCCCCACCTCTGCTGGGACGGGGCCCCTGACTCAGCCCTGACGGGCACTGGGCCATGAAGGCTGCTGTGACCGCACGCTCCCCTGCAGGAAGCGCATGTGGTCTGAGCGGGCTTTCCCCTCACGCGCCCTGGGACGCCACTGCCCCTCGGCTCTGCTCTGCCTGCTGGACAGGCGGGGCCGCCTGTCTTGACTGCCTCCCTTTGCTTGGTCCAGGGTTTTCTCTCTGTTTATGGGGAGCCAGTAGAGTGCCTCGAGGGAATTTTTTTTCCCTGAAAGAACCTTCAAGTGGGTTCCTTTGATTAATCAGAAGTTTGCAGACTGCACGCATAGGTCACACCATGTGCCAGAGCTTCATTGGGTGCTTCTCCTCTGATGTTTCCAGAAGGCCTTCAGGTCAGCTCACGTCCCCTGTTCTGGTGAGGCCTGCATTTTGCCAGCCAGAAAAACAGGGCGAGCGCAGTAGCTTGTGCAGGGCGGCCTGACAGTCTGTAGCGAGCCGCACACAGGCTGCGCGTCTGCTTGGCAACGCTCGCCCACCGGGGCCCTTCCCTGCGCCTGTAACGCCCCGGCAGTAGTTGCTAGTGAAGGAAGCGCATGGACCAGAGCTAGCTGCGGACAGACACTCACTGGAGACCTGGGTTCAGCCAGTGGGCACACTGGAAAGACAGGCGCGTACTCTGCAGCACAAGACCGTGTTTCTCTTGTGGAAAAGAGAAGACATACAGAAACTGGCTACTTAGGAAGAGGTTAGGCTCCTAACAGCTTCTTGGAACTCCAAGGTGACACCAGGAGGCCAGTGGGTGCCACGCTGACGTAAAGCCAAGAAAAATCTGGGCGTTGTTTGGGAAGCATCTCTGTCCATGTGTGCTGTGTACAGGAGCTTATTGTCACTTGGCATTTTTGGTGACAGTTATTTCTGCTCTTCATTTCTGTTGTGGTTGCGTGCCTTTTCTTAATTAGCTCCATATTATGCATTCTGACCTGAGGTGAGCAGCGGGGGCAGTGAGTGACTGGTTTCCCAGGTGGTCCCTTTGCTGGTTCTCTGAAGAGTCCAGTGGAAAAGGCCTGTGAGCTCGAACACCTCTTTGCTCTGGGCTCACACCAGACCCATCACCTGTTTGGGGGCTGTGAGTGGAAACGATCTAGGTGAGGGATTTGTGGCTCCCAGTTCTGACTACTCTGTGGCAAAACCTGAAGGAATACCTAGGGGAAACCTTTTGAGAGTTTAGACTTCTGAGCCGAATGAAACTTCTTAAGCATAGGCATTAGTCTTATATAGTCTCAGGTTAATAGACTCTTTGATGCCTTAAAATAAGTTTTGACTGGGTTTTAAGATAGCTCTTAGTAACAGTCTACTCTGCTGCTTTGAGCATATTTCTAGAATTTCTAATGAGAGCAGTAACTAGCCAGAAGGCGGGGGGTGCGGGCGTGGTGAGGGTCTGGAAACTTTTATCTTATCTGGGCCAGATGAGGAAGCCGGGGAGATTTCATGTGGCAGAAGTGAAGACATAGTTTGAACAGTTGGGGAGAAAAGAGTTGACACTGATCTGGGGGCAAAACCAGGGATGGCGGGCGGAAGTTGTAGGGTTGGCATTTTGGCGTCAGTGGGTCAGGAACGGACTTGACAGCGGTCTGGCAGAGGAGGGCCGTGTGATCTTCCTTCCACTCGGAGTGCGCAAGCTGAGTGCAAGCTGAGCCGACACCGATGGTGAGTGGCAGATAATGCCATCCTGGCAGTAGGCAGAATTAATGCCATCCTGTTCTAGAGTTGAAATCTATGCGTATCGCTTCCCTGCCTGACAGAGTCAGGCTTCTAAAATGCTATTAAGGGAGACTCCAGGTTCCCGGGGAGACAGGAGTGCGTTTGGATATGGTGTGAGCTGGCAAGAGCCCCATGCCATCCCTGGGACAGTTCTGCGGATGTGACGCCATCTTTCTCTCCCCGCAGGCCAATGGCCATGTGTCTCAGGACCAAGAGGAGCCCGTCTACCTGGAGCGCACGGCTGGAGCCCCTGCTGAGGACGAGACCCAGGTGGGCCCTGCGGCGCCTGTGCCTCCGCCTTTGCTCCCGCTGCTGTTCTCGTCAGGACCCTCTGGGTGGCCTCACGGGGGAGAGGGGAGGAGCAGGCTGTGATGACAGTCCTTCTGAAGTCCTGTCTTCAGGGGTGGTGTTCAGTGAGCGTTCCTGGTGAACCTCGGGAGCGGTCCGTGTCACAATGGAGACTGGGGAGCAGCCGGAGGGCAGGCTCCTGGTGCCGCTGTGCCAGTCTTGTTCTTTTCCTCTGCTTCTAGCACACGGTGGCCATTGTCAGGGGAAGGAGGTCAGATAATCGGGAGGAAAGATGAGAGGGCATTTAGGGCACTGCCGTGGGGCCGCAGAGCTGTGGTCTCCGGTGTGCAGAGAGGATCCTTGCCTGGGAAGCGGGCTTCTTCTGTGGGAAAGCAGAACTCTCCAGGGGAGAAAGACCCAGGCCGAGCGCAGCAGTCTCTCGTGCTGCCTCGTTCCATCTCCACGGGGAGCCCGGGTGGTGGGACTGCTGCCGCCTCTTTACGGGGGGCAGATGGGCTCAGAGGGGTGAGCATCATGCTTGATACTGCTCAGCATCAGTCAGAGGAGGAATCGGGATCCAAAACCACCTGCCTCAGCCTGGTGCTGCTCCTCCTGCCTGGCCTGGGGGTGGGTCTGTGGCCAGCTGGGCCTGAGCATAGCCCTCGGGGCAGGAAGAGACGGAGGTCTGTCTGGCGATGCAGAGCCTGGGGCCACATAATCCTCCACGTGCCCCTGTTCCTGCTTGCCTTGAGGCCAGTCACCAAAAGCACAGGGTGATGAGAGCTCTGGGGTCCTGGGAGTGATGAGGGCGGGGGCGGGGAGCCCATCCATCCCATCTTTGCCTTTGCAGTCCGTCGACTCAGAGGACAGCTTTGTCCCAGGCCGGAGGGCCTCGCTGTCTGACCTGACCGACCTGGAGGACATCGAAGGTCTCACTGTGCGACAGCTCAAGGAGATCCTGGCTCGCAACTTCGTCAACTACAAGGGCTGCTGTGAGAAGTGGGAACTGATGGAGAGGGTGACGCGGCTGTACAAGGACCAGAAGGGACTCCAGCACCTGGGTGAGGGGCCGTGTGGGCGGCAGCAGCGCAGAGCTCCAGAGCGCCTGCTCTCTCGCTTTAGGGTCCACATCGACCTGACTCGATTTCCGTGCTTTTAGCTGAGGAAGGAGCCACCTTATGCATTTGCATCCTCTAATAATAACGGTCCTTTGGAGCTGAGTTCCCCGGGTGGGGGTCAGGCATCATGTATATGTATTTAATCCTCAGGGCAGCCTGTGAAATAGGCATTGTTAGCATCTTCCCTTCACTGGAGAGCCTAGATTGGCCCTGAGGAATTCTGCATCTAAGTCCATGGCCTTTCCTGCCTTAGGTCGCCCCGTCAGACTCACCACTACCTCTGGACATACTCAAACTCTGTACACAGGTGCTGGCACGCTGTGTGTGTCCTGTCTGCCTGGGGCTGTTCATTTTCCAAAGCATTTTCCATGGTATCATTTAGAGTGATGCACAGTAAAACAAGGTCTGTAGTCAAATGAGTTTGGGGAAGAAAAAAACTTGCTGTTATGTCCATGCTGCCGATTCGTGGTAAGATGAAGACTGTACCAGTCAAGGCAGAAAAGCCCTGCAGGAGAGAGTCTAGCTGTCTGGAACTCCGCATTTCCTGAAATGACTTCACCCATTCGTTCCCCAGCTGATTGGGGTCCTGCAGGTCCATGTTGTGCTGACTTGCCTGCTCACAGTAGTTGAAGTCAGATTCGGGTTCTCCTCTCCCAGGAGCTTAGATTCATCAGAGTTAGGGGACATCTGCCTGGTCACCTGATCACAGGCTCTTCCCTTTGGGACGGTCCCCAGAACCTCCCCAAAAGAGGGACAAGGGCCTGGGACTAGGAGATGGAGCCTCTGGGGAGTCGCACCCAGACGCCCTGGCCAACCGGGACAGGCTGCTTCTCCTTTCTTGGCTTTAACGCCGGCTTCCGAGGCAACAGAGAAAAAGGACACTGTGCTTGTGCACTCTCCTTCCTGCCTGGCAGTTTTGTTCATGGTAAAGCAGTGGAAGCCCTTTTTCTAAGACTAGACCAGACACCCCAGCAGGGGCGGTGGGTGAGTCTCCCATGTGTGGAGGGTCTGAGGAGGGTGGCCTGGCTCCCAGCAGGAGAGCGGTCAGAGTTCGGAAGTGAAGCCAGGGTGGCTGGAGGCTTTCCTCGTCATCATGTATTCAGACACCTTCTTTCCTTCCCTTGCAGTGTGCAGCGCTGAAGACCAAAACGGTACGTAGCTGTTACTGTTCCGCGTCGGGCTGAGGCCCTTCACTCTTCTTCCTCCCCTTCAGCCCTGATTCCTATTAGCCGTCTGAGAACTCTGAGCATATCCACATCCCGGCGGGGGAGCGGTGCTGGGGGGGATGTTCACTGGGAACCAGGGCTTCTCAGCATCTTTGAAAATTCCCATCCCTGTCCCTGTGAAGGCAGGAGTGGCGGACACCTCGGGCAGCCTGATCTGCAGGCCTCTGGTTGTCAGAGCTCAGAAGCCAGCCTCTGTAGAATCTTCAGCAAAGCCAAGGGGTGGCACTTCTGGTGCATTGCCCGTAGTCCTGGGGCTCAGGCACCATAGCTTTCACTCCGTCTTGGTCTGTATGGGAGGGTCTCTGTGTGTACCTTCAGGGAAATCACTTGGGATGTTCGTCAGCTTCTGGTACCAGCTGAAAAGCAGGAGTGGCGAGCTGAGAGCCTTGTGTGTATAGCATACTTCGTGGCACTCAGCTGCCATGTACCAACCTGTGTGTTAAAGACCACCCACAGGTCTCTGGGCACCCCCAGAATGCACTGCAGGAATCTGACTGCAGATGCAATCACTCTGAAACATGCTAGACCTTTTTGTGAAAGCCTCAAGGCTATACATCCGTTTTACTAAGTGAAAAATTTGGAGTGTCTTCTGAAAAAGTTTTAAAGTGCTTTTCAGGCCCCTACACTACTCTGAGAACATCCTTTCTTGGGGAAGAGCTCTCACCATATTGCTCAGGATGGGGCATGGTCTTCTGGCTGATACATTCCCGAGAGTTGAGCATTTGGAGTTCTAGACCCTCACCTGATACCAAAGTTTGGCCATCCACTTGGGGTCTTTCTGATTCCCTGGGAGAATGCTGGCAACTGAGTTAAATTTGTTAATCTTGACAGAAGTAATCTGTAATGAAATTCTGTAAATTACTCCAGCTCATCTATATATTTACGGATGAGCTATTTATATAGCCCATACTATCTATTATATCTACAGGTATTCCTATTTATATATATAGGTGTTTATATTGTTCAGTTGTTTCCAAGCGTTCCCTGTTAGGGCCATCAACTCCTCACAGGAGTAAATAGGTTTCACTGCCTCACAGCCCGCCCACCTGAAGTGATTTGACTTTATGAATAGTCCAAGGAACAGGTGAAGTGCAGAAGCAGTGGAGTATGAGAATCCCCTGTGGGACCGTAGAGGTGGCTGTGGTAAGAGCAGTTCCCTGTTTATGGCTGCCTGATTCATGCTGCCATTTAAAACGTGCTGGGAAGGCTTGGGTTTGGGGACACGAAGGTTCTGTTCCTGCAGCTGACCTAGGATGTAGCTCAGGCCTAGTGTCTCCCACTCGCATAAGCCGGTTAGCCTTGTTGAGAACTGTGTGCTGAGCAGTTAGTACTGTCTTCGCAGTCCCTGCCCTCAGGCCACTTTCCTAGAAGCCAGCCTACCTGGATTTGAATCTTTGGGCAAGCTACTTAACCCTTTGGTCTCACTTGCCTCACCTATCAAATGAGTAACGAGAGTACCTACTTCATAGTTTTTGTTGGGGCTCAGTAGTGAAGAATCTGCCTGCCAGTGCAGGAGACACGGGTTCAATCCCTGGGTCAGGAAGGTCCCCTGGAGGCGGAAGTGACAACCTGCTCTAGTATTCTTGCCTGGAGAATTCCATTGGCAGAGAAACCTGTCAGACTTTAGTCCATGGGGTCACAAAGAGTCAGACTAGCACGTTCACTTTCATCTCGGGACTGGTTTCAGGGATTCAAGATGACTGTCAGACCTCAGAGCACACAGCAGATGCTAAGTATATTATTACCTCAGTAGAAATTGATTCTGTTTGTTGGATTTAGGAGTCCGTATCTAGTGGGGAGACAAGGAGGCAAACTCACAATCCTGAAGGCGCTGAGGAGCAGTCACGGGGTGTGGGTGAAGTGTGTGTGGGAAGCAGAGAAGAGGGAGCTATAGTCTCTGCTGGGCTCTGGGACCATGGAGTCTCCTCCGAGGAAGCCTGAGGAAGCAGGCCGTGGCACAGCTGGGGCCCTGCAGTCCTTGGCTTGCTTTATTCAGTTGGGGGTATGTTTACAGAGCCTCATGATCCTCCACGAGCTGTTCATTACAACTCTGTTGATGCCTAAACTCTTCTCAGCCAGCTTTATATCTTTTCAGCATGTTCTGCCTCAGGGAATATCGAGTCCCTCTGTGGCACTCCCTGGCTTTATTGCAGCCTCAGTTGTCTGAACGTTACTTCTTTTTAAGCTTTGAGGCCTTTGCCTTACTCTCATGTTCTGGGATGTCTTTGATCTATAAGTACTTGACTCTTCATATCTATAGCCTAACCTATGGAGGTGCAGATTAAACAAGCGGGTGGAGTTAGTTCCTAGGGAGGCGGTTCCTTGTCCCTGAGTGGGGTGTGTGGATCTGGGGGGCTGTGCCTCCGGCGCACACACTTAGTCTCCTTACTCTCCCTCTGCCGTGTCCAGGGGGAGCAGTGCCGTCCAGCCTGGAGGAGAACCTGTGTCGGATCTGCATGGACTCGCCCATCGACTGCGTTCTGCTGGAGTGCGGCCACATGGTCACCTGTACCAAGTGCGGCAAGCGCATGAACGAGTGCCCCATCTGCCGGCAGTACGTGATCCGAGCCGTGCACGTCTTCCGGTCCTGAGGGCTCGCGCGGGCTTCTGCAGTGCCTTAGGGGACAGAGCTCCAGGTGTCTGGGCCCACGGTGGGCCGGCTTGCAGACGGCAAGCTAACCAGAAAGTGTGCAGTGTTCCCAAGACCAGGGCGAGCAAAGATGCTGTCACCTCTGGGCATGCCTGTCTTGCTTCAGAGGTACACCGTGCGGCTGGCCGAGCCCCAGGCCAGTGGAAACTGGTACAGATCGCACAGGCCAGTCCCTGTTTTGGTGATCTTGGGGTGACGATGGTAACTGATGGAGAGGACTTTACAGAATTTCGACCATATCTTCCTCCCTTCCTCTGCGAACCTAAACAGTCTCACCCTTCCTCCTGTAGCCCGCCCACCCCCCTGAGCAGCGTGCCTCTGTTTGACCCACTAGGAGTCCTGGTGGGGACAGCTCTCTTCCTCCCCGGCACACCTGGATTCATTTCTGGTCTCTCTGGCTCCCTGTGCTTTAACCGACCTTTGCTAAAGTATCTTGATACCTTAACCTAAAATTCATTTGTTTCTTTAGACCAAAAAGATGGTAGCTTACCAGACCAATAGTGATCCTCCTAGGGACAGAAATTTGAACCAGTAAACTTATTTCTGGTGAGAAATGAAACGCAAATGCGATTGGAAAACCTCAAGTCATTAAGAGTTGCTTCCTGAAGTGCTGGATTGGGAAGCTCTCCCTCTCCTGAGCTGACCTTGGGAGTCAGCAAAGCATCTGACTTTCAGACTGGTGGGAGATTCCAGTCTGTGAAAGACAGTACGTGGGTCACCTCTGCTGCTTCTCCTGGGGTCTGACTTTGTGCCATCCTGTTTTAGTTGATGAGAAAAAGGGAAAGCGTTGGGTGGAAGCAGTGGCTCTCTGCTTGGCTTTGACTTCTCCAGCGGACAGCCTTAAACCATTTTCCCCTGAGTACGAGGTCCCTCTTGCCCATGGAGGTTTTAAACATGGTCTCGCTTGAAGGTCTCACTGAAGAGACTTAGGCAAAGGGCGTATTCTACTCGTCAGACAAGCATGTAAGACTGAGCACTCAGAGGTATCAGCCCTTGAGCAGACAGCTGCCCGTGTCTGTTCCCCAGGTTGGGAGGGACTCCTGAATCCCATTTCCTTTCTCACCCTGCTGATTTAGGGGCAGGTCAGGAAGAAGCTTTCCCTTGGCTCTTTAGGAAGGGCCGTGCAATGAGTGAGTGTTGTTCTTGAGCCCTCTCAGGGTCTCTTCACCACTGCAAGAGCTCAAGTTTGCTGGAGAAGCTTAGCCAAGCCCAAACATACATTCTGTGCACTATCAGAAGAGCTGCGTGTGCCGCCATTACCGTTGGATGAGCTATGCAAACCCTCAGACAGCTGAGGGCTTCGGCAGTCACCCCTATTCCCACCCCGTACAGCTGAGATCTCTCAGACCAGAACCAATCACGACTTTGGAAAGCAGTGGGAAACCTGTAAGGGCACCTGTTGGTTGGTACAGGATATACTTAATGCTTTCTCTCCATCAACCACTAAACCACCTACCTTGACATTATATCAAGTCCTAGATAGTTTGATTTTGGGCTACAGCCTTTGTAGGAACTGGGGGGAATGGAGATTTCCCTGTAAAGACACCATCTTTCTGCTGGACAGTAAATACTATAGTTTACGGTGCCTACCAGTTTAACAAAGAATTCAGCTACTCCTTAGTTCCACTGTGAAACAGGTCTGCACATAGCAGCTCAGCTACAACCTAGCAATAACTTCAGGGCAGAAGCTGGCTGTTTCCCTGCTTAAAACTTGCTTTCTCTGCTGAGGCCTTACCACTCCCTACCTCCCAGTTTCCCTCTTAGACATGAGTTAACAATATCCTGATGGTTGGTTTGTAACCTCAGTAAGAATCAGAACTGATGTCATTTACTCATCTTGGAGAAAGAACTTGCCTTTAAGTCTTCTAATCCCTTTTGGTGAAGGTTTCCATTTAGGAGAAAAGGTGTTAAAACAACCTAACCCTAAGCGCGCCCCCCCCCACTCCTGCTTTGTATCTTCTTTATTACTACACCAAATAAAGGCTGGGAATTCTTAAGATCCCATTTCAGTTACTATCTAACTTAGGTAGCAAACTTGATTTTTATCCTTGGATACTCTCTTCTGCCCCTCATGGATCCTTGGTCTTAATTACCATGGAAACATCTAATTCTTCCATTATCCCATGGCTTTTGCTGATTGTTCTGAGATTTCAGTTGCGACTTGTTTTAAAAGACAGGACAGCTGACTGGCTCATAATACATTGGAATAGCTGGATCCAAACAAGAAAGAATAAGCTGTACAGGAATTAGTGCTCAATGTATATTGTATAAATTTGTTGAAATCTTTTGGACGTGAATGTGTTATTTCAAGTGGCTTATATTAAGATTTTTCTCAGACTTACTTGGGTGTTAGACCAAACCCAAATGTGTATTTTTTGTTACAGAGCTCTGCTTTATAATTTTGTAATAAAGTTTCAACATAGATGCCTGTCCAATCTGGTGTGAGGACGCCAGGTGTCATAGTTAAGACTGACCTGAGTTCACAAGCCACAGGCTAATCCCAGGCTGTATGCACACAGGCCTGCTCTTGCAAGACTGCTGTTTTTGGAGATGCTTGGGTCATGTGGCCTTGGGCATGGGAAAGCCCAGAAGAGGATGGGCACTGGGCAGGAAAAAGGACCAAGCCCAGAGAGCAGCATCGAGTTCAGACATGGACCCTGATCTGGTAGGAGCAGACCTTCAAGATGTGGGTGGAAAGGAGTCTGAGGGCAGCCGGGGTGGGGTGCGCAGGTGTCTTCAGGCAACCCCGGGAGATGGCTGGACTGCGGCTCAGAGGCCGGCCCCTCCTCGAGGGCAGCGTGCCCTGTCTCCGTGCAGGTGGGTACACCTGTCTGACCAGTGCGCAGGGGAGGGGACTCCTGAGAGCACAGCCTTTGGGAGAGCCGGACTGAGTGCAGATCTGCCCTGTGACTGCAGAAGGAAGGGATCTTGCCAGAAGGGCGTAGAAGCTCAAGGCTGAGCCACAGCACTCTGTCCTCATTGTTCTGGGCGGCTGACCCGTTCAGCACTCAGGGTGACCTCTTGCCTGCTGCCAACCAGCGAGTAAACAAAGGCTCAAAGGAGGGCAGGCCTCCAGCACCCTGCTGGGGAGGTTTAAAATGATGTTGCTTATGGTCTGTGAGATACAAAATCGTATATAATCTCAGCAGCAAAGAGGAACACGGATCAGAAAGACGGGAAGGAAACCGACACCCTGAACGTTGAGCTGAAGCAACATACCCAGCGAGGTGGGGAGGGGCCGAGCTCACGACTGAAATGACCCCCTCTGTTGCGTGGGTGCACTCTGGAGACCAGCCAAGCAAAGGCAAAATCCTGAGGGGAGAGCTCTGTCCAGCTGCTTGGCCTGAGGAGGCTGGAGAGGGGGTGAAAATTTATGTAGGTCAGTGCTCAGAGGAGCAGCAGCTTTTGTCTCCACAGAGGATAGAATAAAAAGTGTCTTATTCTCAACAGTGAAGCCAGACTGAATGGTGCCTATTCAGAAACCCCAAATGTCCTGGCCTAGCGTCAGGGCACCTCCCCCTGCCCCTTCCTCCTAACACACTGCAAGCAGCAGGTGGAAACCCAGGTCAGGCAGGCTGAAGTGACCTTAGCTGATTACCCTGGAAGGCAGGGGGTAGGCAGTGGCCCCTGCTTAGCCTCTTACTCAGGTATACTCCACAGTCACCTCACTTCCAGGGGTCGGACAAGCAGCCTGCCGACTATTGATAAGGAAAAACAGGATGGCCCCTCAGAACTAGATGGAAGCCAGTTCAGAACCAGATGCTGACATGAGAAGCCTGCACTCAGACCAGAGTGCACACAGTAATGCACAGACGTGAGGCTGTGGTGGTGTCTCGCAGGCCCTGAAGGCAGAGGCCAGGGCCCACACACCTGGGCTGAGTTCCCCAACTCTCGATCACCATGTGCGCGGCCGCACCTTCAGTCCACTTCCTCTTTTCAGCAACCTTGTGATTCAGGTGCACTTCCGGTCCGTGTGCCTCTGGGTGACAGCCGTTTAGTTTTCAGGGCTTGCTTCGAACCAGCTCTGTCTGTACCTGCAGTGTCCACTGTGAGCGTCGTTCGCCTCACGTGACTACTTGAAGCTGAAGATGGTAAGTCCAGCTCTCAGTTGTGTCACCAGCATGTTCTACATGCTCAGCAGCTGAATTGGTTGGTTCCCCTTGGCCAATGGAGGTTGCCAGGATGCTGCTTCTGGTGCCGTAGAAAGTTCTGAACCGGACTCGTCTGTGCTGGTTTCCCTTTATTCACGTGAGTCCACCTCAAGTGGCACAGGAGGCGTTCTCTATAAGCAGGCTGCGGAGATCTGTCCTCAGGTGGGTTTCTAAAGAGCGGTCCTGTCTGCAGATGGGGTGGGCTCCTGAGCCCACGGCCCCGGAGCCCACACCACCTCCCTGTCCGTCCTTCCTGGTTCTGCTCCCCTCCCTTCAAACCGGGACCCACACACTGTTTAACAGGAGAGCACGGAGAAGCGAGACATAAAAATCCATTTTGTTTTCTTTCAGATGCAATTTCATTCCTGGCAAAAATGGCCAGGCTGAATACAAGTTTTGCCCACTATAAGCATTTCTGAGGATACTCTTTTAAATACAACTTTAAAAGGAGCCTGGAAGTAGAAGGGGAACTTCAACAGCCAGCCTCCCCTCCATTCCTTAATCACCAGAATTATAGGAGGTGTTTGGGGAAGGACAAAGAGAACTCCGAGGGGGTTCCAGTTTTCTTTTTTTAAAAAAGCTTCTTTTCAAAGAAAAAAAAAAAAAGGTCAAAACCAGCACCCAGATCTGAAAGACCTATGTAAACTGGCAGGAGAACCTGACTTCACTGGTGGTACACAGCAACTCACTCCAGTCTGGAAGACAGCACGCGTGGCTGGTGGGCTCTGGAAGATGCATAGCTTGGTGGAGAGAGCGGCCCCCACCCTGGGTTCGGCTGGCGCCTGCCCGCCCGCCCGGCCGGCGCCCAGTCCAGAAGCAGTGCAGTGGGGAGTACACCCGAGGGAGGGGCAGGCGGCAGTCCTAGCAAGGAGCCACCAGCCTCCGTTTCCGGATACACGCCCAAATCCACTCCGGGGAGACCTGCTGGGCCTCGGGGTTCCGGTCCCCGCCACCCAGCACGTGTGTGGCTGAGCCCACATCAAATTCCTGCACCAGGTCCCCATCGAATGCCACAAAGTAGCGTCTGAGGCGGCTGAAGTCTGGCGTGGAGGGCGGCAGGTAGAGCCGCACTCCAGTGAAGATGTCCAGCAGCACCTGCAAACGCACAGCAGTCAGGGCCGGGCTGGGCTGGGGCAGATGGCTCTGACCCGGCTTGGGAAGTAGCTGAGAGATGGAGACTAGTGGTCAGGACATGGGGAAAGGGTTTACAGGAGAAAAAGTAACGGCCTAAAACCCCCATCCTGGGACTTCCCTGGGTGGTCAGGTGGCTAAGACTGAGCTCCCAGTGCAAGGGGCCCCAGTTTGATCCCTGGTCAGGGAAATAGGTCCCACGTACTACAAGGACCCCATGTGCCACAACTAAGATCTGGTGCAGCCAAGACAAGACAAAAAACCAAAAACCCCCATCCTCCGGCCACTCCAGGTTACGCATGACTGACATGCCTTTCCATCTTTGCTGAGAGGAAAAGGGGTGAGGGGACGGGTCCCCACCAGGCACCTGGAAAAGGGGAAGCACATGTCTCAGGAACCACCCAAGGACTGGTGGGCAGGGCCTGTGGGGCTCGAAGTGATGCTGCCCGACCCACGAGCAGCCCTGTGCGCGCCGAGGGGCCAGGAGCCCTGCTCGAGACTGATGGATTCCAGGGCTTCAGGAGGGGAAGGACAGCAAGGTCCCCGGGTGCCACGGCGACCTCCACACTGACTGCGGGGGCGGGGTGGCACAGCCTCCCTGTCCTGACCGGATGCCGACACCTCTGTCTGCCTCTGAGCCAGCAGCGCCTCCAGGGTAGAACTGAGTCACTGGCCTTGGTAAGCGCTCAGTAGCGGTTGTCACACCAAACTGACCACGGAGTACGAGAGGAGAGGAGGATGGTCACTGAAACAGCGCCCTCTCCTGCTCCTCACTGGCTGGCCCTGTTCACAAACTCACACGGCTGCACTCCCACACCCAGGCTGGGCTTTCTCCCCTTTAATGTCAACTGGGATTTGGGACCGGCAGCTGGGTGGGTCCCTGCAGCCTGCCGGCTGGGCCCGCTGTTCTATCGCCTGCCTGTGGGCACAGCTCTCCTTCCTCTCTGCTTGCTGGCGGGCTGCCTCTGCAAGGCAACAAGAGGGCACAGGGTGGAGCCAGCGGACTGCGGCCCTGCCCAAGGCCAGGGGAGCTGCAGGGGCGGGGGTGGGCAGTCAGCCCGACCACACCTTGCTCATGGCTCAGAGGCCAAGTGCAAAGGGCTGGGCCCGCGGGACGCACACCCTCACCTTGGCTTGGCACGGGGTCGCATCGGGAGCCTTCCGCTTCACTCCCACTCTCACAGGGGAGGGCTTTGCAGTTGGCGGGTTGCCTGCAGGCGAGAGCTCGGGGTGAGAACCCAGAAGAGGGCAGAAGCTGTGAAGTCAGGCCCCTCTGCGATCAGCACGGGTGAGACAGGAGGGGCTGTCCGCTGAGCCCTAAGCAGAGGCGCTCACCCCCAGCCCCCATGGCTCTCAGGGGCCCTGTCTGTCAGCTGTGCAGCGCAGGAGGGGAACCTGCAGACCAGCGGCTGGCCGTCGGATGCGCACAGCAGGAACGCAGCCAACGCCGGCTGCAGTGGACAGGGGGTCCCAGGGCCTCAGGGCTCTGCTGGGAGACGGGCCCCCGTCCCCACGCCCACTCCTCGGTGCCCCAGCCCCCTCCCTCCCTCCTTACCACCTCTGTTGGTGCAGCCGCCCGGCTTGCCCCCAGCCTTCTTGGCGCTGGTGGGAGGCTGCTTGGGGGAGGCTCTCGGGGCCGCGTGAGGCACAGCCGGCCCTGAGGTGCCCTCGTTCTCCCCACTGCTGCCCCCTGTGGTGGAGCTCCCCTCATCCCCTGCCGTTATGGCGAAGGCTGCCCGCTCCTTGGACAGCTGGTACAGCTCCTGAGAGGGGGGAGAATGTCGGGTTATCCCTCCTTTCCCAGCCTCGGGGCTCAGGCAACCTGTGTGGTCTGTTTTAGGTGCCCAGGGCTGAGGAAAATGATGGGAGGACACACAGCAGGCAAAGGCAGCTGGCTTCCTCAGGGCTTTTCTAGCTCTGGCCCTGTTTCTGCAGTAATCTGCACAGATCACTGTTCTCTGTTCCCCAGTCCCTCTCAGCAATGTGGAGCCTGAAGCCTGGAGGGAAGTCCTCCCCAGGAGGCTGTGAGACAGGGCCCAGGGCTGCCCAGGGCGCCTGATGCAGGCAGAGCGCTCTCCTGGGGGACGTGCTGCTCCCCGTTTCCAGTAACTGCCCTCCTGGCCCCTCTCAGCACGCTGGAGAAAGAAGACGAGGACACAGGAGGGCAGGTGCCCTGGGTGCCAGAGCTGGGAGGGGGGAACAGGACACACACGTAGCCCAGGCGCCGGCACCTTGAGTTGGGGGAGGTTCGTGGCAGACTTCCAGTCCTTATCATCACGGATTCGGGTGCAGCGGGGGAATCGGATGGAGATCCCATCGGCTGTGTGAGCCTCAGATTTCGAGAATTCAGCCCCTGTGATCTCCCACACGGCAGCTTTCTGTCAGGAGAAGTCAGGTCATTCACTGGGTAAGTAGAAAACACCTTCCAATCAGGTAAAAGCAATGGTGATGCTGCTGTTTAGCTGCTAAGTCATGTCTGACTCTTTGTGACCCCACAGACTGTAACCCGCCAGGCTCCTCTGTCCATGGGATTCTCCTGACAAGGATACTGGAGTGGGTCGCCATATGCTCCTTCAGGGGATCTTCCTGACCCAGGGACTGAACCTGTGTCTCCTGCTTGGCAGGCGGGTTCTTTACCACTGAGCCTCACCTGGAAGCCCAGCTAAAAGCAACAGAGCACAATTGGGACCGAAACAGCAGTGGGTAACAGGATCGAGACAAGTTCTAGCCCCGCAGCTGGTGCCGTGTGGCCTCGAGAGCCCCGCTTCTCCCCCGGGCCTCAGCTTCCCTGTCTGAGGACGACTGGGCCAGGCCACGTTAGAACAGACCCTCTGTGACTCGAGGAGGGAGAGGCCCTTCCTCTCTGGTGAGGATGACCCCTCAGTGTTGACTGGTCATCTCTGTGCCTGTCACCTGGCTCCCCACCCCGGGGTGGACTGTCAGTGATGCTGAGATGACGTCTCTGTGGCACTAGACAATGTACAAACTCACTTTGGGGGCTGGAGAACCCCAGGCCATGGGATAATACCTTTGGGTCTGGAACGATGAAGTCAGGGTAATAGATCTTATTGATTTTCAGCCAGTTGGGTATCTTGCTGGGATCCTAGAGGAGAAAGGATGCTGTCCTGGGCTGTTGCCAAAACAGGACTTAAATGTGCTCTTGGTGGCAGGCTTGTGAGAAGAGGTGACTTATCACAAAAGGCTGCCCCTCACCCCTGGCATCCTCCCTGCCCAGAGAGGCTGAGGCCTGGAGGGCACACAGGCCAGGTCCTCAGAGGATCTGAGGGCCTAACACTGCTCCTATGCAAGCAGCAGCTCTCTTTTCTGTGGAGACAAGCGAGACCTACAGCTTCCTCCCCACCCCCCACAACACTGCCCGTCTCAGAAATGATGGTTGGTCCAGAGGCCAGGGCCCCAGGGCCCCCCTCACCTTGCTGATCTTCACCATGTCCAGTTCTGTCTGCAGGCGGGCGAGCGTTGCATCGTCGTGGCCTCCTGCACACTTGGTGACCGTGCACCACTTCTGGCTGCTCGGGTCATAGCAGCCCATGAGGAAGATGGACATCATGCCACCTGGGGGGAGGAGGGACTGGGTTGGGGGTGGAGGGCACCCGCCGGCCCTGTGAGAGGCAGCCTGCGGAGGAAGGGGCCCGGGCCTTGGCATCAGAGTGCTGGAGACCACCTCCTGGATTCACTTCTTACTAGCCATGTGAGGTTAACCTTTGGGAGTCCCAACTTCAGTGCATTCGGGACAATCACACTGAATGCTGGGTAAAAGGAACTGAATAGTGCCTGGCACCCAGAAAGATGCTGTGAGTACTACTTCCTCAGATCACAGCTTCCCCTCCAGTTAGGAAATGGAGATATTCCCTGAGGAGAAAGCCACCAGGCCTTGAAGAAACAGTGGCTGGTGTCTTTCTGGGCCGGCGAGCCCAGGGCACTCTTGCCTGACCTCCCCCGGCCTGGGTCTGCAGCGCCCCCTGTTCCTGCCTGAGGCGGCATGGGCGAGGCCGGCTCATGAGCTCCGGACGCCACGACTGGCCATGCCAGCACATCCAGCCAGCAAAAGGCCGGCCTGTGCCTTGAGTGGTGCCTTTCAAAGACGCACCACCCCAGGGGCCAGAGGCTGCCCTGACCTTTGCTCCCTTGCCCGTAGAAGGCCCCAAGCACCACCAGGTCAGCTGTGTCGGCCATGGCGCCCTCGTTCAAATAGTCCTTCTTCACTTTCAGCCAGTGGCGCTTTCCAGGCTCGTAAGTTCCCTGAGGGGAGGCAAGAGAGACCACAAACGGGCATGGAGGCGCTGAGACAGGGGCGTCTCACCTGCTCACATGACAGCCGGCATCTGTCGCAGTGCCCTCCCGTGCCATCAGGGCCCTTCAGGCGACGAGCACCAACCCAGCCTTTAGACCAGAATCCTGCGACGGCACCCCCCGAGCACCTCAAACTGCCACAGCCACGTCCTGGCCAGGGCCGAAGAGAGCAAAGGACCTGACCACCTTACCTTCACGTCCTTCAGCACCAGCCCTTCCAGCCCCTCCCGGATCACCCTGTTGATCATGTCCACCAAGTCGGAAGCTTTCTGCGGGAGAACAGAGAAGGGCTTTGGCAGCGAGGTGGAGGTGGTTCCCTTTCACACACCAGCTAAGCGCCTGCTGCAAACACGCTGACTTGAACACAAGAACAAAAGGGCCGGCAGAGCAGGGACGACCAGAGAGCCAGTTCCGCTGTGACGGGGCGCCCACCTGGCACGGACCTCTCACGCCCCGCCCTCCCCGGTGGGGCTCATGAACACCGGCAGAGCAGGGACGACCAGAGAGCCAGTTCAGCCGTGACTGGGCGCCCACCTGGCACGGACCTCTCACGCCCCACCCTCCCCGGTGGGGCTCGCACACGAACACCGGCAGAGCAGGGACGACCAGAGAGCCAGTTCCGCTGTGACGGGGCGCCCACCTGGCACAGACCTCTCACGCCCCACCCTCCCCGGTGGGGCTCATGAACACCGGCAGAGCAGGGACGACCAGAGAGCCAGTTCAGCCGTGACTGGGCGCCCACCTGGCACGGACCTCTCACGCCCCGCCCTCCCCGGTGGGGCTCATGAACACCGGCAGAGCAGGGACGACCAGAGAGCCAGTTCAGCCGTGACTGGGCGCCCACCTGGCACGGACCTCTCACGCCCCGCCCTCCCCGGTGGGGCTCATGAACACCGGCACAGCCTGTCTTACTGTGCTTTGCTATGCCACATTTTGCAGATACTGTGTTTTCTTTTTTTTGACAAAATGTTGTCAGATAATGGTAACCATTTTTTAGTAGTATTTTTAGTTAAGGTATGTACATTGTTTTTTTAGACATAATGCTATTGCACACCTAATAGACTAGAGTGTTAATGTTACTTTTCTATGTATTGGGAATTCATAAGTTACATGACTTATTTTCTGTGATACTGCTTTACTGTGATGGTCTAGAACCAAACCCACAATATCTCCAATTTCTGCTCGTATCCACATCAGCCTCCCTCTTAAGAAAATAACTAATACCCATTCTCCCAACCACGTCTGACCCATGGGGCACTCTGCTCTGCCGAGGGTGGGATCCTCACTCACTGTGACTTGCTTCATTTCTGAGAACATGATCCGGTTGGGAATTTCAACCATGTTGTCATGAAGAAGCTTCCGCCGCTCACACAGAGGCCTGAGGGGGACAGGAGAGCTGAGGTCAGGCCTGGATGCTCCCCCACCCCCCCGAGTTCTGAGGAGAGATGGGGACAAGGATGGACTGGTTTCCTGAGACGCATGCCATGGCTCTGGGCCCTCGTGTCTCAGTTCTGCCCATCCAGGGTGACCAGGGCTCCATCGGGACCAAAGATGGATGGTTATGAGCTGCGGCACAGAGTCACTTCACTGCTATAGGTCCTGTCTCTACCTCATCAGCCCAGACAGACTGTATAAACCCTGGTCCCCTCTGAAGAATAGCCCTGACTCTCCTTGGCTGTACTGTCTCACTCCAGGCCCCAGGCGGGCGGTGTGTGGGTCAGCAGGCTGACCGGCCTCAGGACCTCAAGCCCAAGCCCCAGCTCCTCCCCTGGCAGTTCTGTCTCCTTCCATCTCCCTCCCCTTCCGAACTCAGGGCTGGGGGCTGGGGTGGGGGTAGGGATGCCTCTCTAAGGGAGGAGGGGGCCAAAATGGTTTCTGGGACTCAAGAGGTCAAGATTGTGAGTTATCCCGAAGGTAGTCCCAACCACAGAGCCTGACAATGGCAAGCTTCTGGTTGTCAGCCTCTCCCAAGACTAAAGCCTCTGAACTGAAATTCATCTGTGTTACGCACCCGGAGATGCTTTTGAAGAGATAAACTGAAACCCTACAGTGCTCGTAGTTGGTATCTCGTAAACAGTCCATTTTGCTGTGGATGGCAGGGTTTCCTCTGTGACTTAAGCTTTCAGAGTCGAGATCTAGTCAACACACTGGCTCTTCCTAACACTGAATGGGGAGCCGGCTGTGCAGTAATTGTTCGTTCCCGATGCAACGCCTGGGCCCAGAGCTGCAGCACCAGCCCCTTGCCCTCTCTCCTTTCAAATCTGAAGCCCCCACCTCCCTACCCAGGAATCAAAAACAGACTCCTCACCTATCCATCAAGCTGATATCATTGAAGTAGATACAATCAAAAACAAACAGGCAGACATTAGCATCCTGGAAGGCAGCTTTCTGTAAGGGAAAAGGAGGTCATAGGTACACGAGGGACAAAAGTAAGAGGGCATGGAATGCGGGAGAAGCAGCCCACTTCCCAGACCCTCTGAAGCGTGTGGTGCATAACGCGTGTTTGTGTTGTGGAGCCTCTGGGCCATAAGGGCGCTTGGCAGACACGTCCTAAGTGGAGACCGACCTAGTTATAAGCCAGGTGCCACTATAAGGTCTTTTTATGCAAAACACAGAAACAAAACACGTCTAAACTTAGGGCTAAAGTCAGTACCAATTCAAAGATGAAGATAAGCGTGACCGTAAGTAAGCGACACATTCCTCTGCATTTGGACTGAAAGCACACACTCTTGCACACACTCACGCTCACTCACTGGGCCTGAGCCAGTACCTTGTGCACTCCTAGAGTCCCAAAGGGCAGTGGTTTGCCTGTCCTGTTGTCGATCAGGAGCACCTCAGAGTCCAAGATCATGCTGTGGCCCCCAGGGAAAGCCCGGGGGATGAAGTCCTTAAAGTGGGCCACCTGGAGGCAGAAGGGTCACTCAGAGGAGGGAGCCAGGACACAGAAAGCAAAAGCCGGGCCCCTGAGGGAACACAGAACACCAATATGTGCCAGCCTAGCTGATGTGCAAAACAAACTTAGGTCTTGGCAGCTGGCCAGACAAGAACAATCAGCTACGTTTCAAGACCTCTGCCCAGACCCTGGAAGAGATCAAGCTCACATTGGGGTCAGTTTCTATTGGCTGCAGCGCATTTGCAGGAAAAAGGAACAGTCTGAAAGTGAAAATGAGGGGAAGAAGGGAGGCAGACAAACATGGAACAGAGGGAGGGAAGGTGGACAGGGAAGGTGGGCAGGTGGGATTTGTGCAGAACAGACCAGTGGGAAAAAGGATGGAAAAAGAGAAATGAACTCCCTTAGGAGCAGCGAGAAAACATGAGGCGGGTCTTCCCCAAGTGCGCTCGAGGAGGTCGTGCTTAGCTCTCAGAAACACTCCAAACTGACGGCCTGGCCTGACTGCCCAGGCAGGCGAGGCCAGGCAAGGGTGTGGGCGTCCCCTCCCCTGGGACTCTGAGCAAAGACAGAAGGGGGAGCAGGGACAGGAGGGCCACCCACCCCACAGCTACTGGAGCCGGCTGTCCCCACTGCTTTTCCCTGGGCAACCCCCAAGGGATCCCAGAGGCCCCGGGAGCTGAGAAGGGCCAAGGGGTGAGGTTCTCAGTGCCCCCTGATTAAGGGCAGGAGCTGGGGTCTCAGAAGCCCCCATGGGATTGTGTTTATGTCTGAATGTAAGCCTCTGGAGGCACAGAACTTCCATTCTTTTTCGAAATTTTTCATTAAATGCTGGATGCCCACTCTCTTAGACAGTGCCTGGCATCAACCCTTGATAAATATTTGTTGAACAGGGGACTTCCCTGGTAGTCCAGTGGCCAAGACTCTGTACTTCCACTGCAGGGGGCACGGGTTTGCTCCCTGCTGGGGGAACTAAGATCCTGCATGCTGTGTGGCACAGACAAAACATTAAAACAGTAAAAATAAAAGAAGCTGAACGAATTAATGACTGGCTGCCTAACAGCTCTTTGTACCTGAGCCGTGACGCAGCTCAGGGCGAGCACACAGGACCTAGAACGGCAGAGGACAAGCACAGCAAGCTGTCACCGGCTGAACTCGCTGTCCTGGCGTCACTGCCCCTAGGCTCCACGATGGCTGACCCCCAGCTACGCTCTTGGGTTGCTCCTCCTGAGCAGCCCCAAGGTATTCGAAGATTCCAAAAATGAGTAAATCAATTCATCCTTCCATTCAAATACAAAACAGATTCTATTTTGCACCAGAGCTGGAAAGGCACTGGAATACATGCTTTGAGATCCTTAGAGACAGGCAGAAGAGTCCTGGCAGAAAGGAAGGGGTCTGTACCTTGTGCGGCAGGACGGGCTTGAGACTGCGGCTGAAGTAGCTGAAGTGGTCCCCCTTCTTATGCACCTGGACTCGCTCCCCGTCATACTTGATCTCAGAGAACATGCCGTTGGGACACTTCTTCATGGCGTACTCGATGGACTTGCAGGCCTCAGCCTTGGAGGCGGGGGAAGGGGGAGGACAAGCCTGGAGACTTACAGGTGCTCTTCCCAGAGAGGTGGCTCGGCAGGGACAGCGCGGAGCCCGGGGCCCCTTAGCCAGAGCACACCCTCAGGGCAGGAGGGAGTGAAAAGGCTGGGCAGCGTCATATTCCGATATATTGTTTTCACTTTATGAATGAGAAAACTGAAATTCACAGAGGTTAAGTGCTCACTTTCTATTACACAGTTAGTGAAGGGCAGGAATGAGATGTGAATCTAGACCCAACTCCAAAGCCTGGGTGGTTACCCAGTAAGCGTGTAACCTATTGTTGCTGTTTAGTCACTAAGTTGTATCTGACTCTCTTGTGACCGCAGGGACTGTAGTACACCAGGCTCCTCTGTCCATGGTGTTTCCCAGGCAAGAATACTGGAGTAGGTTGCCAACTCCTTCTCCAGGGGATCTTCCCGACCCAGGGATCAAACCTGCGTCTCCTGCATTGGAAGGTGGATTCTTTACCACTGAGCCACCAAGGAAGCCCAGTATAAGCTATGCCATGCTTCAAATGAGACTGTGGAACAGATTCCAAAAAAAATTCTTATAAAAATCAGAAAGTCTACTAATGGAGGTGACTGGTCCTGTCCCTCAAGTGGCGATCTTACTACTTTGGTGCTGGCTATCCCAACACAGAACCCTAGACCAGCACTTCAGGCACACACCACAAGGCTTCCAAAAAGAGCAGTGCACCCCACTGAGACAATCCAAGGTGCTCGGAGCAGGCACAGCAGCAGGCGTGGCCTGTCCTGTCACACAGGAAAACCCACGCCAGGAAGGAAATCCCATTTATCATGGAACAAGCAGAGGCCCAAGGAGAGCTGGTCTGCATTCCTTAAGCGTCTTCTCTTTCCAGGAAAAAAAAAGGAGACCTAAGGTACCCTCTCACAGGAAGGCTGGCTCTGTCACCAACTCTCAGAGCTACTTTAGGGCAAGTCACAGAGACTCAGGAGTTACTGCACATATCCACCTGACTTCAGGAGAGATGACAGATGAACCGCTCAGGGTGGACACTTCAGACACCATTTACTAAGAAAACTAAGGATCAAGAGAGACTGAGGACCTCACCCAAGATTCCACAGCTGGCTGAGGGCAGAGATGGCTGAGTTCTCAGGTCTTTCCACTGCTCACGCTATCTCCCCCAGGAGAAACACCCGCTGCAACTCTACTCTTCCCTCCCCGAAATCTTCCAGCCATCTTTCTTGCACGGCCTTCAGCATCAAACCCTCTCAGGTCTCCCAGGGAAGGGTAGCAGCCTCACACAGGAGCAGGAAGCAGGGCAAGAGCAAGGTCCTTACCAGCATGGGCTGCACCGGGGTCATCAGAGAGGCCTGCACACGCAGAGCTCGTCTCTGGCCTGGCTCCTTCTCCACCTCCTGCTCGTTGCGGAGGACCCGCTCCACCACATCCTGCAGGTTGCGCGAGGCTTTGAAGGCTTCATAGGCATTGGGGTCTAGGGCATCTAACCTGCCGAGGCCAATAGGAGCAAGGAAACAAACACCACTGTTCTTGACCTTATTGCTCTGGATAGTAGCAATATGCTGCAACATGTTATGTCCAGCAACAAGAGGACATAACTGCTGGGATCCCAATATATGGGGAAGTGGTTATGTCCTACTGTCTAAAGACTTTCACAGGAGAAAAAGATCTTGGAAAACTCAGCTCTTTTGAGATACCATGCTACCTGGATGCTGCCCGAGCAAAGAGGGGGCTGGAGTAGGCAAGCAACTCATACCATACTTTTTGAACATATCCCCTATGTTTGACTCTAACAATTCTGTGAAAAGGGTACTGTTATCTCCATTTAACACGAGAAAATGGAGGCTGAGCTAGGTCAACTGATGGGTCCCACAGGAAGGAAGAAAGCAGAATCAGGATTCAAACCCAAACTGGGGCTTCCAAGTCCTGACACCAGCTGATAGCACAGGAAATGGGCAGCTTCCACCATCAGAGGACCTGGTACTTACACGTGTTTTGCACCTGAGTTCATCTTCAGATCATGCTTGATCAACCTGATGATGCACTTAAGGTCATTGGCTGTACACCTAGAGGGAAGAGGCACATTCAACTTAAAAAGCTCCCAAACCTTCCTTCCCTAGTGATTCCATCTCCCCAGGCCCATCCTCAGTGGGCAGTGCCCCCACCTGGAGGCGATGTCCTGCAGGGCCTGTTGCTGCTCGTCCTCCTTGGTGAGCTTGGAGAGCTGCATGAGGAACTCATCCACCTCCTGGATGGTAAGGAGGCTCTTGGCAGCTGGAGGGAAAGACTTGCTCTGCTCAAAGAAGACTCTGATTGTCTCTGACACGTCACCCTGTCTCCAAAAACCAAAATACCATGCAACAACCCCAAAGTGGCCGTGTGTAACCCCCAAGCCCTCATGACTACAGGTGAATTAGAGATTTCAATCACTGCTCCTGTCCGAAACTCACAAATATTGATTTCACTGCTTAGAGAATCTATCCCACCCACAGCTCCTAGAAACGGCACCTCCATCCACCACAGGATCTGGCCACCTGCCTGAGCTGAGAAATGATGTAAAAACTAATGCAGGGCCAAGCCAATGTGAGTCCTGTTAGAATCTGAATTATGAGACAGACACAGTCATCAGATTATGGGGGTGTTTGGACAGCAATTTTCTAGGTGCCAAGCCTGGAGTCATGGACAAACCAAAACTGAATGGCAAGCCCAAGTTATAAGGGAAATAAAAGCAAGGAAAAAATAAGGCCCAGAGGGACTTCCCTGCTAGTGGCTAAGACGCAGAGCTTCCAGCACAGGGGTCACAGGTTCGATCCCTTTTAGGGAACTAAGACCCTATTAATACATGCCACATGGTGTGGCCAAATAAAGGTCTAGAACAAAAGTCCCTGGAGAGAGAGTGGGAAGTCCAAGATCCACTCTCAAAGTCTAGGTCTTTCTCTCAGGCTCAGCAGTAATGTTAAGTCCACTCTTCAGAACCTTGTGAAACTAACAGCTGTAGCCTCCCATTCAACTCCTCTCATAATGAAAGCTTGCTCAAGTGGGTTTCAGTTTTCTGAAACAGTATCTGCTCCACCAAGAAAAAAAGAGAGTGCAGGTGACTGGCTCAGCAGAACCCCACTTGGAATCCACCTACCCTCCCCTTTCTCTGACCTGCTCTAGGTCTCGTGTCATGTCATCTGAGTTGCAGTTAAAAATGCGGCTGAAAAGCTTCACAATCTGCTTATCATTCAAGTTGTAAACACTCTTAATAACACCCGGCAGCAGCAGCTTCACTGTTAGGTACACGTCGCCGTGGAAACCA
Organism: Cervus canadensis; assembly: GCF_019320065.1. Taxonomy (NCBI): domain Eukaryota; kingdom Metazoa; phylum Chordata; class Mammalia; order Artiodactyla; family Cervidae; genus Cervus; species Cervus canadensis. The sequence continues at coordinate 45,137,822 of NC_057386.1, read as the reverse complement.
TCTGGAGGAGACAGAAGAAAGAAACCTTTCTTGAGACATGGAGCTTAAACAAATAAATACATAAACTCAAAGAACCAAGAGAGATGTCTGCACTGCTGCCCTCGCCGCACAGGCCCTCAGGGGAGGGTGTGCGTTTCACCACGACGGCAGAGGCCACGGCATTCAGCAGCTGGGGGTCTGTGAGTCTGCCTCCCTGTTAGCCCCTGGATGAACTCCTGCAGGGCAGAGGCATGACTTCCACTGTCGTGTTCCCAGTGATGGGCACATCACAGATGTTCAACGATCATTTGTCAGACGAATGAAAAGGAACACAGTTGGGAGATTCTATTCCAAGCTGTGCAAGTGGCTCACAGAACCCAAATCAAACAGGAGAGTGAATTTTCCTTTTGGTCAAATGGGAGAGGTTCTTCTGGCCTCCTAGGGGGCAGAGAAAGGAAGGAAGAAAGATGCCCATGTGTTTGGAACAGATTTGGCTACACAATGAATTTCAAGACAGCAAAATAGCAGAGCATCAAACCAAGCACGAGGCCTGTGCAACTGTACAGCTCACGTGCCCATGAAGCCGGCCCTGACTCTGAGCTCTTGAGAGAAGCCCATCCAGGGTGCTCGAGGCCCACCTCCTGCTGAGCCTTTCTGAAGGAAGTCCTGGATGATCTGGGTTTTCGTGTTGTAGCTAGGATTTTCAGCCACCATGGCACACAACTTCCGAAACTCACGCAGCAGACAATCCTTGTGTTTTGGGTCACATTTGCTTGAGGACAGACTTGTCTTAGGGGCCTTGGGGGTAGGGCTGGAGTGGGCTTCCCCAGAGTTGTTGGGCTTGGCTGTTGGAGAGAGAAAAAGGGAGAGATAATTCATTTTGCCTTGCTGAAAAGGAAGCAAGACAAACTAATGGGCACTCTGCTGGTTCTCTATGTGTAGCTTTACTTAATCTCCCCAAAGAGCCCTTTGGGAGCAGATATCATTATACATATTTTGTGGGTGAAAAAACAGAGGTCAAGTGATTACCTCAAATCTCACAGCTATTAAGAGTAAAGAAACAACTGCCTCACACTGAAGCAAAGGACCAGCTGACGTGTATTTCTTTATATGAGTGCTTACCGAAGAACAAAGGCCATTTTCAAGCCAAGAGTGGTCAGGATGATCTCAGTGCAATTGCAAAGCTGAACCCAGAAAAGTTGGAATCAGGAAGGAAAAAGAAATCAAGGGACGCCTTAGTTACTCTGAAACTACTGCTACTGCAGATTGTTGGAACTGGAAGAAGCCTTAAAGATGATCTAGCTCAACCTCTTCTTGTTGGTGAGGAGACCGAGGCATGAGGACAGAAGCATTCTCAGTCGCTTATCACTAGCCCCCTGCCCCTCCCCACCACCCCCAGCACCACTTTTTCTTCTCTCTTCCTGTAAAAACGAAAGGGGGCTTCCCCTGTGGCTCAGTGGTAAAGAATCTGCCTGCAATGCAGGGGACTTGTAGGAGACGTGAGTTCAATCCCTGGGTCAGAAGGGATTCCCTGGAGAAGGAAATGGCAACCCGCTCTGGTGTTCTTGTCTGGAAATCCCTGTGGACAGAGGAGCCCGGAAGGCTACAGTCCACGGGGTCACAAAGAGTTAAGACACGATGGAGCGACTAACAACAACAATAACAAAAAGTTCTAGATTTGGAACTCCCTGGTGGTCCTGTGGCTAAGACTCCGAGTTCCCAGTGCAGGGGCCCAGGTTTGATCCCTGGCCAGGAAACTAGATCCCACAGGCTGCAGCTAATTCCAACACAAACAAATAAATAAATAAAATTTTTTAAAAAAAGGTAGGCAACAAGGAGGACTTTTCTCCAGACACCCCAAACAACTCTCAAGTGATCCTGTTACCTTCTTGTGACCATTTACAAAGTAAATTTCACCCTGAAAGCTTGCAGCAGACAGTCGTTACCACGCTGTCTGCTGATGTAAGCATCTTCTTGCCTGGAGTTTATAAATTAGAAATCTATCCTCATCTCTGACCTGGCATTTAAAGAGGACTTTAAGGGACAAAATCTCCAAAGTGTCACTGTTCGGCAGCTTGGAAGAAATGGAACACCTGCCTTCCCTGAAATTCCCTCCCCAGAACCAAGCTCTTCCAGAAATACACTGTCCTTACTGTCACCTGAACTCTTCCATATTTCTATCTTTGGTTTACCACTAGGCAAAAACCAAGCAAACCTCAGAGTTTAAAAATGATAAAAAATCATAGAGTCAGGCATTGTTTTTGCAACTTTCTCTTCTTTATTCCTTGTGAGATACCATGGGGTCCACAAGGTAGGTGCTGCCATTCCCACTTCACAGATGACGCCACAGAGGCTCAGACCTGGACCGAGGTCTTCTGACCTCAAGTCTGGGCTTCTTTTACTCAAACAGAGCAACCTCCTCCAACAACTTCTGAGCCCCTGAGTTTTGATTTTATTTTCTTTAGCTGAGGCAGTCATAAGAATGATAAAACAGGTAACAGGTTGGAGAGTAAAAAAGCACAGGTTTTGAAGTTAAACAGACTTCAGGGTAACTATTAAAAACTCCATAATGACGTTGAGCATTGGTTTTCTCATTCATAAAATGGGCCTAATAAAAATACTCCCCAACGTTAAATGAAGAACAAATGAAACCACACATGCAAAAGCCCCCAGCCCAACGCTGTCTGCTACACAAGGACATGCAGGACATCTCCCTTCTCTACTTTCATCTCCAATTTGGGCAAGTGGAGGGATGCAATTTCTCACAATTCTTCCATTATCAAAAAGCAAGGAAGTGGGACTTCTCTGGTGGTCCAGTGGCTAAGACTCCATGCTCCCAATGTAGGGGGCTGACGTTTGATCCCTGGTCAGGGAAGTAGATCCCACAGGCTGCAACTAAGAGTTCAAATGCCAAAACTAAAGATGCTGCATTCTGCAGCAAAGATAAACAATCCCGTGTGCCACAACTAAGACCTTATTTATTTGGCACAGCCAAATAAATAAATAAATATTAAAAAAAAAAAAAACCAAAACCCCAAAACAAGGAAGTCAATGGCAGGTTGTATTAATGTCTGATCCAGGTAAACTACTTCAAGGGGAGAAAGTCTTGACGGAACAAACATCTTTTTGCTGCAACAGAGATTAAAATATACAAAGTGCTATACATGTGGGGTGCTGAGAATTAGCTGGCCATTACCTCTCTGCTCAGATGAAAGCAAATTACAGTTGACTCTTGAACAACATGGGTTTGAACTGCATGGGTCCACTTACACGCAGAGTTCTTCAATAGCAAATAAGTACTATACAGTCGGTAGTTGATTGAACCCAGGGATGCAGAACTGAGGGCATGGTGGAACCATGCATAAAGTGGAACCTCGGATAAGGAAGGCAGACTATAAATGACATTTGGAAGTTCAACTGCGCAGGGGATTTGGAGCCCCTAATGCCCGTGATGTTTAATAGTCAACTGTATTAAGGAGGCTAGATGGCACAGAATGGTCACTCTTAACCAGAGTACCAAATTTTGGTATCCTGGGATACCTAATTAAAAGAAGGGCTACAACAGCTCACGTAGCCCTAACCTATCTTACCTGAAAAGCCAGAAAACTTCCGGGGATTGGAATTGGTGACAAATGAGGCACCTTTCACCGGAGATGCCACCTGGCCAGTGGCTGTCAACTTAGCCTGGACAACAGCTTTCTTCTTTGGTGTGCCTGCTGCCTTGGAAGACAGATCTGTAGGGCCCCAAAAAGAAGGGGAAATATCTTTCAGTGAAAAATCCCTGAGAAAGCTTTCAAAGACTCTATCAGTTGCTCTTACAGCCTGGCTAGCTAAGTTACCACCATGGTATTAACCAAAAGGTGACTGTTGGCTGGCTGGTCTTCTTGACTGGAAGTAGTAGGTATTAGGGTACTGGGGAGAGGGTGTTCTAGGGACAAAAGACCCAGTTATTCTTTACTTTTATTAGTAACTTAAATATTCCTCAATACTCTCCACCCCTTATCTCACATAAAACCTTCAGATTATTCAGAGGAAGTCAGAAATTATGGGTTAACAGATAAAATGTGAGGACCTCAGCTTATGGAATTAGCCCCAATTTAAAGATAAACAAGAAAGTAAAATGAAGCTGGATAAACAGAGCATGTTGATCTGGTACGTGCAGGAAAACTTGTAGCTGCTGAGTTATTTGAGCTGTGTGACAGTTTAACTCTCCCTTGCATTTTTCTTCCTCTGAATGAGCTGGGTCCAGAAGTAACAAAGGCTGAAGCCAATGGCTAAGGCTAGGCAGAGCAGGAGGGGAGCTGGGAAAAAAAATGTATTAGTTTTCTCCCTGAAGTAACTTTCCTCTCAGAGAAAAAGGACAGATGTCCATTTTAGTCCCCCTATACTAACTAGAATTAAACCGAATTGAAGACATGAATATTACAAAGACATAAAAGGTCAGAAAGGACTAACTGGATTTATCAGTGTCAGATTTCTAAAATAGCATACATTTGAATACACATGTATGTGCACATATATGTTTTTGTGTAATATACAAACATGTATTTTCTAGTTCTGTCTGCTGAAAGGGCCCAAAAGCAAGGATATCTCATGGCACCCAGGACATAGAGTATCAACATTTTTGTCTCTAATGCCATTTCCCCCACTAACAGGAACAAGGACTCTTCAGAGAAATGGCTGATTTCACGGCTGAGATAGGTAATCCTAAGAGCGAGCATACTGTTAGGCCAGAAGGCAAGGAAGTACTTTAAAACAATTTTTAAAAAGTGATTTGGACATCAAGGACAAAAACTAGCTCAAAGGGATTCCCAACTGACTAAATATTAGACAATTTAGTACCAAATTAATAAAGAAGTACAGGATAATGATAAGCCACCAGGAAAAAGTAGTAATCTGAGTCCACACAGAAAATAAGTTGAGAGAGAAAAGGGAGTAGTATAGTGTAGGTACTCTTTTCTTCAAAAACGTCAATGTCATAAAAAAAAAAAAAAAGACCTCAGAGATGTTCCAGATTAAAGGAGGCCAGACTCGACAACTAAGTGCAATACTTGATATTGTATCAGGATTCCATACTGAAGGGAGAGAAAAGTTATAAATTATCTGAGCAATTGACAAAACTAGAATACAGATGGTAGATTAAAGCATTATATCAAAGATAAATTTACTGGTTGATAGCTGTATTACAGTCACGATATCCTATTTTTAAGATATACACATTGAAGTATTTAAAGGCAAAGGACCATGATGCATGCCCAAATGGTTCTGGGGGAAAAAAAGTCACCTGTGTGGAAGAAGAGAGTAACAAAGAGAGCAAAAGAGTAAGCACAAACATGAACACAAATGATAAAGCAAAGAGAGCAAAATGTTAACAACAGGTAAATCTGAGGGAATTCCCTGGAGGTCCAGGGGTTAGGACTCTGCACTTTCACTGCTGAGGACCTGGGTTCAATCCCTGGTCACGAAACTAAAATCCCACAAGCCTCACAGCGCAGCAAAAAAAAAAAAAAAGGTGAACATGAGCATTCTTTGTACTATGTGCTATTTTTATTCTTGCAACATTCCTGTGAGTTTGAAGTTATTTCTGAACAATAAACTTAAAAAAGACAGGAAGAAAGAAATTGGGCTCTACTCTCATCTCGTTGCCTCTCAGAGCCAGTAAGATGAGAAAGCAGTATTCTCCACCCCACCTGCAATGTGCTGACTTATCTGCTCTTTCTCGTTCTCTTCCAGCTCTTCCCAGCCTTCCAGCTCGGTGAGGTCCTCAATTTTTTTTGTGGTGGCCCGGGCCCGCTCCAGTTTCTCAAACATGCATTTAATGTGGTACCACTCTTTCATATCGCCCCCCGACTCTGAAAAGGGATTGGGCACCACTTTGCCGATTCGGCATACGCCCTTGACAATCTTTTCCTTGCATTTTTTGCAGCCAGCGGTGCCACGCTTGGCGTAGTCCACACAGAAGCGTTGCTCTGCCATCTCACAGGGGCCACTGCAGCGTCCCACATGCGATCCTGACAAGAAAACAAGGTAGGTGGCACGTGGTCTTAGGTTGCTTTTCTGGAAGGACGGAACAGGCTTTCTTCTCTGGAGGAGGTGGTGTCCAAGAAGAACTGTTTCTGACCACTGGCCAAAGTGTCTTATGTCAGGCCGGTGATGTTCTTGGAATAGGAACAGTTCTTTTTTCCTGAGTGCACGGAGGGTTGGTGGGAGGAGGATCTTAAAAGCCAAAGTCATACAGCTGCATGGAAGGGGGAGAGGCAGAAAAGTGAGTTACAGAGGAGCTAGGCCTCTAATTTCCTCAAAGGCTGACATCCTAACACAATAATCCATGCTGACCAACCAAACATTTCCCAAAGTATGAAGGATTTTTTTTTGGCTGCTGTCCGATCCCTGACCAGAAATTGTACTTGCGCCTCCTGCAGTGGAAGCCTGGAGTCTTAACCACAGGACCACCGGGGAAGGCCAGGTATGAAAGATTTATTGCCTACAGGATGAAGAATTCCTGTACAGGAAAATTCAGTCTACAACAGGACATTCAATGACCTAATTGAACATTTAGATATATTCTAAAGTATATCTAGTAAATCACAATCAAGAGAATTCAAGTAACATAAAACCCTTTCTCAGGCCATCAGCAAACCCTAAGCCTTAAAATGGATGGTGACCCTTCAGCATAATAAGATTCTGAAGTTTCTTTTTAATCATCAAGAAAAATTACACTGGGTGTTCCCTGGTGGCCTAGTGGTGAGGACTCAGTGCTTTCACTGCCATGGCCAGGGTTCAAACCCTGGAGGAGGAACTGAGATCTTGAAAGCCAAGTGGTGCAGCTTAAAAAAAAAAGATATTATTTTCAGGAAGTCTTTAATGTGAAATATAAAATATTTGTTATCCTCAGAAAATAATTAAGCCACTATATATATCTGGGATTTAATCAGAAGCCCTATTTTGAGAAGCAATTAAATGGAGCCTAAAACCTAACCCCTTGGTTTCAAATCCTAGCTCACTGGCCATAAGACCTTGGTAATTCCCTTAATCTCTCAGTTCCTCAATTTCCTCAACTGTAAAATGTGGATAATAATAGTATCTAACTCAGAGTTGTCATTCTAAGAATAAAGCCCTTATATAGTCAATGAAGCGATTATCCTTTAAGCAAAGGCTCCCTGTGTGCAATAAGCCGGGTTACAACTCAGCAAATTCAATCTGGAAATGCTCAAGTAACTGGACAGCAAGAATCAAAGGAAACGCTCAGTCTACATGGAAACAAGGACCATATCCACATAGTATCCCCCACTTTCTTTTATCCTTATTTTCTAAAGTATCCTCCCAGTTCCAACTTTCAACAGACTGGAAGTTATTTTCAGCCTGCACCCGGCTTTGTCGTCAAATTGCTTGTGGGTGATAATGAAAAGCAGGCTTTACTTGCTGAAGTGAAACGTGATGCAGAGAACAGCAGGTAACTGGGAATCAGAAACGCGAGCACAAGTGTGACCATGCAGTTCTGGGATTATGTTATCTTTTGAGAATTTCCCTTCACCTCCCGAGTCCGCTTTCTTATTCCTAAAACAGGCAAAATATCTACCTCAAGAGAAGGGAGAAAATGACAATGGGTCTGTGGATGGGTGAATGGCGGGGGGGGGGGGGGGGGGTAGGGCTCTGAACTCCCTTGCAAATGTACACAAAAGGTGCGCATTCAGCTTTGTTCGTTTTGGGGGAGAAACGGTCAACGTTTTCATGAAACTTCACAAAGGGCTCTGTAAACCCCTAGAAGCTGAACCACAGAGTATGTGAAAGTAAGCAGGCCCGCAAGAGGCGCTCAAGAAAAAAAAAACAAAACAATTAAGGTTCACCACCTTCCTGTAAAGCGATTTATGAAAAGCCGCCCCCAGGACTCCAGGAGCCGGGGGGACGGCACCTAGCCGCGCCCTCCCCTCCGCAGGGTCCGGGAGGCGCTTGGTCACCAGGAGGCACGGAGCCGTTTGGGGAACTCCGCCTGGCTCACAGGCCCCCCTCGGCCGCCACTCAGCATTTCCTCAGAGGGACCCGAGAAGGGAAACCGCTGAGGCCTGAACGCAGCCGGGCCGGGAAGTGAGAGCCCCGCGGCCGCTGCTCCCGGAGGGGCCTCCCCTTTCGGGAGGGGACACCGGCTACCCGCCGGGGCTGCGGGGAGAGCGAGACGCAGCGAGGCCCTCGACGCGAGCCGGAGGGGCGGCCAGAGCACAGCCCCGGGCTAGGCTGAAGGGGACGCGACGGGAAGATAGAGGCTCCCGAGCTCCGTCCGCAGCGCCCCGACTCGGGCGGCGGCTGGGCGGACCCGGCCAGAGGAGCCCCGCGGGGGCGCCCTGCCTTCCCGGCGTGGGGCCGCGGGGGTCCCGGGAGCCAACCCCCGCGGACTCCCGGGGGGCCGCCACGTCACGGAGGGTGTGCCCCGGGGCTCTGCTAGCCGGCGGGCGGGGGAGGAGACCGGGGGCTGGCTCCCGGGCCGCGCCGAGCCCCGCACTCCGGCCGCCCCCCTTTCCCGCAGGCAGGCCCCGCCGCGCCGCCCCCTCACCTGCCTTCCCGGCTCCGGCGCCACCTCAGGCCTCGGACCAGGCGCCCACAGGCCGCGCGCAGCCACGACGGTTGTAGTGCCTGTCTCTTTAAATCCGGGTCCTCGAGCTGGCCTCAGCGCGCAGGCGCAGGGGCCCAGGCCCCGCCCCACCTCCACCGCTGCGCCACGCGTCCCCGCCCCTTGCCTGCCACGTGGGAGGTGGCCTGGGTGCTCTGAATGAGGCCCAGGGCTTAGGTCTTGGGCCATGGGCTTGGCTCGCGAAGTGCCACTGCGACTGGAGAAAGCAGAGGTGCCGGGATGTGGGGGCGCCCTGAGGCGCATACTGTTCTCAACTTCTGGGCATTTACCCTACCCCCTGCCAATTTACCTCATTTGCTCTTTATGTTAGAGATTATCTAGTCCTTAAAGGTACTTGATGAAAGTGAAAGAGGAGAGTGAAAAAGTTGGCTTAAAGCTCAACGTTCAGAAAACTAAGATCAGGGCATCTGGTCCCATCATTTCATGGGAAATAGATGGGGAAACGGTGGAAACAGTGTCAGACTTTATTTTTGGGGGGCTCCAAAATCACTGCAGATGGTGATTGCAGCCATGAAATTAAAAGACACTTACTCCTTGGAAGGAAAGTGACCAACCTAGATAGCATATTAAAAAGCAGAGACATTACTTTGCCAACAAAGGTCCGTCTAGTCAAGGCTATGGTTTTTCCAGTGGTCATGTATGGATGTGAGAGTTGGACTGTCAAGAAAGCTGAGCGCCGAAAAATTAATGCTTTTGAACTGTGGTTCTGGAGAAGACTCTATGAGAGTCCCTTGGACCACAAGGAGATCCAACCAGTCCATCCTAAAGGAGGTCAGTCCTGGGTGTTCATTGGAAGGACTGATGCTGAAGCTGAAACTCCAATACTTTGGCCACCTCATGCAAAGAGTTGACTCATTGGAGAAGACCCTGATGCTGGGAGGGACTGGGGGCAGGAGGAGAAGGGGACAACAGAGGATGAGATGGCTGGATGGTATCACTGACTCGATGGGCATGAATTTGAGTAAACTCCAGGAGTTTGTGATGGACAGGGAGGCCTGGCGTGCTGCAATTCATGGGGTCGCAAAGAGTCGGACATGACTGAGTGACTGAACTGAACTGAACTGAACTGAAAGGTACTGGTTGAGAGACTATATTGTAATAAGCTCGGGGAAAGCAAAGATTTATTCTGTTTTTCTGTATTCTCTCTGTCTTGTGTCCTGCAAAGTGCTTAGCACATGGTAAGTATTTGGTAAATATTACTGAATTGAAAAGGGACACTGGATAGATACAGATATAGTATCAGTATCAGATAGATACAGATAATCAGTATCAGTATTAAGGAGTCATGGGTACAGTAAACCCTTGATGGTGTGTTGTTTAAGTGTATTTATTTTAAACCTCAGGTTAACTTTAAGGTCAACTTTTTGAGAGATTGGAACGGCTGTTTTTACAAAAGGATAGCAGACTCAGAGGAGGTGAGAGAACTTGTTCACAGTCTAGGAAAGGTAGAGCAACTGGGCATTGTTAGGTAAGCAAAGGTCAGACCCTGGGGAATATTCTGTGCTCTGTAAAAAAGATCCTGTCGTTAAGACTCCTGGCTTCCACAGCAGAGGGTGCAGGTTGGGTCTCTGTTGGGCAACTATGATCCTGCATGCCCTGGAGTGCAGCCAAAAAATTTTTTAAAAAGATCATGCCCTTTGTTATATAGAGGATGGAGAGCTATTAAGGGCCTTAGGAAGCAGTGAGGGAATTAGTCAACCAGTGCTGGCTTGGGCAGAACATGAAAATGGAATGACACAGAGATCAGCATGGCACCATACAAGGGTGCATCACTGACTCCGTGGACCTGAGTTTGATCAAATTCTGGGAGGTGGTGAAGGACAGGGAAGCCTGGTATGTTACAGTTCATGGGGTTGCAAAGAGTCGAAAGACTTAGTGCCTGAACGATACAAGTGTCACTCGAGTGTATGCTCCTCGGTTCTTTGTCTCGTCACAACAAAGATTTGGAGTGACGGACATTAAAGCCCCTCGACGGGTCACAGCTCTCGGAGGACAGACCGTGTTATAGCTCTTAAATAAATCAGTGTTATAGCTCAGTGTTACAGCTCTTTTTATTTGGATGATAGCAGGAAAATCCATCTTCGAGGTGTGAGGGCACTTCGATCCAAAGACGGGAAGAGGAGAGAGGGAGAGAGAGAGGGAGAGAGAGAGGTCCTTGGACCTTCCTTTGTTCTATTTTTGCGGGCTTTCCCTTCCAGGTCTTTTAGCCACCGCCATTTTGGACTCCTTTTCCCTATTCTAACTACCTAACATTCCCCCCTCAAGGGATGGGAGGCCCAATTCTTTGGGAATAGGGGCGTCGAAGTCTCTCTGGATACTTCCTGCTGAACTCGGATGGCAAGGGGCATTGGGCCTCCCCCTCTTGCTAGTCTCAGGCCTCAGAGTCCTTATAGTGGTGGCCATCTAAGGGTGACTGATATTTTCCGTGGTTGGCTGTAGTTTTCTATCTTTGTTGAACTGGCGCTGCATGCCGTAGCTTGACCTGGGCAGAGACAAGACAGGTTAGACAATTGACAGTACATGGAACAATCACTAGCAGCGTCAGTATGGCATAACAAGGACTAGTAGGGGCATTAGCCAATTTCAAATTCACATTGCCAGGATGGCTCAAGTCCCTCCTTGTTCAGGGATGAGAAGATCTATCTCCTGTCTGTTTTGGAGTACAATCTCTGCCAAGCTGTGTTGGCTCTTTAGAGCTGTCTTGAGAAATCTTATCCCCAGAGACCAGATTTTGGGATTGTTTATTAGAATGGCACTCATTTGTAGCTCTGAATAGGTATCTGAGATCTCCCAGGGGCTCACAGGTGTATTGAGTGTCCTCTTCTGTTTTCTTCCACTGCTTGACTCGTGAGTAGTGAATCCAGGAGTCATGTCCTGGCACTTTGACTGCTGTGGGAGTAGAAAGTATTACAGGGTAGGGGCCCTTCCATGTGGGCTGGAGTTGAGCCTTTGGGGACCCATCTTTCCAGACTTTAATTAGGACTTGAGTCCCTGGAGCATATAGTGGTGACTCCTTAGCGTCTTTTGGGTCCTGGTTCATACCCCACAAGCATATATCCTGTTGGAATTGCCCAAAGGCCATGGTATAAGACTGGAGGGTCTGAACCTCTGGATCTAGGAAGAGGTCATTGACATAAACAAAAAGTCTTCTATCATGATTGCAATAGCTGCAAGATTTCGAAGGCAGGGGGGCCAGCCTTGGGCGGTTGGATCAAGTCTCTTGGATAAGTAAGCTACAGGCTGGGGCTCAGATCCCAACCTTTGAGTTAACACTCCCAAGGCTATTCCCTCTCTTTCATGGACATAAAGTTGGAATGCTTTTTTGGATCTGGCAACCTCAAGGCAGGTGCCTGAGTTAAGGCTTGTTTTAGTGTAGCCTCTGCCTTCTTTTGAGGAGTTCCCCACATTAGTGGGATTGAATCATCTCGTCCCTTTAAGCTTTTATATAAGGGCTGGGCAATTAGACCATAGTTGGGTATCCAGATTCTACAGTACCCAGTTAGTCCCAGGCAAGCTCACAATTGTTTTCAAGTCGTGGGGGAGGGCAACTGGGGGATTCCTTGTACGGGATCAGAGGACAGCCTCCTGGACCCATGTATAATCTGAACTCCCAGGTAAGTGACCTTTGTCTCGACCATCTGTGCCTTAGCACGGGAGAATTTATATCCCCTTTCTGCCAAAAAGTTTAGAACCCGAATTGCATGTTGTTGGGCACTTCTCTCATCTGGAGAGCAGATTAGTAGGTCATCTACATATTGTAATATTTTCCCATTAGGTCCCAGGTCCAGATCTAGGAGATCCCGGCTAAGGGCCTGTCCAAACAAGTGGGGGCTATCTCTGAACCCCTGAGGTAATACTGTCCAAGTCATCTGTTGGTGTCTTTCTCCTGGGGCCTCCCACTCAAAGGCAAAAAGATATTGGGATTCTTTAGCTAGTGGTATGCAAAAAAATGCATCTTTGAGATCCAAGACTGTAAACCACTTGGCACTGGGTGGGATTTCTCCCAAGATTACATAGGGACTAGGTACTGTGGGATGGAGGGGGACCACGGCTTTATTTACAATCCAGAGATCTTGAACCATTCGCCAGGTTCCATCTTTTTTCTTTACTGAGAGGATTGGGGTGTTACATGGCGAACTGGTGGGGACCAATAGCCCACAAGCAAGGAATTTATTTATTAAAGGCTGTAGTCCCTCCCTACATTTGAGAGGATATTGTTTCCGGTTAGGAAACCCAGTGGGATCTCGGAGGACAATGATGACCGATTCAGCTTGGTGGGCTGGATCCCCTGGTCCCACACCTGGGGGTTAATTTTGTCCTCCCATAGTCTTTGCTCTCTCTCTATTGGAGGTGTAATGGGTTCCTCAGTAGTAACCAGAAGCTATAGGGCCCTAGGGGCTGAAAAGCTTCCCATCACAAGGGTGGTCCCCAGTTTAGTGAGTACGTCTCTTCCCATTAAGGGAGTAGGACGCTCAGGGACCATCAGGAACTGCTGGGAAAATATCTGTCCATCCCAGCAACAAAGAAGTGCTTGGGTGAATCTTCTAGTAGTTGCTTTTCCTGTAGCACACAAAATGGTACAGGTTTGGGAGGAGAGGGCTCCGGAGTAGGAGATCAAGACAGAGTAGGTAGCCCCTGTGTCAACCAAGAAATTCTCGGACCTACCTGCCACATCCAGTTGCACCCTTGGCTCCAGCCCCATGATGGTTATCTGTGACAGGCGGGCTGGCTGGAGCGGGCCTTCAGTCCTCTTGAACCATTGTGAGGGAAGGCTTGGCGCTTGATCTTGAGGCTCTTGGGTCCCCAGGGCAGAGTTCCGCCCAGTGTCCCAGTTGATGGCATTTGTGGCAAGCTGTTCTAGGAGACTTGTCAGGTTAGGACACTCTTTGGCCCAATGCCCCGCCTGTCTACAGATTAGGCATTTGCCTCTTGCCTTGTCCTTCAGGGACTCGGGGTGTGCCATAGGGCTTCCCTGGAGGGTGGCCAGCATCTGGGCATGCCTTGTCTCTTTCCTTCTCTCCCTCTCCTGGGCCTTGGCCTCCTTCTCCTGTTCTCTGTTATAAAAGGTATTGGTGGCTGGCTGGATCATCTCATCTAGAGAGGCAGCAGGGTCCTGCTGCTGCAGCTGTTGTAACTTAATTCTGATATCTGATGCACACTGGGACAGGAATTTGTCCTTTAAAATCACCTGTCCTTCATAAGAGTCTAAGTCCAAATTGGTAAACTTTTGGAGGGCCTCTTTTAGCCTTTCTAGAAAGGCAATGGGGTTCTCATTGGACTCCTGAGTTATTGCTGAGACCCGAGCATAGCTGATTACTTTTTGCTGGGCTGCTTTCAGTCCTGCCTTTACACAGATTAGAAAATGATCCCTTTCCCAGATGTGCTCAGGGTCATTATAATTCCAGTTAGGATCGGAGGAGGGGACTGCAGTTTCCCCTCCTGGGTATCTATCGCTTGACATGTGAAGCCCTGTTGCATACCTCCGGGCTTCCTTTAAGATCCTAGTGTGTTCAGGGTCGGATAAAGTTTGACTAAATATGACCATGATGTCCTTCCACATCAAGTCAAAGGCCAAGGTAATATGTTGGAACGTATCTATATATTTGCCTGGGTCATCTGTATAGCTTCCCAGGTCTTGTTTGATCTTAGTTCTAAGAGGGAGAAGGGTTTATGGATGCGGGTTGGTCCGAATTCTCCTCCAGTTTCAACTAAGGGACATATTTGAGCTGGCTTTTGTGGAGGGGGTGCTCCTGGGTATGCAGGCACGCTTGGATACAAGGAAGAAGCACCAGGCAACTCAGGAGCTGTCGGAGATGAGCCTTCACGGGGTGGGGGTGGGGGGTGGGGGGGGGAGGTTCCTTCTCTTGGTTGCCTGTGCCTAACACCATTTGCCTAGTGGGGTCACTTTTAGGGCGTACAACAATCCCATACTTAAGACAAAGTTCCTTCATATCTCTCAGTCTGAAGAAAATTTGGACATAGGGGATCTCTGTCCATTTCCCTTGTCTTTTGCAGAAGAATTCTAATTGCAGGATGGTATTGTAATTTAAAGTCCCATCCTTGGGCCAGTGTTCCTCTGCCCCCAGTGGATACGGTGGCCACGCAGTGGCACAAAAGAATTTTAAACGATTCCTCCTCAGAGTTAGAGGATCGAACAGTTATCAAGGATGCATCTCAAGGGCGTCTGCCGGGAAGTGGATTGGTTATTTCCCATCTGAAAAACAGTCATGTTAGGGAGGAAAAGGAAAAGAAAAAAACTAATAGGCTTTTTGAAGCTTATCCTATCCAGTACTGTGGCAACCTGAGAGCTAGGCGTCCCCAGGTCAGGATGCAGATGTCCAGGCAGGCTGAGGCATGACAGCCTCCTAGAGATCGAATCCCCGGGCAGGTCGAGGCGTGACGGGCTCCTGGGACCCTTGGGACTAGAGGATCCCCGCAAGGCTGAGGCATGACAACCTTTCGAGGACCAGATCCCTAGGCAGGTCAAGGCGTGATGACCTCCTGGGACCCCCGGGCTGGAGTTTGGGCGTCCCCAAGATCTCCAGTGTGACCAGTGCTGGATAGAATTAAGGGGTTGTAACTCATTGCTAGTTTGTCCACCGTGGATGGGAATAGATACCGTGATGTAAGCTCATCCTACCTAGTACTGTGGCAACCTGAGAGCCAGGCGTCCCCAGGTCAGGATGCAGATCTCCAGGCAGACTGAGGCGTGACAGCCTCCTAGAGATCGAATCCCCAGGCAGGTCGAGGCATAACGACCTCCTGGGACCCTTGGGACTAGAGGATCCCCGAAAGGCTGAGGCGTGACAACCTTTCGAGGACCAGATCCCTAGGCAGGTCAAGGCGTGATGACCTCCTGGGACCTCCGGACTGGAGTTTGGGCGTCCCCAAGATCTCCAGTGTGACCAATGCTAGGTAGGACTGAGGGGTTGGATATTATACAGTTCTTCCCTCCCAAGGCCAGCTATTTTCTGGTTATCCCTCTAGTAGATTGTAGAGGCAACATTGTGGGCCCGGATGGGGCTGAGGAAAGGAGCATGAAACAGGAAGGAAGTGGGGATAGAGCACAACCTTTGAAAGAATGACATAGCACCAGGGCATAACATAAACCGATTAAAGTCAATTGGGTCCAATGAAATCTGTAAACCAAAAGACACACCCAGAGGTGGCAGAACAGCCCTAAGGCACTGTCAACAGAGGGAGAAGTGGGTGGTTCCCCAATAGCTGGGATGATCCTCCCACTCATTAGTATATGAATTAACCTCGCTCTTGCAAAACTTAGGCTGCATTCCACGACCTGAACCCTTGCCCTCAGCAATGGCCCACACCCTGAAGCATGTGCTTCTCTCTGAATCCTAACAAATGCACCTCCCACTTACCACTTTGTCTCTTACTGAATTTTTGCAATAAGACCTCAGAGCCTGAGTCGGGCATCCTGGGTTTTGGTCGGGCTTGCGTCCCGGGATAGAGAGCTGAAGGACAGGAGGAAAAAGCAGTGGGAAGAATGTGCCAAGGAATCCCCTTCATAGCCTGCTGGAAAATTTGCTAGATATCTGACCTGTGCTCAGTTTTCATTGGCCTGATTTTTGGCACAAAGAGTAAGGACAGAAGAATGCCCACCGGCTTGGGTAACCGCTACTGGGGCTCAGCAGATAGTGCCTTTGGAACACACCGAAGAGTAGCCTCTCCAGAGTCCCTCAATTGCGCCCCCTGCCGCCTGCCTGTTCGCGGGGGAGTTCAAGGAAACGGGAAACAAGAGACTGTAATTGTTAGGCATGTCCTTCCAGCCATAGGAGCGAGGACCTCCTACCCTAACCGGAGGTCTTCTGGAATCTGAGGCTGAGCCGCGTGGGCTTTCTGCTGAGTTCGTTTTTCGCTGCCCCGGTTTCTAGCACGACGGGCCTTCCTCTGCGCTGGGTTTTCTTCGCGTTCTGCTTCTACCGCGGGACCTTCACTGAGTTGGGCTCCTGCTGCACTTGGCCTCTTCCGCGTGGAGGTTGTTTCAGCCAGGTTAAACCCGAGTCACGGCACCATAGATGTCAGGCGAGTGTATGCTCCTCGGTTCTGTGCCTCCCCCTCTTGTTGTGACGAGACAAAGAACAGAGGAGCACACACTCGCATGTGAAAGTAAGTGCCCTGGACAAGCTCAGTTAGTTGGGATGGATGCATCGTTTGATAAGCATTTAAATTTCTAGGTAAAGTGCTCATTTGTCTGAAGATGTAATATAGACGACTTGAATGAACAGGTAGATAATGGTGCCATCAACTGAGAGAAAATGAGAGAGCAGGAGGTATTTGGAGTAAGAGGATGAATTTTATTTTGGTTGTATTGTTTGGTTGGTTGAGGCCAGCCATGAGGTCACTGTTTGAAGTGGGCAAAGTCTCTTGTGTTTGGCAGCATGAACAGGTCTGGGGCTGGAAGGTCACTGGAGGTTCAAGTCCAACTCTGGAGGTTGAGCAATCCTGAACATAATGTCACTGCATTTACTACAGTGTTTTGGAAGTCCACTAGACTGCGTCTGACTTTTTCCCTGTCCCTGTGCTGTTAGATGCTGTCATCACTGTTGAGCTCTTGAAATGTGGCCAGTCCTTTTTGAGATGTGCTGGGCAGGGGGGTGGGGGGGGGGATAAATTAGGAGTTTGGGATGAACATATCCACAGTATATATAAGATAGATAACCAAGAAGGATCTGCTGTATAGCACAGGGAACTATACCCAATATCTTGTAATGAACTATAATGGAAAAGAATCTGAGAAAACACGTATCTATAACTGAGTCACTTTGCTATACACATGAAACTAACAAAACACGTAAATCAATTGCACTTCAATTAAAATAAAATCCATGGGGAGTTCCATGGCAGTCCAGTGGCTTAGGACTCGACACTTTTACTGCTGTGCCTCGGTTCAATTCCTGGTCAGGGAACTAAGATCCTGCAAGCAGTGTGGCAAAAAAAAAAAAAAAAAAATCCAAATCAAGATGTGCTATAAGTGTAAAACACAGTGAATTTTGAAGACGTATTATCAAAAAAAGACTGTAAGATATGTTGTTAATTACATGTTGAAATGATATTTTGATATGTTGGGTCCAGTAAGATATATTATTCACATTAATTTTAACGGTTTAGTTTTTTGAAAATGCAGTGACAAGAGAATATAAAACTGCAAAAGAGGGGGACTTTCGTGTTGGTCCAGTGGTTAAGACTACACACTTCCAATGCAGGGGGCACAGGTTGGATCCCTAGCTGGGGAACTAAGATGTCTTGGGGTGGCCAAAAATAAATTGCAAGTGGCCCCAACACCACTTCTGTGGTGCTATCCAATAGAACACCACCCCAGACTTCACAAACCTGTTTGTGAAGGGTGACATCGGTGCCTTATGCATCTTTTTATCCTCAGTGCCTAGAATAGGAGCTGGTGCATAGTAGGCACTGTGCAAGTGTTTATGAGTACATGAATGAAACCTGTGAGTGAATGAGTCTGAGAGTAATAAACCTCCCTCAGGAGGATGTTCATTATGTTGTATCTTTGACAATGTTGGATATAAATGTGCAAAAAGACTTAGGCTGTAAATGTTCTGCTTGCACTTCCCTGGTGGTCCAGTGGTTAAGAATCTGCCTGCCAGTGCAGGGGACATGGGTTCCATCCCTGGTCCAGGAAGATCCCACATGCCTCAGGGCAACTAAGGCCATGTTACACAATTACTGAGCCTGAGCTTTAGAGCCCAGGAGAAGGCAATGGCACCCCACTCCAGTATTCTTGCCTGGAAAATCCCATGGATGGCGGAGCCTGGTGGGCTGCAACCCATGGGGTCGCTAAGAGTTGGACACGACTGAGCGACTTCACTTTCATTTATCACTTTCATGCATTGGAGAAGGACATGGCAACCCACTCCAGTGTTCTTGCCTGGAGAATCCCAGGGACGGGGGAGCCTGGTGGGCTGCTGTCTATGGGGTCGCACAGAGTCGGACATGACTGATGAACTTAGCAGCAGCAGCAGAGCTTTAGAGCCCATGCTCTGCAACAGGAAATGCCACCACAATAAGAATCCCATGCACTGCAACTAGAGAGCAGCCTCCGCTCACTGCAGCTAGGGAAAGCCCCCTGGCAGCAATGTAGACCCAGTACAGCCAAAAATAAATATGTGAACATGTTAAAAAAATAAATATTAAGCTTGATTAGAGCTCCAAGGAACCCCTTAATGATCTTTTGACTCAGACGCCAGCCATAGAGTTGAATGAGGTGTGAAAGCTGGCAGTTGCCTGACCTTCGAGAAGTGGGAGCTGCCACCAAGGAGAAGGAGGTGATGTGTGATGGGAATAGTGGGACTTTGGAGTCATCCAGACTTAGGTTTGAATTATGTTCCACTGCTGGTTGTGTAACTTTCATTTATTTTAGCTTCTCAGGGGCTCAGTTTTCGTGGTGAAATAGGGATAAAACTATCTCTTAGGATTGTGTGCCGCAATTAAACGAGATGACATATATTAACTAGCAAACTGTTTGGCACTTGGAGGTATTTCAGAAAATATGCATTCCCCTGGACTCCCCAGCCTGGATACATTCATGGTGCTGCAGAGTTTAATCATTCAGTAAGTCATCAGTCTGTCAAGTATTGATTGAGTGCCTACTCTGGCTTAGACACTATCCCAAGAACTGGAATGTAGCACTGAAGCAAAGCAGACAAAAATCTCTGCCCTCCTGGAGCTAACTGGTTAGTGTGGGAGATAGGTAGTAAACAGAAAGGAAAAGGCACGTTCATATTCACTTGTAGCTCAGCAGTAAGGATGCTGGAGACCTGGGTTCAATTCCTGGGTCAGGAAGATCCCCTGGAGAAGGACATAGCAACCCACTCCAGTATTCTTGCCTGGAGAATCCCATGGACGGAGGAGCCTGGCAGGCTGGGGTCACAAGAGTCGGGCACCAGTTGGGATGCATGAGACAAGTGCTCGGGCCTGGTGCACTGGGAAGACCCAGAGGAATCGGGTGGAGAGGGAGGTGGGAGGGGGGATCGGGATGGGGAATACGTGTAAATCTATGGCTGATTCATATCAATGTATGACAAAACCCACTGAAATGTTGTGAAGTAATTAGCCTCCAACTAAGTAAAAAAAATAAAATAAAATAAAAAATTAAAAAAAAAAAAAAGAGTCGGGCACGATGATGGGTGTTATGGAGAAAAAGAAAGAAGAGATGGACAGGAGTGTCAGGCAGGGTAGGATAGGGATTGCACGTTTATTATTACTATTATTTTTTCTTTTTTTTTTTTTTTGGCTGCACTGTGTCAGCTTGTTGGACTTTTTATAATTTTAGCAGTATTTTGTTATTCAATAATTATTAAATTATCATTAATTAATATTATAAGTTATTATATTTTGATTTACAATATTATTGATATTGTAAATTGGGCTTCCCTAGTGACTCAACTGGTAAAAAATCCGCCTGCAATGCAGGAGATCCCAGTTTGATTCCTGGGTTTGGCTGTGCAGTGCGTAGGCTTGTGGGACTTTTTGTTTTTGGAATTATTATTAATTTTAACAATATTTTATTATTTAATAGTTATTAAATTATCATTATTATATTTAGTTAATAAGCAATTATTAGTGCTATATGCCCAGCTGTGCTGGGTATTCCTTGCTGCCTGTGGGCTTCCTCTAACTGGAGAGTGGGGGCTTCTAGTTGTGGGGGCTTCTCTTACCGCAGATCACAGGCTCGAGAGGGTGGGTTCAGTAGTTGTGGTACAGGGGTTTAGTTGCCCCACAGCACATGGAATCTTCCCGGACCAGGGATTGAACTCGTGTCCCCTGTATTGGTAGGCAGGTTCTTAACCACTGGACCACCAGGGAAGTATGGCTTGTGGTACTTTCCTTCTCCAACCTTAGGGCCTCAGGGATCAAACTAAGGCCCTCAGCAATGAAAGCACAGAGTCCTAACCACTAGACTGCCAGGGAGTTCCTCCAGGTCGCAGTTTCAAGTACAGTGTTTCAGACACAGCAAACTGTTCGGCGCTTGGCGGTATTTCAGAAGATGTACATTCCCCCTGACTCCCCAGCCTGGATACATTCATGGCACTGCAGAGTTTTAATCTGGAAAGCCTTGCCAACAGAGTGATGGGTACACCGGAAGGAATGAAGGAGTGAGCCAGGCGGAGAGGGAGTAGCAAGTAAAGGCCCAGGGCCAGCTTGTGCCTGTCCTGGTGAGAGATCACAGGGAGATGGATGTGTCTAGGGCATCAGGAGTTAAGGCTGAGAAGTACTGGAGATGAGATCAGCAGGAGATCTGAAGACAGACCCTGGCCTGTAAACCACTGTAAAGAAGCTGTTTTATTGCAGGTGAAAGGAGAGACTAGTGGGTAACATTGAGCAGGGAAGTAACGTGATCTGATTAGGTTTTAACAACATTGCTGTCACTCTCCCTGCTGTGTTGAGAAACTGGAAAATGAGTTAGTTTCTACTGTAAAAGGGAGAAACGGGGGCAGCTTGGGTGGAAACAGTGAAAGCAATAATACCTGAAGGCTCATGGACCCATAGGGGATCTGTGGATAGGCTCAAGGGTGTCCTTGAACCCCTTGCAGTTTTATATAAATATTTGCGCGTAGTGCATTTTTTGGAGGGAGAACTTCTACTGGAGTCTCAAAGCAGTTCCATGATCCAAATCAAGAAGGACTTTGCAGGAATTCTCTGGAGGTCCAGTGATTAGGACTCTGCGTTCACTGCTGAGGGCGTGGGTTCAATACCTGGTGGGGGAACTAAGATCCTACAAGCTATGCAGCATGTCAAAGAAAAAAAGAAGAAGGACCTTGGTAGCAAATATGTAGGATTGTTGTTGTTGTTTGGTTGCTAGGTCCAGTCTGACTTTGCGACCCCATGGACTGTAGCCCGCCAGGCTCCTTTCTCCATGGGATTTCCCGGGCAAGAATACTGGGCTGGATTGCTGTGCCCTCCTCCAGGGAATCTTCTCGACACAGGGATCAAACCCACATCTCCTGCATTGCAGGTGAATTCTTTACCTCTGAGCCCCATGGGAAGCCCCAATATGCAGGATGCTTGCTGGTGATTCAAAATCCCATGCTTAAAGTCCTTCCCTGAGACCTTGATCCTAAATCTTCCAGGGCAGTGATCCTGTTTGAGAGTCTCTTAAAGCTTCTGCCATCCCCTTTAGGACTGTAGCATCCCTGACCTCTGGTTTTCACCCATCAGGATTGTTCAGAAGGAGGAAAAAAAAAAGTCACAGGGAAATGTGTACTGTTCTTTTTTATGCCACCCACTGTGGAAGCTTGGAAGCTATAGGCAGTAACAGGGAAAAGGCTTCACACCTGCCTAGAGACAGCGTGGGGGCACTCGTGAAGCTAGTTTGCACTCTCTCTGGATTCTCTTTTTAATAAGCTCTGGTCTATGAATCACATAAATCTCAGCACTGAGAGCTGATTTTACGGTTTGGTTTGCTTAATAGTCACACAATTAAAATAAGTTGTAAAAAACGGTGGTGGTGTTTGCCAGGATAAATATTTAAAAGGGAACAGCTGTAGAAAGATGTAATAATTCATATCGGCCCATGGCTTTTCATTCCCAATAAAGACTGTGGAAGTCATTTTATTTTATTTTTGGCTGCACTATGGGGCATGCAGGATCTTAGTTCCCTGACCAGGGATGAATCAAACCTGTGCCCCCTGCAGTGGAAGCGTAGAGTCTTAACCACTGGGCCACCAGGGGAGTGTCTGGAGGTTGGTTCTTAATCAGAGGGCTTTTATTTTCCCCCTTTCCTTTGAACATCTCTGTGTTGCAGCTGCCAGGTTGAAGCCGGACAACTGAGAGGAGTCAAGAGTGCCTTTGGTGGAAGCTGATCCATTGCACAGAGTCAGGGCTTCTAGGCAGGACTGAGATCACAGATATAGAACAAGGAAGACTCAAAGTTACTCCCATCCTCTTTGAACTTTTGGTTAGGTTTTCTAGTATGAAGTCATGGGGGTTGTGTTTTTCAAGAGGTAAGTTAACAATTTTCAAGGGGAAAGTTGATTTTACCAAGAGAGACTGTTTGGGAAGTCATTTCTCCTCCACTGGACGGTGGGCTGGTCCATAGGCACTGAAGACCCCTCGTTTTCCAGTGCTGATGGGCAGCAGAGGCTGAAGTCTGGGTTCTTTCCCTCTTATCCCTTGTGGCATTTCCTTCATACCAGGAGAGCCCCAGGCTCTCTTCTCTTCTTTTCTGGAAGGTTCCCCCCGAGCTCTCCTACCGAAGCCTTCTGACCAAGCAGCCTGCTGTGCTTTCCTCTCCTGCCTTCAGTCTTGCCTTGTAAGATTGTAAAGGAAAAAATTCTATTCTTTACATTTACTTTATACACAATACTCTCTGGGTACTACTTAATTCTGACACCAGACATGTGGGTTTTGCAAACGTCAAGCAATCCTGTGACACCAGTTCAGTGTTCTGAAATTTATTGTTTTTGTTTATTTTTTGTGTTTGGCTGAGTCACAAAACATGCGGGATCCTACTTCTCTGACCAGGGGTCAAACCTGAACCCACGCCCTCTGCAGTGGAAGCCCAGCGTCCTAACCACTGGACTGCCAGGGAATTCCCAGTGTCCTGTAGCTTAATTCAGTTCTGATGCTCTCTGTCTGGAGCTAGAGTCACATCTCACGTTTAAGGGCTCAGTTACCTGAGACTGCCCCCTCCCACCACTTGGATGCCAATCACAAATCCAGATTACTATCTGTGCTTCTGACTGTCTATAGATCAGAATTTCCCAAGACCACATCCTTGGGGTTTGATTAATTTGCTAGGCCAGCTGACAGAACTCAGGAAAGCAAATTACTTACTAGATTCCCCTACATCCATAAGGATGTAGCTTAGGAATAGCCAGACAAAAGAGATGCACAGGGCAAAGTATGTAGGAAGGGGTGGAGAGCTTTTGTGCCCTCTCTGGGCACACCATCCTCCCAACACCTCCCTCCCAGCACCTATGTTCCCCAGCCCGGAAGCTGTCTAATGCCATACTTGGGTTTTGATGGAGGCTTCATCATACAGGCATGATAGGTTAAATCAGGGGCCACTGGTGATTGAATGTAGTCCCCCGTCCCCTCCCCTCCCTGGAGGTCAGGTAGTGAGACTGAAAGCTTTAACCCTCTAATCAGGGTCGGTTCCCCATGTAAATAGGATCTATTCTTGTTCAGTCACTGATTCATGTCCGACTCTGAAACCCCATGGACTACAGCGTGCCAGGCTTCCCTGTCCTTCACTATCTCCCAGAGTTTGCTCAAACTTTTTTCTAGTGCATTCTTTTCCAATCCATTCTTGAGGGCCTCATTAATATAAACTTAGCTGTGGTTGAAAGGGACTTTTAAATGACACCATTGTCTCTCTTCTCTCTCTAATCACAGGAAATTCCAAGGGTTTTAGGAGCTCTGTGCCAGAAATGGCAATGAAGGCCAACATATATATTTCTTACTATAAATCACAATATCACAGTAATAAAGGCGAGGCTGTCCTCGGGGAGTACTCAGACTCAGAGAGAGTGAAGCACAATACCCAGAGAGAGTAAAAGGAAGCCGGGGGAGGAAACTGACTAGGTATTAATCGATACCACATAACTAATGTGGAGAAGGAAATAGCAACCCACTCCAGTATTCTTGCCTGGAGGATCCCATGGACAGAGGAACCTGGAGGGCTACAGTCCATAGGGTCGCACAGAGGCACAGAGTCAGACACGACTGCAGTGACTTAGCACGCACAGATGCACATGACTAGTGAATGGGAGAAATCTGACCCTAGACTTTTGATCAAAGTCCTGCCGGATATCTTTCTCTTTTTTAAAAAAATTTTTAAGTATAATTGACTTATAATGTTGTGCTAGTGTCTACTGCACAACAAAGTGAATCAGTTATACGTACACATGTATTTAATCTTTTTTTGGATTCTTTTCTTGTATGGGTCATTTCAGAGTACTGAGAAGAGTTTCCTGTGCTATACCGTAGGTCCTTATTGGTTATCTATTTCATATTTAGTATGTATATGTCAATACTGATGTCCCAATTTATCTCTCCTACTTCCTTCCTGGTAACTGCAAGTTTATTTTTAATCTGTGACTCTCTTCCTGTCTTGTAAATGAGTTCATTTGTACCATTTTTTTCTAGATTCCACATATAACTGCTGGATTTCTTATACTGTTTACAATACAGCCAGGTTGCAGTTTTCTTGATGGTCAGGGCCATGTCTGAAATTTATTTACTTTAAAAATTTTATTTATTACTTTATTTATTTATTTTGGGCTGTGGTGGGTCTGTTGCTGTGACTGGACTTTGTCTAGGTGTGGTACGAGGGGCCTACTCTATCCTTGTGGTGTGAGGGCTTCTCATTGCGGTGGTTCCCCTTGTTGTGGAGCTCGGGCTCAAGGCGTGGGCTTCAGAAGCTGCATTGTTTGGGCTTAGTTGCTCCGTGGCGTGTGGAGTCTTCCCAGACCAGGGATCAAATCCGTTTACCCTGCATTGGCAGGCAGATTCTTAACCACTGGACCACAAGGCAAGTCCAAGGACCATGTCTTTGTTTATTTATTCAACTAACATTATTTGAGTGTTGGTACTAAAAACATTTCCATGCATTAGGTCAAATTAATCTTCTCCATAATCCCAGAAGATAGAAACTATTATTCTCTGTGTTTTGTAGTTGAGAAAGTAAGGCTGAAGTAACTTAACCAAGGTCACCCACTGTAAAAATAGTGTACCTCGGGCCTGGTGTATCTGTTGTTTCCTAGTTGGAATGTCTGAGAACTGAAGTCATCCTTCTTGCTCTGGTCAGAGACCACTAAGGAGTACAATTTATTGCAGGTGAAAGGGGAGGCAGGTAAGACAG
Source organism: Cervus canadensis (assembly GCF_019320065.1). NCBI lineage: Eukaryota > Metazoa > Chordata > Mammalia > Artiodactyla > Cervidae > Cervus > Cervus canadensis. The sequence continues at coordinate 45,112,374 of NC_057386.1, read as the reverse complement.
GGCAATGTGGAGAGAATGTGATAGCAAACTTCAAAATATTTGAACTTCCCAGGACTTCCCTGGTATTCCAGTGCTTAAAAATCCACCTTCCACTGCAGGCAACTCGGGTTCAACCCTGCTCAGGCAACCAAAATCCCACATGCTGTGGGGCGACTAAGCCTGTGCTCTCAGCAAAGAGCCTGCAAAGCAAAAAAGAAAAAAGAAAAAAAGCGCTGGCTTCCCAGCCCAACCAAGGTCTCTGAACAGCACCAAGTTCCCTTAACCTTGACTGTAAACTTTCCTAATCTTATCTGTTGCTATTTGCAGGTACCCTCTCCCATTTCCCACATTTTATCATTAAATAGCGAACACTGGACTGGGAATCAAGTTACACCTACACTTACTTTAGCAATTAACTTGCTGAGTTACCTTAGACAAATAACTAGACATTTAAGATGGAGGTGAAAATAGTTGTTTTCTCTAGGGGGTGTTGAGACTGGAAGAAACCTGGGCTTCCCAGGTGGTGCTAGTGGTTACCTGCCAATGTGGAGACATAAGAGACTTGGGTTCAGTCCCTAGACTGGGACAATCCCCTGGAGGAAGACATGGCCACCTACTCCTGTGTTCTTGCCTGGAGAATCCCATGGACAAAGGAGCCTGGAGGTCCATGGGGGGCCCATGGGGTTGCAAAGAGTTGGACATGATTGAAGTGACTTTGCACGGTCTAAAGGTTGCTAAGTAAATAAACCTCTCACTATGCAAATACAAGGTAATATTTAATAATTTGTTGTTGTTTAGTCGCTAAGTCGTGTCTGACTCTTTAGCGACCCCATGGACTGTAGCCTGCCGGGTTCCTCTGTCCATGGAATTTTCTAGGCAAGAATACTGGAGTGGGTTGCCATTTCCTACTTCAGGGAATCTTCCTGACTCAGGGATTGAACCCGTTATGTCCTGCAGTGGCAGGCATTGGCAGGTGGATTTTTTACTGCTCAGCCACCAGGGAAATGATGCAGGGTTGAATTCCACTTCTGAGCATCAGTTTTCCATCTGTAAGATGAAGATACTGTATGCCTTACAGGGTTGTTGGGAGGGTTAGAGATGGTGTATGTTAAGCCCAATGCCAAACACATGGTAGGAATCTAGTGAATGGTAACTATTATTAATAAATAACCTGACAACCTGGTTTGATATTCTCTTATCACCACATTGGCAGAACAACAAACAAACAGTACTTACACACAACAAAAGCAACAACCACCAGCATCAGCTACCCAACCAGCATGGTCCTCTGAACTCCCCTAAAGGTGACCGCTGGCTCCCCAGGTGCTTGAAGCCCACCAAAGGCCGTGGCAAATGAGGTGCAGCCAGATGGAACGCTGTTCCTCCTCTGAGGCTGGGAGTGCTTTCAATGCACGATGATGGCTTGGTGCAAAGACTCACTGGGAAAGAGCTTTGACTGCCAAGTGACAGGGGTGAGCCAAACGAGATGGTAGCAGGGAAGGGGCTGAGAGCAGCTGGGAGACAATGAGCACTTGCTGACTTTTTGGTCTTAACTCTGCTGCCGAATCACTTTATTCCTCCTTTTCTCCACTTGAGAGGCCTCCAGGCCATCAGGGCTGCCCGCCCGCTCCCGCTGCCATATGGGCATTCTTTTTCCCCCTTAGCTTGTTTGGTGCCAGGAAGAATTTGTTTTAGTTGCTAAATGCGGAGATGATACATTACACTCTGGGGGCTATGGTGTATACATTCCTTGTGGTGCCGCTCTCAGTATAGATAAGGGCTTTCATATGTCTGAGAAAGGAGACACAGGGAAGATTTTTTTTTTCTTTTTTCTTTTTACCATGCTGAGTGGCTTGTGGGATCTTAGTTCCTTGACCAGGGATTGAACCTTGGCCCTCAGCAGTGAGAGTGCAGAGTCCTAACCGCTGGACCACCAGGGGATTACCTATGAGGCAGATCAATTTCTTTCCTTTTTTTTTTTTTTCCTTTTCAAGTATTTATTTGGCTGTGCCAGGTCTTATGTGGCATGTGTGATCTTTAGTTACAGCTTATGGACTCTTAGTTGCAGCATGTGGGATCCAGTTCTGTGACGGAGAATCAAACCCTGGTGCCCTGCATTGAGAACATGGAGTCTTAGCCACTAGACTACCAGGGAAGTCCCAAAGAAGATTTCTTATCCCTTCGTTTAAGTGCTGAATTGACTTCTGTTTGGGTTCCAATGTCCATGAGTCAGTTTGCTCCTTTGACCACTTTTCCAAGCCACTTCCTGCCTTATGAGTATTATTCACTCCACAGATATTTATTGAGCCTTATTATGTGCCTGGCATTATTTTAGGTTGTGAATAAGACAGATGAGCTCCCTGCCCTTGTGGAGTTTACATTCCGGTGAGAAGATATAGATTTATGTATCAATAAGCAAGCTAATTTAAGATAGCAGTAGCAACCCACTTCAGTATTCTTGCCTGGAGAATCCCATGGAGAGAGGAGCCTGGCAGGCTACCGTCCATAGGGTCACAAAGAGTCGGACACGACTGAAGTTGACTGAGCACACAAGTTTACTGAATTCATAGGGAACATGTGCTAAAATGACAGGAGGTGCGGGGTGGGATGGCTGTTCACATCATTTGAGAAAGGGACATTAGGACTGAGAACTGAATGATGAGAGGACTGCCATACTATTTGAGATAGGTCCTGAGCAGAGGGCCAGGCGCAGGTCCTGAAATGGCATGTTTGAGGAAGAGAAGGTTAGCTGCTGAGACCTGGGACACAGAGAATAAAAGGGGAGCGTGTAGCACATGAAGTTAGAAAGTAGTTCACAAAGTGGGGGTCCCTCGGATCACCTTTAGCTCACATGGTGTTTTTGAGATTTCACTAAAAAAAATGATTCTGACTTGCAATTTCTCTTGGAAAAAAAAAAAACACAAAAAACTTGGCCATGCCAGGCCTCTGTTCTTGAATAACATTTGATTTCAACACAGAGTTATATGCTCACTTGTCAGCTCCCAACCTCCTTTAATGAGGCTCAAGGTCAGCAGTAGGTCAAATAGTAAATATTTGAATTAGTAACTTTAGAGCTACTAATTGAACTATAAGGAAAGCTGAGTGCCAAAGAATTGATGCTTTTGAACTGTGGAGTTGGAGAAGACTCTTGAGAGTCGCTTGGACAGCAAGGAGATCCAGCCAGTCCATCCTAAAGGAAATCAGTCTTGAATATTCATTGGAAGGACTGATGCTGAAACTGAAACTGCAATAACTTTGACTACCTGATGCGAAGATCTGATTCATTGGAAAAGACCCTGATGCTGGGAAAGGTTAAAGGCGGGAGGAGAAGGGGACGACAGAGGATGAGATGGTTGGATGGCATCACCGACTCAATGGACGTGAGTTTGAACAAGCTCTGGGAGTTGGTGTTGGAGAGGGAGGCCTGGCATGCTGCAGTCCATGGGGTCGCAAAGAGTTGGACACAATGGAGCGACTGAGCTGAACTGAACTTCAGAACGTGTTGTAGGCTGGAAAGGGCCTAGATTCTTTTTTTTCCCCTAAGTGTGATGAAAGGATATAATGAAGGTTTTTAAGTGACAGAGTGACTTGATCTATTTCACTGTACTTTGTAGATAACAGATTGTGGCTGGGAGGGGGACAGCCAACAATTAATGCAAAGGCTGTTGGTGGTGGTTAGGACCAGTGGAGACAGAAAGAAGTAGACAGATTCTGGGCATATTTTAGAGGTAGAGTTGCCAGGACTTAACTCATGCATTAGATTTGGATAAGAAAAGCTAATGAAGGATGCTTCCCAGGAGAAAAGTCAAGCCTGGGGATATAAATTGGGAGTCATCAGTATATGGGTGATACTTTTTTTTTTTTAATTTGAAGTATAGTTGGTTTATAATGTTGTGCTAGTTTCTGCTGTACAGAAAAGTGAATCAGTTATACATGGACATGTATCCACTCTTCTTAAGATTCTGTTCCCGTAAGGTCATTGCAGAGTGGTGAATAGAGTCCCCTGTGCTATACAGTAGCTCCTTATCTATTTTATATTTAGTAGCATGTATGTGTCACTCCCAGTCTCCCAATTTACCCTCTTTCTCTCTTTCTGCCCCAGTAACCATACGTTTGTTTTCTATATCTGGCACTCTGTTTCTGTTTCATAAATAAGTTCGTTTTTTGTTTTTTTTTTTTTAGATTCCACCTATAAGCAACATCATGTATTTATCTTTCTCTGACTTATTTCACTTAGTATGAGAGTCTCTAGGTCTGTACACATTGATGCAACATGGATGACATTTAAACACACGAGGGACTTCCCTGGTGGTACAGTGGATAAGAATCCACCTGCCAGTGTGGGGGACATGTGTTCAATCCCTGGTCCGGGAAGATTCTGCATGCTATGGAGCAACTAAGCCCATGTGCGCCACAACTACTGAAGCCAGCATGCCCTGGAGCCTGCATGCCACAACTACTGAAGCCAGCATGCCTAAAGCCTGTGTTCCCCAACAAGAGAAGCCATCGCAACAACAAGCCCGCCCACCACAACAATGAGTAGTCCTAGAACAGCAAAGAAGACCCAGTGCAACCAAAAATAAATAATTTAAAATACCAGACCAAAACAAACCCATGGGAATGAATGAGGATTCACTGAGGGAGGAAATGTAGATAGGAAATAAAATGCAGAGTTGGAGGAATTTTGTTTTCCTGTTCAGATTTAAAGTATCTAAATTCCTGGTATCATGCAGGCTACTAGAATCTCAACATTGAAAAGGCAATCTAAGGTCATCTATCTGGCCACCATTCCTACTCACATATGTATTTACTCAAACCTCCCTGCAAAATGTTCCACCAAGTTGGCGCATCATTGTCAAGAAGCTTACTATTTCCATTAAGACCTTCTGTTCATCAGAAAGTGACTTTTCCTCCTGTCAAACTTTTACATAGGTGAATATATATATATATATATATATATATATATCTCCAAAAAGGGACAGTGTTGAGAGTAAAAGAATGTACTAATCATAATTATACCAAGACACCTGGGACTCTCCTGGACAAATCTTGTAACAATACCTTAGCCATCTCCGTCTCCAGATTGTCAGCTGGATGACTTTGGAGCAAGTGATAGTCGCTCAGTTGTGTCTGACTCTTTGCGTCCCCATGGACTATAGCCTGCCAGGCTTCTCTGTCCATGGAATTCTCCAGGCAAGAATACTGGAGTGGTTTGCCATTTCCTTCTCCAGGGGATCTTCCTGACCCAGGGATCAAACAGAGGTCTCCTGTGCTGCAGGCAGATTCTTTACCATCTGAGCCACCAGGGAAGCCTACTTTTAAGAGACATTTCTAAGAATAAAGACAGGTCAACTTAAAAAGTATCAGCAGATACATGCTTGACTTTATCTTATAATCTATAGATAATACATTAGAATATGTAATGAACCCGTACACCTTTTCTATAGAAAGTCCCCACGTGTACACAATTATATCCATGTATGTCCATGGGATTCTCCAGGCAAGAATACTGCAGTGGGTTGCCATTTCCTTCTCTAGGACATCTTCCTAACCCAGAGATCGAACCTACATCTTCTGCACTGGCAGGCGGCTTCTTCACCACTGAGCCATCTGGAAAGCCCAAAAGAGGGAATTAAGGGGCATTAAACTATCAGCCTAAGATCAAGTTAGCATAACTTAAATTAGCATAACTCAAGTTAGCAAATTAGTAGTAGCATGGAGCAGGGTTAGACCAGATGCTACTAGTAGAAATACTTTTATTGCTTTATTTATAAATTTCAGTTTATTAATGCCTTTCACATGCATGTGTCATTAGACTCTCACTACACTCTGTGGGGTATCATCATCATTTTCTGGTACATCAAACTAAGTTTCAGAGAGGCCACTTGCCCAAGATCACTAGATGTTAAAAAGTAGAGGGTGGGGGTAACCTATTCGGTATCCTGTACTGGAACAGAATATGAGAATAAATATATATGACTGCATCACTTTTCTGTACAGTAGAAATTAACACAGCAGTGTAAATCCACTATAGTTCAATAAAAGAAATAGTAGAGTGGGAACTTGAACTTGTCTTTTGTTTTCTCTTGACGGGTCCCATGTTCTTTCCATTACTCCATACTAATCTAGTGAGTGCTACATTAAAAGTTCTAGGCCTAAATTATACTTTTTCATGCAGTTTTAATTCCATAGCATCTAATTTTGTTCTCTGGTGTGTAAAAAGCAGTCATTACTTATCATTAAATGAGATATATGTGAAAGTATTTTATAAATTGTAAGGCACTGGACAAATAAACATTTGAAGCCTAGTTTGGAGATTGGCATTTTTTTTTTTCTTTCCCTCCAAGTTAGGCGAAATATATTCAGTTGATAAGTGAAATGGGTGAGAGGTGCACAAAGTAGTATTTACAATCATTCTAACACAGGCATACCTCATTTTATTGCACTTTGTAGTACTGCTTTTGTTTTTACAAATTGAAGGTTTGTGGCAACTTTGCACTGAACTAGTCTATTGGTGTCATTTTTCCAACAGCATTTGCTCACTTTGTGTCCCCGTGTCACATTTTGATAATTCCCACAATATTTCAAACTTTTCCTATGTTGTATTTGTTCAGTTCAGTTCAGTCGCTCAGTCGTGTCAGACTCTTTGCGGCCCCATGAACGCATGCCAGGCCTCCCTGTCCATCACCAACTCCCGGAGTCCACCCAAACCCATGTCCATTGAGTCAGTGATGCCATCCAACCATCACCCTCTGTTGTCCCCTTCTCCTCCTGCCCTCAATCTTTCCCAGCATCAGGGTCTTTTCAAATGAGTCAGATCTTTGCATTAGGTGGCCAAAGTATTGGAATTTCAGCTTCAGCATCAGTCCCTTCAATGAACACCCAGGACTGATCTCCTTTAGGATGGACGGGTTGGATCTCCTTGCAGTCCAAGGGACTCTCAAGAGTCTTCTTCAACACCACAGTTCAAAAGCATCAACTCTTCGGCACTCAGCTTTCTTTATAGTCCAACTCTCACATCCATACATGACCATTGTTATGGTCATCTATAATCAGTGATCTTTGAGGTTACTACTGTGGTCACTGAAGGCCAGGTGATGGTTAACATATTCTACAATAATTTTTAAATTAAGATGTGTATCAATACTTTTTTTCAAGACATAATGCTATTACACACTTGATAGACTACAATAACTTTTTTATGTATTGGGAAGTCAAAAAATTTGTGTGACTGGCTTTATTGTTTATTATGGTGGTCTGGAGTGGAACTTGCAACATCTTTGAGGTATGTCTGTAAATGTTGGATGCATTAGTGTGTGTGCCCCCATGTGCATGCTCAGTCGTGTCCAACTTTTTTGTGATCCTATGGCCTATAGTCTTCCAGGCTCCTCTCTCCATAGGATTTTCCAGGCAGGAATACTGGAGTGGGTTGCCATATCCTCCTCCAGGGAATCTTCCTGACCTAGGGATTGAAATGTCTCTTGTATCTCTTGCATTGACAAGTGGATTCTTTACCACTACACCAACTGGGAAGCCCTGGCTGCATTAGGGGAAAAGTGAAAGTGGAGTTGCTCAGTCATGTCCAACTCTTTGCAACCCCATGGACTGTAGCCCACCAGGCTCCTCCATTCATGGGATTCTCCAGGCAAGGGTACTGGAGTGGGTTGCCATTTCCTGAAGGGGTTCTTCCTGACCCAGGGATCGAACCCAGGTCTCCTGCATTGTAGGTAGACGCTTTACCATCTGAGCTACCAGGGAAGTCTTTAGGGGGTAGTTTCTAAAAAGACGTGACAAGAAATCTTTGGGACCAATTCTTAGAATTTGGGAACATGGCTGGTATTCACAGTCTAATGCAAAATCTGTTTCACATAGCTCTAAGAGGTATAAAGAAGCTCTCCAAGGCATGGAGGATCAAGAAGGATTCAACAACTCCCGTTGCTGTCTACATCAATCTCAGATTCAACAAGAATTCACTGGCTTTTGATCAAGGACCCATTACTCATGCTCCGAGTTTTGAGAGCTTTTGGGTCCTCCTAAAAACCCAGTGGGGGGTTTATATGCTTGGTACTCCTTAAGCTCTTCTTTAACTGTTACAGTAAAGGACTCAATAACCTTAAGGCTACTCAACTGTTAACTTAGTGAAAGTGCCAACTCCTTAGAGCATGGCATTCAAGGCCCTCCTTGGCTTGTAACCTACCTTTCCAATTGCCACTCCCACTGTTGTCAGGGATAAACACTGCTCCAGTTAAATTAGGCTGCTCCCTACCTCCTGAGGATGTTGTATTTTTCCATTTGGATACCTTTATTTTTTTGGCTGTTTGGTGCAATGTGTGGGATTTTAGTTCCCTGACCAGGGATCCAGCCCATGCCCCATGTGAAAACTAATTTCACATTCTTTTTACTTTTTCATGTGGGTTTCTAGAAAATTTAATGTATGTATGTGGCTTGCATTTTATATGTATGTGTGTATGCTTAGACACTGTTGTGTATGAGTTTGAGACCCCAGGACTGCAGCCCGCCGGGCTCCTCAGTCTGTGGAATTCTCCAGGCAAGAATACTAGAGTGAGTTGCCATTTCCTACTCCAGATTTATCTGACCCAGGGATCGAACCCATGTATCCTGCACTGCATATGGATTCTTTACTGCTGAGCCACTTATTTTTAATTAAGAATACTTTTTTTAAAGATTTTTTTTGACGTGGGCCATTTTTAAAGTCTTTATTGAATTTGTTACAAGATTGCTTGTTTTATGTTTTGGTTTATTGTCTGCAAGGCATGTGGGGTCCTAGCTCCCTGAGCAGGGATCAAACATGCACCCCCTGTATTGGAAGGCCAAATCTTAACCTCTGGACCACCAGGGAAGTCCCTTGAATTATAGTTTTAATATACAGTGCTCCTCTACATCATTAGCCTACTCTCTTAGGCCCGTGTAGAAGTGAGCCCATCCTTCAAGCCCCACCTTGTACTTTCTCACATCCTGAAATAATATGATAAATGATAAAAAAAATTCTAAGTCTGGGTTCATATATTTGATGCAGACATACCCTTTACATTATCAAACTGAGGTTACTCAGATCAGCTGGACAGATCAGGAAAGCAAAGCCTTTCTGCCAAAGACCATAGGACAATTAATATGTTCTAGAAGTGTTAGATAACTTCTTACAGGCACCCATACTAGAAAAACTCCAAACCCCTAATTCCATCTGTATTTCTCCTATTGTTCATCACTTCTAGTCACTAAGATGTTAGCACTTCCTGTGAAATTCTTTCAATTCTATTACCTTTCTTTCAGTACATACCTAATTAGTCTTAGTTGCTTTGCTTTTAAAGTCTAGTTTCCAAGTAGTTTCCCAGCTTCCTGTCCCCTACCTATGTTCATTCCATCCTATATACTGCAATTAAAATAATCTTCCATGTTTTTTGCAGATATAACTCTCAGCTCAAAAACTTTCTTTTTGCCCAGTGTCTGTAGGAAGAATTCTTTTGTTCAACATTCAAGGCTTTTTCATACCTTAACCCTGGACCTAAAACCTGGGCTTCAGGGAAATCAGATTGAGTTTATGCAAATCACTTAGAACTCTGCCTGGCTTATATGTAAGAAAGTCTTAGCTATTACCTCCTTCCTACAACTGATAGAACCTGTTAACTCTGAACCCTAATTTACCACAATATTTAACAATAAAATCTAAGATTAGGTGGGATATAAATAAAAGATAGTATTTCTTTTATGCGACAGTAAACTTGTGGGATGTGGCATTTCAGGAAAAAATAAAGCCTGGGAAAATGTAAATGTGTTCTGGATTTAGCACAGTGGTGCCCAAATTTTAGCCTTATTAGAATAATGGGAAGTTTGCTTTTTTTTTGGCCAAGCCTCACAACTTTCTGGGATCTTAAGTTTCCTGACCAGGGTACCAGAGATTGAACCCGCACCCGTTGCAGTGGAAGTGCCGAGCCCTGACCACTGGACCACCTGGGAATTCTCACAGAAGAACCTGGGAAGCTTTCAAAACTAACATAGGTGTCTGAGCCCCACTCTAGCTTTACTGAATCTCTTCAATGGTAGGGGCACATTTAGAAAAAGCTTCACACATGGTTCACGTACACTTTTTTAAAAACTGCATGAAATTTTCATATGCACCTACAACCAAGAATCACTGGTTTAATACAGAAACTCTGGATTAAGGAAGTTGGTCATACTTGGCATGTATTTTTCACTATGTTCCCTTGGGACATGGTTTTATAAAACAGAGAACTAACTAGCACTGAATAACTTATGTGTTCATGAGCAGTGTTCTTAAAAACAAAAACAACAAAATAACCTTGAATTTGATTTAGTGAGTTGAAAAAGAACAAGTCATATATACCACAAATGCCACACTTGGTTTTCATTTAAAAGCTTGTCTGTTAGTCTGACTTCTATTAGTTTATAAATCTCAAACCAGAATTCTTAGGTAAATATATATTTAAAATGTACAACATTTACAGTTTTTACAACCCAAACTTTAGCTATATAAATGTATGAAAAAACTGGCATTTAAGTAATACTTCAAAAACATCTCTACCTCAAAAATATTTTACACTAATCTTCCAAAGTGGTCTCTTCGAATGTTCATTGTATCTCAACAATCCAGTTAGGTTACCAAATCTCTAGGCATGGAGTAAAGGGTACTGTACTGAGAGACAGCACTTTCTACACAACAGTACAAAAGCGTGGGTCTCTGATACCCTATAACAAAGCTCCCTTCACTCTCCAATCCTGAGACAACAAATCCTGTAGTTCCCCCTCATCATCGCTGTCAACATTCTCCTCTTCCTTTTTCTGCAGTTCTTTTATGGTCAGAACCTCTTTAAGCTTATTTTTTATTTCATCCTGGCGATTCCGCAGCTTTTCCACTCGACGGTAACACTCAATCTGCTCATCGATCTCCCCAATCTGCCGGTCCAACCGTCCCTCCTCATCCTCTTCGGCAACTATGGCTTCGGAAATAGTGTTGACCTGTCTCATAGCTTTTTGAAATTCGTCCCATTCTTTGTCCATCTGGTCCTTTGGGGCATCAACCTTTCGTACCCTCGCGTCTATCTCAGGGTCGTCAAAAAACCCTTCTGGTAATGCTTCCGCAGTGTTTTCTCGCCTTTCCACTACTTTTTCATGTATTTCTGCTTTCTCAATTGACCCGGAATGAGGGATTAAAGGGGCCTTGGGAGGATTTGTACCCGAGAAATTGCTTGGCAGCCTACTACCAGTTGCCTCCCGCGAGGAGGAAAGTGAGTGTTCCTTGCTCTGTGAATTGGACGGCTGCTTACAGGCATCCCCCTTCTTCCCTTCTGCTCCTCCTCCTCCCTTCTCCTCCTCCTCGTCCTCCTCGTCATCATAATCAGGGAGTAAACCGAGTCCCGAAGCCTTACCGACGGTCGTCCTAGTGGACTCCTTTCCGGCTCTGTCAAAGTTGGTGGGCAAAGCGGACGTGGAGGGCTGTACCTGAGAAACCAGGGAGGCCTTCGCTCTTTTGGCATCTTGGCTCTCAGAGTCCGGCGCCTTCCTCTTGGTGGACTGAGGCACTGCGCTGGCGGACGGGCCCTGGGCTGCTTCCTTCGCGCCTTTCAGCTCGGCCACTTTCTCTCGGTGCTGCTTTCCCAGGACGTGAGTCTGCCACAGGAGCTCGCTCTTAACAGGAGTGTTACACAGGGCACAACTCAGCTGCCCCAAGCGGTTGTACTTCGCGAATGGAGATTCTATCCGTTTCCGGTTGGTGCTCAGACGCTGCTTTTCCTTCATCAACCGTCGCAGTTCGTCCTGATTCACCACTCGCTTCCCCGCTGCAGGCCGGGCTGAGGCGGACGACGCCATCTTTGCTATCCGACCGGAGGCGAGCCTGGCTTCCGTCCCGGCGATGCCTGATGACGTCACTTCCTGTCCGGACGCGGATTGGCTGAGGCTCCGGGACGTGAGCGGTGGCGCCCAGATTTCCTTCCGTAACGTACCGTAGGCGATATTTGCCTGCAGGGTCGCTTCTCTGACATTCTGTTCATGGCTGCGATAAAGGCCATAAACTCCAAGGCTGAGGTGGCACGGGCCCAGGCGGCCTTGGCCGTCAATATATGCGCCGCCCGAGGGCTGCAGGATGTGTTGCGGACCAACTTGGGTCCCAAGGGCACCATGAAAATGTGAGACGGCCGTTGGAGCGGCGGTTAGGGCGTCGGGGTTTGTTGGGCATCTAGGCGCCCTGTGAGGTAGAGGTTCCGCAGTTTGGAGCGATGTGGACGCATTTTCGGGCCTACTTTTCCTCGTTTTCATTCCTGCCCTGAGTTCATCTCCTGCCTGGTCGAGGAGGAGAAATGCTCCCCGAGGAAAGGGCTCACGAGTGAAGCGGTGACCATCCCCGTTCCCCGCCCCCCCCCCCTTGTTTAGGTTCATATGCAATTAAAAGTTCATTAAGTGTCTCGTATGAAACATAAGCTATCTAGCTCTCTTGCTTTTAAAGAGTTTGGGTTTTGTTTGGCAGTGTGCTGTAGTGGAGAGGGCTCGGGCTGTGGAGCCTGGCCGGCGTGGGTTCAAATCCCAAGTTCTCTTTTAGATTTTAAGTCCTTAGGCAAGTTGAACGCTCTATGCATACGGTTCATCATATGTATTTATTCTTTAGCATGTATTTATTTAGGACCATTATTTGCTTTAGAAGAGAGTGGGGATGGGACAGAGACTTCCTTGTCAGTCTGCTGGTTGACTCCCAGCTTCCACTGCAGGGGAAGCGGTTAGATCCCCCGTGGGGGAACTAAAAGATCCCGCATGCCGTGTGGTGTGACCAAGAAAAAAAGAGTGAGGGAAAGAGACTAGAGAGGGCAATGATGAAGTGTAAGAGGAGAGATGCAGTCTCAGAAGAATGAGCAGAGTAATTAGTATTGACAGTAAAAGAGGGCACTGATTATGTCTAGTTGGGATGCTGGGAATACAGAGATGACCAAGATACAGTTTCTGTTCTTAAGGAGTTCTGGTAGAGATGAATGTGCTAATGGTTATATATATATATGTATATTCAGCATATATTGTACTGAAGAAAGGGATTATAACTGATGACAGAAGGGAGAAAGGAAAGCTTCTCAAATAATAGAATTTTCCCTCAATCTTGAAAGAGGATTAGACACCAGTTAGAGAAGGGAGTAAAGGCCTTCTGTGTAGAATAACTTCAGGACCAAGAAAGCCCAACGGTATAAATCCAACAGAAAGGAAACCAAACATGATTTATTAAGGGAACCATAATATTTTCCCTCAAGATCTCACTTGGTAGAATAAGTAGAAAAGAATAGACATTCCCCAAATTGGGAAAGGTAAACTATGTCATTGTTAAATAGCCTGGATTTTACTTTGAAGGTGATGGAGAATATGAAAATCATGGAATTTTTTGATCAGGGAACTTACTGAATCACATTGTCTTTTAGAAAGATAAATGCAGTCTGGAGGGTAGATTCCAATTCAGAAATATCAGGATGCTAAGTAGTCCAGATTAGAGATGATGATGACAATGGAAATGACAGGAGAGGGTAGATTCAAGAGACCTTTAGATTGTAGAGTTGACAGAACTTGATCTTATAAACATGAAGGATGAAGGAAAAAATAGTTCAGTGAATGAATGTAACATTTCACAAAAATAAGAAACCTGCAGAAAATTCACAAATAATGTGGTTTGTAGACTTCCAAGTACTAAACCACTGTACCAAGTACCAAGTACCAAAGCACTCATCCACTGCTTCTATCCCTAGACTTGCAAATCCTCCTTTGGAAATCATCATTGCAGTCCATCTGGGGAGAAGTGATAGTGTGGGTTGCAAATGGTGGTAATTACTGTGGTGTCCCCCATGATATAATGGAAGTTTTCCACACCCAGTTACTTATATTAAAGATAGTGGAGTGGCAAATACTGGAAGTGTCTTGTTTGGCTCTTGCCATATGAGGTTAATAACCACTGTTTTCTGAACAGGCTTGTTTCTGGGGCAGGAGATGTCAAACTCACCAAAGATGGCAATGTGCTTCTCCATGAGATGGTGAGCTGATGATGCTAACTTAATAAACCTTAATATATCATAACTGAGGACATAGTACAATTTGTGTGTCTTTAAACCAAGGCCGTCAGCTAAATACTGCTGTCGTGAGATATGTTTGTTGGATTAAACCTTAGGGGAAAAAAAAGTCTATTGACTGTTTTCAAATCTTACAAATAATAGCTTAGGGATACTTCCAAATTAGTTACATTTTTTAAAGGCACTGCAGTATGTTCTTTGTAATCATGGAGAAAAAAATTCCTTGCAATTTTAGTAAATATATTCATCTTCAAGATTGAAGGATTTAATCTTATTTTGGAAATGTCATTGCATTCTGAAGCAGAGATGCTTTTATAAAATGTTCAAACCTCATTAGTTCTCAGTTTTTAACTTTTGGTTTTGACATTTATTATGTATGGTAATACAGAACTTGTGAACTAATAGAATGAAGCTTATTTAATTTCTTAATTTTACTTTTGACCCTTAGATTATTTTGCTTGTGGTGGACTCTTTCTTTCTCTCATTCTCTCTCTCTTGTAATCTGCTTACTTTTTTCAGCAAATTCAACACCCAACAGCTTCCTTGATAGCAAAAGTAGCAACAGCCCAGGATGACATTACAGGAGATGGTACTACTTCAAATGTTCTAATCATTGGAGAGTTACTAAAACAAGCTGATCTTTACATTTCTGAGGTATTAGAATTTCATAGAATGCACATTCATGTGGCATTTTATTTTTGAATACAAAGTTATTTATTTTTTGTTAGTAAAATGGTTTAATTTTAGACTGCAATAATTAATTTTTATCAAGATATTTTTGGACAGTTATAAATGGAAATAACAATGAACCTTTTTGCCAAAATAATGCCTTTTTATTGAAATTATATACCTAACCTTAACCCTAAAAAATAAAGTATTTGAGATACATAAAAGTTAAAAACATAGCCATGTACCCATGACTAATGGCCTAAGAAAGAAAATATCACTGATAAAGCTGAAACCAAATTATGGACCTTTTGAAAAAATAACTAGAGGAAAATTATTGAAGTTTATCCACATTGTGAATTTACCTACCTTTCTAATTTTAGTTCTCTTTGTAAACAGTCTACTGTAGCCCGACTCCTTCGTTTACTGGCCTGTGAAATAATTACATACATTTCTACCTCTGTGCCTTTGTTCAATTTGTATTGTTTTCTTTGCATTATTTATCTGTCTTTTCTAATTAAGTAGTTGAATTTCTGCTGTTTCAAGGACCATTTTAGCAAAGCGTAATCTGGTCAAAGTGCTCAAAGGATCACTTCTTTGTGTTTCATTTAATATTGGGAATTGTCTATTAATTCAGTGCATGCAACTTATCTTAGGATGCTTTTGGCTGTAAGCAGTAGAAACTTGACTAAAAGTCACTTAAACAATAAAAAATTTTCTCCTATAGCAAAAAATAGAGCAATAAAGCAGGCTTCTAGGGTTCATTGATTAAAAATTTACCAAGTCATCAATTGCCCAGGTCCTTTCTGTCTCTTAGCTCTTGCACTTATGATGCTGTTTCATCATGGGCTTATTTCCATCCTGAATGACTGTCAGAAGAGATCAGGCTCCCTGCTTCCCTTACTAATCCTCAGCAGGAGAGGACAAGAGAAAACAATTCAGTCAGTCATGGACTAAAAGTCCTTCCTTTATATGGTTGGGCCAACACTGGTCTTATGTCCATCCTAAACCAATGACAGTTTTTGGGAAATTGACTTAATCTAAAGGTAATCAGGAAGAACTCTCTGCAGGAAATAGGCCTGGGCTGAATCTTTAGGATGAGGAGTGAGCCTGGTGAAAGAGTGGCAGGTGAGGAGAGTGACATTCCAGGCAGAAGGGACAGTGTGAGCAGAGGCACAGAGAAGAGACACAGCTGGTGTGTGTGCACAGCTGCGAGCAGTTTGGCCTTGGTGGGGTTAAAGTGATGCAGACAGTAGTGAATAGGCACGTAATATTAACCAAGAAGAATATTCATATTAACATATTAATGAGTTAATTAATGAGCAGATGGGCATTTCAGATATTTAGGGGACAGTTTAAGAGAGTCAAGACTGATGTTTTTCCTAGTAGTCCAGGTGAGAAGTTGTGAGGTCCTAGGCTGAAGAAATGTTTTGAAGATGGTTAGTAACACAGGCCCTGGCATCAGGTTTTGTGGGTTTAAATCCTGACTCTGGCTCTTACTCAGTTCAATTGAGTTCAGTCGCTCAGTCGTGTCCGACTCTTTGCGACCCCATGAACCGCAGCACGCCAGGCCTCCCTGTCCATCACCAACTCCCGGAGTTTACTCAGACTCATGCCCATCGAGTCCGTGATGCCATCCAGCCATCTCATCCTCTGTCGTCCCCTTCTCCTCCTGCCCCCCTGCTGGGAGAGATTCTCCCAGCATCAGGGTCTTTTCCAGTGAGTCAGCTCTTCACGTGAGGTGGCCACAGTATTGGAGTTTCAGCTTCAGCATCAGTCCTTCCAATGAACACCCAGGACTTAATCTCCTTTAGGATGGACTGGTTGGATCTTCTTGCAGTCCAAGGGACTCTCAAGAGTCTTCTCCAACACCACAGTTCAAAAGCATCAATTTTTCAGCACTCAGCTTTCTTCACAGTCCAACTCTCACATCCATACATGACCACTGGAAAAACCTAGGCTGGTGATCTAAGCCTTTAAGCCTAAATTTCCTCATCTGTGAAACAGGAATAATATCAGCACCCACTTCATAGTGTTGAGGGGACTGAAATAATACATGTAAAGTCCTTAGAACAGTGCCTGGTACAAATGCTCAATCAGTGTCAACTTTTGAAGTTACTGTAGGACTGATGAAATGAATGGAGGATGGGAATAAATTAGAACTAGTTCCAGCCTTCAGTAAGTTTATGTATTATTTTCCAGAATAAGCAAAAGTGTTTTTTCAAAAAAATTTTTGTTATAATGTCAGACCTATAGAAAATTTGCAAGAATACTCCACAGGGTAACATTTCTCTCTTGTTCATAAATATATATTTTATATATATATATATATATATTTATATATATATATAATGTATATGTACCATATATACCATATATTTATATAGTAATATACATATTTTTTCTGATGGTATAAGTTCCAGACATGGTGATCTAAATATTTCAGTGTATCTTTCTTAAAACCATGGAATTCTCATATATAACCACAATATAGTGATCAAAACAGGACATTGATATAAACACACTTGATACAGTACTATTATCTGATCTTCACGTTTTGTTCAAATTTCATCACTTATCCCAATACTGTCCTTTATAGCAGAAGAAAATTTAGGCTCATGCGTCATATCCCTTTAGTCTTCTTTAAGCTGTAATAGTTCCTAAGCCATCTGTTGTGTTTCATGACATTGCTGACATAGCTACTTTTAGAGTGTAGGTTGTTTTTTTTTTTTTTGAAGAAAGTCCCTCAGTTTGGATTTGTCTATTTCCTCATGATCAGATTCAGGTTATGAACTTTCGGCAGGAATGCCATGGAAGTGCTGTTGAGGTCTTAATGCAGTTTATCAGGAGGCACATAGTGTGTGTTTGTTCCATTCTATGATGTTAACTTTGAACATTTCATGAAGGTGCTGTCTATCTGTCTTTTTTCTCCAAACTGTGCTGGTTCTTTTCCTCTGCATTGCAAGGAGTCTGTTGTGCTCATTTGGAAGAGTACTACACAACAATGTGTTACAGTTTTCAGAAATAAGAATAACTTTTGTAGTTTTTTGTACTGTCATAAAATGTAAACAGTTTTTCTGTAAGTTTGAGATTGTTTTAAATATGAAGCACTGAAAGAGTACTTTTATAAATTACATACCTCCACTTATATTTAGTGGCATTGATGTGGGTGATAACTTTTTTTGGACAATCCTATTAATAGGAAAGGATCATTACTTTTACTTTGTATAACTTACTTTATAGTTTTATGTTGTTGTATTAGGGCCTGCACCCTAGAATAATAGCTGAAGGCTTTGAAATTGCAAAAATAAAGGCACTTGAAGTTTTGGAACAAGTTAAAATTAAAAAAGAGATGAAAAGAGAAATCCTTTTAGATGTGGCTAGAACATCTCTGCAAACTAAGGTTCATCCTCAACTGGCTGATGTGTTAACAGAGGTATGTAGTTAAACTTTTGCAGAATGAGTACAGACTAACACATGGTGACATTTTTCTTTTTCTTATAAGATAATCAACTATTTGTGTGTGCTTGTGTGCATCTGTGTGTGTGTGTATGCACGTGCGTGTGCGTGCATGCATGTGCGCACACTCAGTTGTGTCCTACTCTTTGCGACACCATGCCTCTTTGCTTCTCTGCCCATGGAGTTTTCCATGCAAGAATATTGGAGTGGGTTGCCATTTCCTTCTCCAGGGGATCTTCCCAACCCGGGGATGGAATCTGCATCTCTTATGTCTCCTGCATTGGCGGGTAGATTCTTTACCACCGTGCCACCTGGGACGCCCCCAATCAACTATGACATGTGGTTCTTTTGAACATACAATAAAATATAGAAGACAGACATTTATTTATAGGCTTATTTATAGAATAGATTTGATTGGTCAGAACAGTATGTATAATTTTTCAACAGTGTCATATTAAACCTTTTGTTAAAAAAAAAAAAACCTTTTGTTAAAAAAGTTGGGAGGGGCTTGGCTGCCTGTGGCTCACCCCCTCTGGACACCATTGGAGTTATATACTGGTCTCCTAAAGCTAAAGGTCCATATTTATTATGCAAGCTTGGGGACATGGTTTTGACAGTGTACCTTGTAATTGAGATTACCACTTTAATGAACATGATAGAGTTGATAGATAATATTCAAATCTGGGAAATGTATACTTGTTTACTTATAAAGGTAGAATATATAAATATAATATCAGGACAAGGTTGGGGATTTTGGGAAGGTTTTTTTTTTTATCAGATACCTATAGTTTGATGATGTTGTCATTGTCCCTCTACTTTACAGTTTTTGAAACTTGAGTGTGTTAGTGTATCATGAATGAAGAGTTCATAAAAAAATTCACAAGACATTGACATATAAATCAGAATTGTATCTTACTAATTTACTTTGAGAAATACAAATACCAAATAGACTGAAACACCTGAGTTCTTTCTAGTCAGCTCTTCCATTCAGTTCTGTTGCTCAGTCGTGTCTCACTGTTTGCAACCCCATGCACTGCAGCACGCCAGGCTTCCCTGTCCATCACCAACTCCCAGAGCCTACTCAAACTCATGTGCATTGAGTGAGTGATGCCATCCAACGATCTCATCCTCTGTCGTCCCCTTCTCCTCCCACCTCCAGTCTTTCCCAGCATCAGGATCTTTTCCCATGAGTCAGTTCTTCGCATCAGGTAGCCAAAGTATTGGAGTTTCAGCTTCAGAATCAGTCCTTCCAATGCATATTCAGGACTGATTTCCTTTAGAATGGACTAGTTGGATCTCCTTGCAGTCCCAGGGACTCTCAAGAGTCTTCTCCAACACCACAGTTCAAAAGCATCAATTCTTTGGCACTCAGCTTTCCTTTATAGTCCAACTCTCACATCCATACATGACTACTGGAAAAACCATAGCTTTGACTAGACGGACCTTTGTTGGCAAAGTAATGTCTCTGCTTTTTAATATGCTGTCTAGGTTGGTCATAGCTTTTCTTCCAAGGAGCAGCATCTTAATTTCATGGCTGCAGTCACCCTCCACAGTGATTTTGGAGCCTCCTAAAATAAAGTCTGTCACTGTTTCCCCATCTGTTTGCCATGAAGTGATGGGACCAGATGCCATGATCTTAGTTTTCTGAATGTTGAGTTTTAAGCCAACTTTTTCACTCTGCTCTTTCACTTTCATCAAGAGGCTCTTTAGTTCTTCACTTTTCTGCCATAAGGGTGGTGTCATCTGCATAACTGAGGTTATTGATATTCCTCCCGGCAGTCTTGAACCCAGCTTGTGTTTCATCCAGCCTGGCATATCGCATGATGTACTCTGCATGTAAGTTAAATAAGTGGCATAAGAATATATAGTCCTGTGTACTCCTTTCCCGATTTGGAACCAGTCTGTTGTTCCATGTCCAGTTCTAACTGTTGCTTCTTGACCTGCATAACAGATTTCTCAGGCAGCAGGTCAGGTGGTCTGGTATTCCCATCTCTTGAAGAATTTTCCAGTTTGTTGTGATCCACACAAAGGCTTTGGCGTAGTCAATAAAGCAGAAGTAGATGTTTTTCTGGAGCTCTCTTGCTTTTTCCATGGTCCAGGGGATGTTGGCAATTTGATCTCTGGTTCCTGTGCCCTTTCTAAATCCAGCTTGAACATCTGGAAGTTCATGGTTCACGGAGTGTTGAAGCGTGGCTGGAGAATTTTGACCATTACTTTGCTAGCATGTGAGATGAGTGCAACTGTGTGGTAGTTTGAACATTCTTTGGCATTGCCTTTCTTTGGGATTGGAATGAAAACTGACCTTTTCCAGGCCTGTGGCCACTGCTGAGCTTTCCAGATTTGCTGGCATGTTGAGTGCAGCACCTTCACAGCATCATCTTTCAGGATGTGAAGTAGCTCAACTGGAATTCCATCCCCTCCACTAGCTTTGTTGGTAGTGATGCTTCCTAGGGCCCACTTGACTTTGCATTCCAGGATGTCTGGCTCTAGGTGAGTGATCACACCATCGTGGTTATCTGGGTCATGAAGATCTTCTTTGTATAGTTCTTCTGTGTATTCTTGCCACCTCTTCTTAATATCTTCTGCTTCTGTTAGGTTCATGCCATTTCTGTCCTTTATTGAGCCCATCTTGCATGACATGTTCCCTTGGTATCTCTAATTTTCTCTAAGAGATCTCTAGTCTTTCCCATTCTATTGTTTTCCTCTATTTCTTTGCATTGATCACTGAGGAACACTTTCTTATCTCTCCTTGCTATTCCTTGGAACTCTGCATTCAAATGGGTATATCTTTCCTTTTCTCTTTTGCTTTTCTCTTCTCTTCATTTCACAGCTATTTGTAAGACCTCCTCAGACAACCATTTTGCCTTATTGCATTTGTTTTTCTTGGGGATGGTCTTGATCACTGCCTCCTGTACAATATCACGAACCTCTGTCCATAGTTCTTCAGGCACTCTTGTCTATCAGATCTAATTCCTTGAATCTGTCTCTCGCTTCCACTGTATAATTGTAAGGGATTTGATTTACGCCATACCTGAATGGTCCTAGTGGTTTTCCCTACTTTCTTCAATTTACGTCTGAATGTGGCGATAAGGAATTCATGATCTGAGCCACAGTCAGCTCCCCGTCTTGTTTTGCTGACTGTACAAAGCTTCTCCATCTTTGGCTGCAAAGAATATAATCAGTATGATGTCAGTATTGGCCCCTCTGGTGATGTCCATGTGTAGAGTCTTGTGTTGTTGGAAGAGGGTGTTTGCTATGACCTGTGCGTTCTCTTGGCAAAACCCTGTCAGCCTTTGCCCTGCTTCAGTTTGTACTCCAAGGGCAAATCTGTCTGTGACTCCAGGTAGTTCTTGACTTCCTACTTTTGCATTCCAGTCACCTATAATGAAAAGGACATCTTTTTTGGGTGTTAGTTCTAGAAGGTCTTGTAGGTCTTCACAGAACCATTCAAGTTCATATTCTTCAGCATTACTGGTCAGGGCATAGACTTGGATTACCGTGCTATTCAGTGGTTTGCCTTGGAAACGAAGAGAGATTATCCTCTTGTTTTTGAGATTGCATCCAAGTACTGCATTTTGGACTCTTCTGTTGACTATGAGGGCTACTCCATTTTTTCTAAGGGATTCTTGCCCACGGTAGTAGATATAATGGTCATCTAAGTTAAATTCACATTCCAGTCCATTTTAGTTCGCTGATTCCTAAAATGTCGATATTCCCTCTTTCCATCTTCTGTTTGACCACTTCCCATTTGCCTTGATTCATGGACCTAACATTCCAGGTTCGTATGCAATATTGTTCTTTACAGCATCAGAGTTTACTTCCATCACCAATCACATCCACAGTTGGGTATTGTTTTTGCTTTGGCTCTGCCTCTTCATTCTTTCTGGAGTTATTTCTCCACTGATCTCCAGTAGCATATTGGGCACCTGCTTACCTGGGGAGTTCATCTTTCAGTGTCATACCTTTTTGCCTTTTCATACTGTTCATGGTGTTCTCAAGGCAAGAATACTGAAGTGGTTTGCCATTCCCTTCTCCAGTGGACCACGTTTTGTTGGAACTCTCCACCATGACCCATCCGTCTTGGGTGGCCCTACATGACATGGTTCATAGTTTCATTGAGTTAGATAAGGCTGTGGTCCATGTGATCAGTTTGATTAGTTTTCTGTGATTGTGGTTTTCATTCTGTCTGCCCTCTGATGGAGAAGGATAACAGGCTTATGGAAGCTTCCTGATGGGAGAGACAGGCTGAGGGGGGAAACTAGGACTTGTTTTGATGGGCAGGGCTATGTTCCCTCCCTGTTGCTTATCAATAAGAAAACTGACTGAGGAAATCAAACTAAGAAATTAAAGCATTTTCTTGCTGAGCAGAGTCTAAATAAAGACTGCTATATTTTCTGCTTTTAGAGTATATATATCACATGACCCAGAATCTTCCAGCTCTCTAATTAGGGCCCCCATTCTCTTTTGGAGCTATAGAAACACTGTATACTCTCACTTTCCAATGGTTTATCATTATTCCCCGTTAGTCATCAAACCCTTAAGTCATATTCCCTCAGTAAACTTTTCCAAGATACAGATTTTTTTCCTTTTGTTTGTATTTTAGGATGGTTATACTACAGCACTTAATTTCTGTAGTCAGTTATTTTCATATTACTTTTTGAGTTAAGCTATAGGCTGTGTTGTGTTGTGCTTCTCAAATTACATATCCCTGGGGATATTTGCCAGAATAAATAAGACATATCTTTCTGGAGTGTCAATTTTACTTTACAATTTTTAGGGAAAGCATTATTTTCACATTAAAACAAATGTGCAAAACAATGCTATAAATCAACTTTACTCCAGTAAAATTAAAAACAAAAAACAAATGTATATATTGTGGCATGACATGGAGAAGTTTCATGGTAAAACAGAAGACTTAAAAATTTCATGTTGTTAGAGTGAGCAAATTTGAACTCTTTCCTGAGATTACATTTCCTTCTTTTCCATTAAGGTATCCTCTGGTGGAAAAGTCTAAGTTGTGTTGGTATAGTAGGCTTGGCAGTTAAAGACACCCCTGATTTCTAGTCCTGACTACTACTGTTAGACTACCTGTTAGACTTTGTTTTAAGACCATAATTCTTAAAGTCTCTGTTAAATGAAGGGTTTGGACCTGATAATCTCTGAAGTTCATGTAGGCTCTAAAGTATCCATTGGCATTGGTTATCATTAGTGTCCCTGAGAAAGTGGTATTTTTTTTGTCTTGCCCTGTGTTTTGGAGCCTGAAACACTTTATCTGCTTAGTCTAGTGATCAATTACTAGGGCCATTGGTTTCTTTCAGTAGACCAAATAGTTTAACGTTCTAACCCATTTCTCTTTCAGGCTGTGGTGGATTCTGTTTTGGCAATTAGGAGACCGAATTATCCTATCGATCTCTTCATGGTAGAAATCATGGAGATGAAGCATAAATCGGAAACAGATACAAAGTAAGTGACATAAACTTTGACAGTGCATAGAGTCTAGAATACTTGATTATCTGCAGATATTCTGTCATTAATTTTATTAGTTACTTTTATTCAACATCTTTCTATTCATTTAGCATATATTAATTGGATACTTAGCCGCAACCATTCACTTGTTTTAGGTGCTAGGAATGAAGAGTAAACAGAACAGTTTCTTTAAGAATCTTACATTTCCAGTTGGAAGAGATAGTGAGCACATTATGCTCATAAGTGCTGTAAAGAGGCTAGAGCAGTTGTGTGTGTGAGCATGTGTGTGATTTTAGGATAGTCAAGGAAGAACATTGTGATGAGAAAGTAAATAGCTAAAGCGGTCTTTGAAGAAATTAGGGTGATAGCCGTGTGAACATCTGGAAGAAGAGTGCTCTAAGCAGAGGGAATAACAATGGAGAATGTCCCCAGGCAGGTGTGTTTTGAGGTATTCTAGCATGCCTGGGTCATAGGAAGAGAAAAAAAGGAGAAGATGAGGTCAGAGAGGTAAGACAGTTAACATTGTATGAGTATGTATGTAGTATGTACTCAGAGTGAATAGCACCTTGTTGATTTTGGACTTAACTCATTTTAAACATTCTATTATACGGAGAAGGCAATGGCAACCCACTCCAGTACTCTTGCCTGGAGAATCCCATGGACAGAGGAGCCTGGTAGGCTACAGTCCATGGGGTCGCTAAGAGTTGGACATGACTGAGCGACTTCACTTTCACTTTTCCCTTTCATGCATTGGAGAAGGCAATGGCAACCCACTCCAGTATTCTTGCCTTGAGAATCCCAGGGACGGGGGAGCCTGGTGGGCTGCCGTCTATGGGGTCGCACAGAGTTGGACATGACTGACGTGATTTTGCAGCATCAAGGACAAACTTACTGGGAATTCCCTGGTAGCCCAGTGGTTCCAACTCTGCACTTCTACTGCAGGGGACCTGGATTGGAACCCTGGTGAGGGAACTAAGATCTGCATGGCATGGCCAAAAATAAATAATAAGAACTTTGTCCATTAAAAAAAAACATTCTATTATGGAATATTCTAAACACATACAAAAGTAGAATAGAATAGTGAATGAACTCTCACATATCTGTCACTCATCTATCAATTTTCAATATATGATTCATCTTATTTTTACCTTATATGCCCCCTTCTCTTTCTTTCTATACTTCTCTTTCCTTTCTTTTGCCCCAAATATGGATTATTTTAAAGCCAATTCAGATGTTGTATTTTATCTGTAAATACTTTATTTTTAATACATGTGTGGGTGTCTTTACATATTTGTAGAAGCCTGTTTGGTTTGTCCTTTAATCTGCCTTGTCATTTTGTATGGTTTCCTGTTTCCTGCAGATCTTTTCAAACTTACCTTTCATTTCTTTAAACACATAGTTCGCGTTTAATATTACAATATTTAAAGTTTTGTCTTTTCTATTTCTGTTGTTTACTGTATTTTGTTGGTCCTCACTCATTGTGCTTTGTTTTCAATGTGTGCCATTGATTGTGTTGAAAAAAGTATTTGTAGAAATAATTTGAGACCTAGGCTGAAGCTGCCTTTGTACAAAGAGGATTTGAATTTACTGCTGCAAGAAGCCCAGAGACTGCTTTAAACTCAAGCCACAGCTTGAGGTTTTTATTGAATATCCAGTTGTTGTGAATTCTTAACTACAAGTCCATATGAGGGCTCCTGGTTTATACCCTTGAGTATGTAGCCTTTGAAGTTCACTTAATGTGAAAAGAGTCTTCTACTTTGGATAAACCTTGAGCTTTTAATTATTTCTCCCTCTCATTATAAGATCGAAGTTCAGATATGCTTGAATTGTGAGATGACTTTAGGGTGAGTGCCTGCAGTTTTCTAGTTACTCTCTGGAGTTTCTATTTTGTTTTCAGTTTTGAAAAGAAAACTTTTGTGGCTCTGTACTCTTTTGTGGCTCTTCAGTGTTTTTAAGGGTTGTTGTTGTTTTTAATCCAGCATTTTTAGTTGCTTTTGGTAGTAAAATTGGTCCAAATTACCTTATGATTGCTGAGGGCAAGAAGTTCTTGGTTTATATTTCAGAAGAATCTCAGTGGTTGTTCTGTGGCAAGGACACTGTGGAGCAGGGGGCGTAGTGCAAAGGCAGAAGCAGGAGATCTGTTAGGAATCTGTTGTAATACAGGTGAGAGATGAAAAAAGGTTTGGATCAGGGTACACTTAGAAAGAAGGAGCCCCAGGATTTGTTGATGGTTCCACTCAGAATGTGACAGAAGCAGAGGATTCAGGGATGTTTTTTGGGTTTTGAATGAGCAGCTGGAAAAGCAGAGATGCCATTTCTTGGGAAGGAGCAGGTGTGAGGCAATAAGTCAAGAGCTTAGTTTGGGGACTGTTATGTTTTAGGTGCCTATTAGATGTCCATGTGGAGCTGCTGAGTAGGGATTTGAAGAGAGGTGTCAGGAATTCAGGATAGAGGTCTGGACTGGAAATATATATTTGGGAGTCATTGGTGTATGGATGATGTAAAGCTCTGAGAGTTAATTAGATCATCTGGAAAGTGATAAAGACAGAGAAAAGAGGAAGTTTAAAGATTGAGCCCTGAAAACTGCAGTGTTTAGAAACTTAGAAGATGAGGAGGACTGAACAAGGGAGACTGAAAAAAGGTGGTCAGTGAGAAAGGAGGAAAGCCAAGAAAGAGCAGTATTCTAGGAGCTAAGAGAGAAAGTGTTTCAAGGAGAGAGTAACCTGCTGTTGAAAGTTTGAGCAAGTTACAAACGAATTGGCCATTAGATTTGGAGAATGTTTAAGGGGTGAGTGTGAGAGTCAGATTGAAGGTGGGCTCAAGAGAGAATGGTTAGGAAAGAAGTGAGGATGCAAATACCGACAACTCAGAGGAGTTAGCTCTAACGGGGAGCAGAGAAGTGGGACAGTAGCTCGAATGGAACATGGGCATGGGGCCGAAGGGGAATAAGTTTTTGTTTTAAAGATGAGAATTACTATGGCAAGTGTGTACCCTGATGAGGATGCTTGTGGAGGCAGGAACAGTTGATGGGGGGGAAGAGGGGACAGTTGCAGGAGCCGAGAGGGGAAATGGAATTCAGTCCGCAGGTGGGGGGGCCGACCTTAGAGAGGAGGGAGCATGGGCAGTTCGTTTCTGTTCATAGGAGCTTGAGGTTCAAGTGCTGGTAGAGGTCGTGATGGGACAGAGTGTTTCTTTTCTCAAGCAAAGTCATGTGCTGAGGGTGAGAAGCAGTAGAAGAGTGAAGGAGACTTAAAAGTGAAGAATATTGAACATGTAGTTTGTTTCTTTCTTCCTAAATAAAATGTCTTCACATTCAGTTAAGAGTTGGAGTAATCCAGTTAGAAGAAAATTTTGTAAACTTCCCTATAATTATGTTCAACTGTTTAAAAAATCACTTCTTTACATTAATGTATAACAAATATTGGTTATAAAAGATTCATAAGTAGAAATGTATTTCCTAGTTGGGTGTAAATGAATTTTTGAAAGTTATAGAAATATTTTCTCTTGAAAGGTCATTTAGAAAACAGGAAAAAAGCCCCCCACTGCCCCCTGCCAATTATCTCTGTTCCTACCACCCAAGCATAATCCTACTCTTAGTTTTCTTCTGTTTTTCCTTTTCAATGCCAAGGAGCTTATTAAGAATAGTGATAATCACACTTTATAGGTAATTTGTCATTCTATGCTTATAAATATAGCTACCCCTGTAAATATTTTTCCATGTTATTACATGGTTTTCATGACTAGCCCATAGTCAAGTCATTGTCTGCTGAACAATGTCCTATTGTTGGACATTTAGGGTAACAGTTTTTAGTTGTTCCATATAATTAGTTTGAACAAATGTGCCTTAGAAACTCATTGTGTGTCTCCCTTTCATTACTTGATCAGCTGTGTCACATGTTTGAGCCACATAATTTAAAGAATAATTCGGGATTGACTTTTCATTGTCACTTCACAGTCACACTGTGTTAAAATAGGTTCTCTTTTCTAATTTTATTAATTATGTGTTGGGTTTAAAGTTGGTATAAGGCAATAGTGTGTAACAGTTGCTCTGGCAGTTCTGTTACCACTTTAAGAGTATAATTTTAATTTTATACTAAATTTAGAGTGTATATTCAAAATAGGAAACAGTGCATATTTTTACTAGGTTGATCAAAGGGTTAGTTCTGGATCATGGTGCCCGTCATCCAGATATGAAGAAACGAGTAGATGATGCGTTTATCCTTACCTGTAATGTATCGCTAGAATATGAAAAAACGTAAGTGTCCCAGTTACTCTTTGTATCCTTTGAAATTTTTTTTTTCTAAAACTGTTTTTTAACTCCTGTTTTTACCTACCAAATGTTTACTATAAACCCTTTCTACCTTCCTGTTTTTCCCTGCCTTACCTTTACTAGCTTGTCTTTATTAATCTTCTAGTGAGGTGAGCTCTGGTTTCTTTTATAAGACTGCAGAAGAGAAAGAGAAATTGGTAAAAGCTGAAAGAAAATTTATTGAAGACAGAGTACAAAAAATAATAGACTTGAAAGACAAAGTCTGTGCTCAATCCAATAAAGGATTTGTTGTCATTAATCAAAAGGTGAGAAAAAAGCTTAGATTTTTAACTGTTGTAAATGTTCTTCAGTGTTTTGCCAAGTGTGGTTTGTGGGCCCCAGGTTAGGGCATATCTGTGAGGTCAAAACTATTTTCATAATAGTAATAATAATGCCTTTTACACTGTGTTGATGTCTGCGATGATGATGCAAAGCAGCGATAGGTAAAACCGCTGGCACCTTAGAACAAATCATGGCAGTAGCACCACACTGTACTAGTCGGCATCGCCACATCCCCGCACGTATAAGAAGGGCAGTTTCATTTAGGAGTGTTTTGATGAAAGGGGGAAACTTAATAATTTTGTCAAATTTTGATCCTTGAAATTGCATCTTTTTATTTTTTAATTGAAGTATAGTTGGTTTACAATATTGTGTTAATTTGAGGTGTACAGCATAATAGGCTTCCCTGATAGCTCAGATGGTAAAGAACCCACCTGAGTTTTGCAGATTATACTCCATCATAGTTTATTGTAAGATAATAGGTATATCCCTGTGCTATATAGTATATCCTTGTTGATATGTATAACTGATAAGCTATCTTTTATATCTCTTATGTATTTTTTAAAAACTTAAAAGAGTTATTTTTATTTTTGGCTGTGTGGGTCTTCGTTGGGCTTTTTTTCAGTTGCAGTGCACAGGCTTCTCACTCTGGTGGCTTCCGTGCTGTGGAACACGGGCTCTAGGGCACAGGCTCAGTAGTGGTGGCACGCAGGCTTAGGTGCTCTGTGGCATTTGGGAGTTAGCCATGGCATATGGGATCTTCCTGGATCAGAGATGGAACTCATGTCTCCTGCATTGGCAGGCAGATTCTTTACTGCTGGACCACTGGGGAAGCCCTTATCTGTCTTATGTGTGGTAGCTTGTATGTGTCCATCCCACACCCTAATTTGTTTCTCCCTGCTTTCCCTTTTCCCTTTGGTAACTAAGGTTTGTTTTCTATATCTGTGAATCTGTTTCTGTTTTGCACATACATTCATTTGTATTACTTATTAGGTTCCACATATAAGTGATATCATATAGTGTTTGTCTTTCTCTAACGTATTTCACTGAATGTAATATTCTTTTGTCCATCCATGTTGCTACAGATGGCAGTATTTCATTCTTTTTTATGGCTCAGTAATATTTCATCGCATACATATACCACAATTTTATCCACTCCTCTGTTGATGGAATCTGGGCTGCCACCATGTCTTGGCTATTGTAAATAGTGCTGCTGTGAACATTGGGGTACCTGTATTTTTTTGAATTAATGTTTTCTGGAAATATACCCAGAAGTGGATGTATCCTTTTATAATTCTGTGTCACAAAATTTGAAGGATGGATAAAATACTTCTGCTACGTATCAAAATAAGGGTCTTGAAGCTCTTGTGTAATTGAGTTGCAAGCTAACATAGCCACTTTTTTCATGGAATGCTATTTTTACTTGAAAGACTGACTGACAAGATGGTTATTTAGATATGGGTATTTGGTAGGTTTTTCTCAAAAATGACTGAAACAGTCTTGCCACTTCAAGGAAACAATAGACAGTATGTATTGGCAATAATAAATTTGAGCTTTCAAACAAAAGTTAGAATTTTGGAAAACTTGTATCTGTCACTTTGAGCTTGACAGCTTTCCAATACTTGAAAGACTCTTCTGATAATATTAGTGATGACATTAGCAAATGCGATATTTTTGATGTTGTACAACCATGAAAATTCTTAAAGAGATTGGAACACCAGACCACCTTACCTGTCTCCTAGAAACCTGTATGTGATTCAAGAAGCGACAGTTAGAACCTTACATGGAACAACAGACTGGTTCAAATTTGGAAAAGGAGTATGACATGGCTGTCTAATATCACCCTGTTTATTTAACTTGTAAGCAGAGTACATCATGCAGAATGCCAGGCTGGATGAATCACCAGCTGGACTCAAGATTGCCAGGAGAAATATCAACAACCTCAGATATGCAGATGATATCTCTTTAATTGCAGAAAGTGAAGAGGACCTAAAGACCCTCTTGACAAGGGTGCAAGAGGAGAGTGAAAGAGCTGGCTTAAAACTTAACATTCAAAAAACTAAGATCATGGCATCTGGTCCCATCACTTCATGGCAAATAGATGGGGAAACAATGGAAACAGTGAGAGACTTTATTTTCTTGGACTCCAAAATCACTGTGGACGGTGACTGTGGCCATGAAATTAAAAGATGCTTGCTCCTTGAAAGGAAAGCTCTGAAAACCTAGAAAGCATATTGAAAAGTAGAGACATCATTTTGCTAAAAAAGGTCCATGTAGTCAAAACTGTGGTTTTTCCAATAGTCATATATGGATGTGAGAGTTGGACCATGAAGAAGGCTGAGCTCTGAAAAATTGATGCCTTTGAACTCTTGAGAGGCTTCTAGTGACTGACCTGAACTGAAAGATTTTATTTTCAAGGGATTAATAAATATTTCAA
This sequence comes from Cervus canadensis, assembly GCF_019320065.1. Classification (NCBI taxonomy): domain Eukaryota; kingdom Metazoa; phylum Chordata; class Mammalia; order Artiodactyla; family Cervidae; genus Cervus; species Cervus canadensis. Next base: position 45,081,707 of record NC_057386.1, on the reverse strand, counting down.
AAATGTAAATTTAAACTTTAGTCAGTTAAGTCGCTTAGTCGTATCCGACTCTTTGTGACCCCATGGACCGCAGCATGATAGGCTTCTCAGTCCATCACCAACTCCTGAAGCTTACTCAAACTCATGTCCAGCGAGTGAATGATGCCATCCAACGATCTCATCCTCTGTCGTCCCCTTCTTCTCCCACCTTCAATCTTTCCCAGCATCAGGGTCTTTTTAAATGAGTCAGTTCTTCTCATCTGGTGGCCAAAATATTGGAGTTTCAGCTTTAACATCAGTCCTTCCAATGAACACTCAGGACTGATCTCCTTTAGGATTGACTGGTTGGATCTCCTTGCAGTCCCTGGGACTCTCAAGAGACTTCTCAAACACCACAGTTCAAAAGCATCAGTTTTTCGGTGCTCAGCTTTCTTTATGGTCCAACTCTCACATCCATACGTGACTACTGGAAAAACCATAGCTTTGACTAGACGGACCTTTGTTGGCAAAGTAACATCTCCGCTTCTTAATATGCTGTCTAGGTTGGTCATAGCTTTTCTTCCAAGGAGCAGTGTCTTTTTATTTCATGGCTGCAGTCACCCTCCACAGTGATTTTGGAGTCCAAAAAAATAAAGTCTCACTGTTTCCATTGTTTCCCCATCTATTTACCATGAAGTGATGGGACCGGATGTCATGATCTTAGTTTTCTGAATGTTGAGTTTTAAGCCAGCTTTTTCACTCTCCTCTTTCACTTTCATCAAGAGGCTCTTTAGTTCTTCTTCACTTTTCTGCCATAAGGGTGGTGTCATCTGCATATCTGAGGTTATTGATATTTCTCCCGGCAGTCTTGATTCCAGCTTGTGCTTCATTCAGCCTGGCATTTTGCATGATGTACTCTGCATATAAGGTAAATAAGCAGGTGACAAATATATAGCTTTGATGTACTACTTTCCCGATTTGGAACCAGTCTGTTGTTCCATGTCCAGTTCTAACTGTTGCTTCTTGACCTGCATACAGATTTCTCAGGAGGCAGATCAGGTAGTCTGGTATTCTCATCTCTTGAAGAATTTTCCAGTTTGTTGTGATCCACACAAAGGCTTTGGTGTAGTCAATAAAGCAGAAGTAGATGTTTTTCTGGAGCTCTCTTGCTTTTTCCATGGTCCAGGGGTGTTGGCATTTGATCTCTGGTTCCTCTCCCTTTTCTAAATCCAGCTTGAACATCTGGAAGTTCATGGTTCATGTACTGTTGAAGCCTGGCTTGGAGAATTTTGACCATTACTTTGCTAGCATGTGAGATGAGTGCAACTGTGTGGTAGTTTGAACATTCTTTGGCATTGCCTTTCTTTGGGATTGGAATGAAAACTGACCTTTCCAGGCCTGTGGCCACTGCTGAGCTTTCCAGATTTGCTGGCATGTTGAGTGCAGCACCTTCACAGCATCATCTTTCAGGATGTGAAGTAGCTCAACTGGAATTCCATCCCCTCCACTAGCTTTGTTGGTAGTGATGCTTCCTAGGGCCCACTTGACTTTGCATTCCAGGATGTCTGGCTCTAGGTGAGTGATCACACCATCGTGGTTATCTGGGTCATGAAGATCTTCTTTGTATAGTTCTTCTGTGTATTCTTGCCACCTCTTCTTAATATCTTCTGCTTCTGTTAGGTCCATACCATTTGTGTCCTTTATTGAGCCCATCTTGCATGACATGTTCCCTTGGTATCTCTAATTTTCTCTAAGAGATCTCTAGTCTTTCCCATTCTATTGTTTTCCTCTATTTCTTTGCATTGATCACTGAGGAACACTTTCTTATCTCTCCTTGCTATTCCTTGGAACTCTGCATTCAAATGGGTATATCTTTCCTTTTCTCTTTTGCTTTTCTCTTCTCTTCATTTCACAGCTATTTGTAAGACCTCCTCAGACAACCATTTTGCCTTATTGCATTTGTTTTTCTTGGGGATGGTCTTGATCACTGCCTCCTGTACAATATCACGAACCTCTGTCCATAGTTCTTCAGGCACTCTTGTCTATCAGATCTAATTCCTTGAATCTGTCTCTCGCTTCCACTGTATAATTGTAAGGGATTTGATTTATGCCATACCTGAATGGTCCTAGTGGTTTTCCCTACTTTCTTCAATTTACATCTGAATGTGGTGATAAGGATTCATGATCTGAGCCACAATCAGCTCCCCGTCTTGTTTTGCTGACTGTACAAAGCTTCTCCATCTTTGGCTGCAAAGAATATAATCAGTCTGTTGTCAGTATTGACCCTCTGGTGATGTCCATGTGTAGATTCTTGTGTTGTTGGAAGAGGGTGTTTGCTATGACCTGTGCGTTCTCTTGGCAAAACCCTGTCAGCCTTTGCCCTGCTTCAGTTTGTACTCCAAGGGCAAATCTGTCTGTTACTCCAGGTAGTTCTTGACTTCCTACTTTTGCATTCCAGTCACCTATAATGAAAAGGACATCTTTTTTGGGTGTTAGTTCTAGAAGGTCTTGTAGGTCTTCACAGAACCATTCAAGTTCATATTCTTCAGCATTACTGGTCAGGGCATAGACTTGGATTACCATGCTATTCAGTGGTTTGCCTTGGAAATGAAGAGAGATTATCCTCTTGTTTTTGAGATTGCATCCAAGTACTGCATTTTGGACTCTTCTGTTGACTATGAGGGCTACTCCATTTTTTCTAAGGGATTCTTGCCCACGGTAGTAGATATCATGGTCATCTGAGTTACATTCACTCATTTCAGTCCATTTTAGTTTATTGATTCCTAAAATGTCAATGTTCCCTCTTGCCATCTCCTGTTTGACTACTTCTAATTTACCTTGATTCATGGACCTAACATTCCAGGTTCCTATGCAACTTTGCTCTTTATAGCATCGGACTTTACTTCCATCACCATTCACATCCACAGCTGGGTGTTGTTTTTGCTTTGGCTCTGCCTCTTCATTCTTTCTGGAGTTATTTCTCCACTGATCTCCAGTAGCATGTTGGACACCTACTGACCTGGAGAGTTCATCTTTTAGTGTCTTATCTTTTTGCCTTTTCATACTGTTCATGGTGTTCTCAAGGCAAGAATACTGAAGTGGTTTGCCATTCCCTTCTCCAGTGGACCACGTTTTGTTGGAACTCTCCACCATGACCCATCCGTCTTGGGTGGCCCTACACAGCATGGCTCATATCATTGAGTTAGACAAGGCTGTGGTCCATGTGATCAGTTTGATTAGTTTTCTGTGATTGTGGTTTTCATTCTGTTTGCCCTCTGATGGAGAAGGATGGAAGCTTCTGATGAGAGAGACTGACTGGAGGGGAAACTGGATCTTGTTCTGGTGGGTGGGGCCATGCTCAGTAAATCTTTCATCCAATTTCTGTTTTTGGGCAGGGCTGTGTTCCCTCCTTGAGGCCAAATTATGGTAGAGGTAATAAAGATAATGGTAATGAAGGTAAATCTCCTTCAAAAGATCTGGTGGAGGCTCTGCTGCACTCCCCGCCCCCGACCCTGCAGTAGACCACCACCAACCCATCCCTCTGCTGGAGCCTCCTGGACACTCAGGGGCAAGTCTGAGTTAGTCTCTTGTGGGGTCACTGCTCCTTTGTCCTGGGTCCTGGTGCACACAAGGTTTTGTTTGTGCCCTCCTGGAGTCTCTATCCCCAGTCCTGTGTAAGTTCTGGCTGCTCTATGGTGGGGTTAATGGTGATCTCTTCCAAGAGGGCTGATGCCATACCCAGGTCTGCTGCCCCCAGAGCCCCTGCCCCTGCGTCAGGCCACTGCTGACCTGTACCCCCGCAGGAGACATTCAAACACTCAAACACAGGCTCAGTCTCTGTGGGGTCTCCTGGTGCACACAGAGGTTTTGTTTGAGCCCTCAGAGCATCTCTGGTGGGTATGGGGTTTGATTCTAAATGTGATTTCGCCCCTCCCACCATCTTGCTGGGGCTTCTCCTTTGCCCTTGGACGTGGGATCTCTTCTTTTGGTGGGATCCCACATTCTCCTGTTGATGGTTGTTCAGCAGCGAGTTGTAGTTTTGGCGTTCTCGCAGGAGAAGACGAGTGCACGTCCTTCTACTCCGCCATCTTTTTTTTCCTTTTTTTCCCCATATTATAATTTTAACTTATGATAAGTATTATAGATACAGATCACATAAACGAAAGCTCTTTGGGTTCTTAGTAATTTTTAAGATTGTGAAGCAGTGTTGAGACCAAAAAGTTTGAGATCTATTGGCTTAAAACATGCTTATAAAAAAAAATTTAAAAAAAATGCTTATAACTTTTATGCTAATTTGATTATAGGGAATTGATCCATTTTCCTTAGATGCTCTTGCAAAACATGGCATTTTAGCTCTTCGTAGAGCAAAAAGAAGAAACATGGAAAGGTAAGCTTGCTGATAATTATGTATCTTAAGTTTTTTTATAGATTAAATTGAAATTATCCTGTGTGTATTCCTTTTAGCTTTTATGTCAGTGTTGTTGAACAAAAAGTAGCATTCAGTTCAGTTCAGTCGCTCAGTCATGTCTGACTCTTTGTGACCGCATGGATTGCAGCACGCCAGGCATCCCTGTCCATCACCAACTCTTGGAGTTTACCCAAACTCATGTCCATTGAGTTGGTGATGCCATCCAACCATCAAGTAGTAGCATACACATTTCAAATTTTGTTAGTTTCAGTAAATAATGGAAGTGTTAGCAAAAAATAATGGAAGTGTTAAAAATCAAGATTGTTAATACATCTCAACTTTTTCTCATCAGAACCTCATAAGGTTTTCATCTTCTTAAAACAGATTTGAAAATAATACAATATAATGACAATGCAGGCTTCTGTGTTAGATTATATTTTTCACCTTTAACAAATTAGTCTGTATATTTTTCATAACCAAAACTATGGTGTCATATATGTAATTTCAGACTCTCTCTTGCTTGTGGTGGAGTGGCTGTGAATTCTGTTGAAGACCTCAGTGTAGATTGCTTGGGACATGCTGGTCTTGTATATGAGTACACATTAGTGAGTATTTCTGTGGGCAGTGGTTATAATGTGAACAGCAGACTTTCAAATATAACTTAACTGCTTTAACACGTATTTGGTTAATGCCGTGTGATGTGCTCAGTTGCTTGAGTTGTGTCCGACACTTTGTGACCCTGTGGACCTCAGCCCACCAGCCTCCAATGTCCATGGGATTTTCCAGGAATCCTGGAGTGGGTTGCCGTGCCTTCCTCCAGGGGATCTTCCCAACCCAGGGATTGGACCCATGTTTCCTGTGGTTCTTGCATCGCAGGCAGATTCTTTACCTGCTGAGCCATCAGGGAAGCCCACATTTAGTTATACTTGATAAGAAAAATTCATATAAAGTTTGGATTCTGATAGTATCAGCTCGGCCTTGATTTCATAATGGCTTTACGTATTAAAGTTATATCTCCTTGTATTACCCTTTAGGGTGAGGAAAAATACACTTTTATTGAGGACTGCATTAACCCTCGCTCTGTCACCTTGTTGGTTAAGGGACCAAATAAGCATACTCTCACACAAATCAAGGATGCTGTAAGGGATGGACTTCGTGCCATCAAAAATGCCATTGAAGATGGTAAGCTCTTTTTTGTGATATATATGAACCTCACATATTTTTAAAGTAGTAATTTTTCTATTACAGGATGCATAGTATTTTAAAAGATATGAATGATTACTATTCTCTTATTTCACTTAGGACTGTTTACAGTGAAGTTTTCTCCTTCGGGATAGTCTTTCCTATAGTTTATTTAATTAAAAAAATTTTTTTGACTGTGCTGGGTCTTTGTCTAGTTGCAGCGAGCAGGGGCTACTCTTCACTGCATTGCACGGGGCTTCTCATTGTGTTGGCCTCTCCTGTTGTGGAACACAGGCTGTAGGCGCACAGGTTCAGTACTTGTGGCCCTAGAGCTTGCAGGCTTGTAGTTGTGGCTCAGCAGTTACGGCTCACAGGCTGTAGAGCGTGGACTCAGTAGTGGCGTATGGCCTTAGTTGCTTCGTAGCATGTGGAATCTTTCCGGGCCAGGCTTGGAACCCATGTCCCCTGCATTGACAGGCAGATTCTTATCCACTGGACCATGGGGGACGTACTAAAATATTCTTAATAGTATGCTGCCTTTTTAATTAACTTCTATTTATTAAATGAAAAAACTGATTTAATATTGTAGTATCATTTTTTATTTTTAGAAATTTATTTTTAAAACCATGAAAATGCTTAGGACCCATTCCATTTCCTCAGTGCAGTATAATTTTAAGAAAGATTAGGAAAGAATATTTATTGATAATTTATTACCAGCTTCCTTCTAAAAGGAGTTAGGGTTAGATAATTCAGTAACACACTGTGTAAGTGAGAATAGTAAACACATCATGAAAAAATGCTCAACATCATTATTCATTAGGGAAATGAAAATCAGGACCACCAAGAGATACTGTTTCACGGTGATTAGGATGGCAGTAATAAAAAACCTGGACAATAATGAACATTGATGAAAATGTGGAGAAATTGGAACCCTCATATGTTGCTGGTGGGAACTGTTGGAAAATAGGCAGTTCCTCAAAGATTAAATGTAGAGTTACTCTATGACCAGCACATCAGCTCTTACGTGTGTATACAAGTGAGGTAAAAATGTATGTCCACACCAAAAATACACATGAATGTTCATAGTAGCCAGCCAGTGGAGACAATCCAAATACCCATTAGCTGATGAATAGATAAATAAAATGTGGTATGTCTATACAATGGAGTGTTATAAAGGGATAAATACTGATATATGCTACAATATTGATGACCTTGAAAACATTCTATAATATAAAAGAATCTAGGCACAAAAGTCTATGTGTTATATGATTCCAGAAAAGGCAAAGCCATAAAAAGTTGATTAGTTGTTGTGATTGTCAGGGGCTGGGGGAGGGGGAAATTGGGAATGATTGCTAGTGGGTACAGGGTATTTTTAGGAAAATATTTTGGGATTAGAATGGTGATGGTTGCACAGCCGTGTGAATATACTGAAAACTACTGGGAAGCACACTTTTTTTTGTGGCCGCATAGCATAGAATTTGGGATTCCCTAACCAGGGATGGAGCCCATGCCACCTGTGGTGGAAGTGTAGAGTCTTAACCACTGCACCAGTGTAAAAGGCTGAATTTTATGGTGTGTGAATTGTATCTCAAAAAATAGAGTAACTCTATAAACAATACATCAGATTTGTCTGATAAGCAAAAACATAAATGTGAAATAATGGTAAAACAGAAGCTGAGATGGAAGATTAGAACCTAGGAAAATAGGATATGGATATAGCAAACATAATAGTCACTGTAATATTTAATCTGCCAGAACATAGAGATACAATCAACTATATAGGTTTCATTATTGAAAAGGAGAAATCACAGCAGTTCCTAAATTAAAAAAATATGGGAGATGGTATGAGAGCCTACTTCTTATAGTCACTTTTGATGAAAGCTAGTAGTATTTTTTAAAGAAGATAAACATATGATTCAGCATGAAGGCTTTGGTAGTTCAACCTGGTTCTTAGGATTTAGAATACAAAGAAAAATGGACTATTTTAAAAAATCACTTCAACCTATTAGTTTTTTAAGAAATAATTTATCTAGGTAATTGACATATTATAAACTACACATGTTTAAAGTATACAGCCATGAAACAGTCCCCTCAGTCAAGATAATGAATATATTTATCACCCCGAAAAGTTACCTCATTGCCCCTTGGGAATCCTTCCTTCCCCTTCTCCGTGTCACCCTGCCCGTAGGCAACCTCCTGGGTACAACAGGAAGTCAGCTTTCTGTTGCTATAGATTCGTTTGCATTTTTTAGAATCGTGTATAAATGGAATAATACACTGTGTATTCTTTTTTTTTGCTTGGCTTCTTTTACTCAACGTAATTGTTGTAAATTAATTAATGTTATTATATTGATCAGAGTTCATTCATTTTATTGCTAGATAGTATTCCATTATGTGAATATACTACAGTTTATTTCATCAGATTCACCTATTGATGAACATTTGGTTGTTTACAGTTCTTGGCTCTAGCAAATAAAGTTGTTATGAACATTTGTATACAAGTCTTTGTATGGACGTATGCTTTCTTTTGCCTTGGGTAAATGGCTAGGAAAGCAATGCTATGTTTGACTTTTTAGAAATTGCTCAACTGTTTTGTCACAGACTGTTTTACATTCCCATTGGTTGTTCTGTATCCTTACCAATAGGACTGGGTATAGTCAGTCATGTTAACTTTAGCCATTCTAAAATTTAAAAAACCAAGCTGTAATTTTAATTTGCATTTTCTTAATGATCATTGATGTTAAGCATCTTTTCATGTGCTTACTTGCTATCATATCTTTGGCGAAGTTTCTGTTCAGATCTTTTGCCCTTTTAAAAATTGGGTTGTTTGTTTTCTTATTGTTGAGCTTGAGAGTTCTTTGTGTATTCTGGATACAAATGCCTTTTCAGATGTATGATCTGTCAATATTTTCTGCTACTCTGTAGTTTGTTCTGTTATTCTCTTAACAGTGTATTTCAAAGAAGAATTCTTAATTTTGATGAAGTATAATTTATCAATTTTTCTTTCATGGATTATGATTTTGGGTGATATCTAAAAAATCTTTACCTACCCAAGGTCGCAAAATTTTTCTTTTAGAACTGCTGGTCTTAGGTTTGTGCAGTCTCTACCACCATCTATCACAGAACATCTTTCATCTTGCAAAACTGAAACTCTGTACCCGTGAAGCAGTAACTTTCCAGTCTCTGCTCTCTCAAGCCCCTGGAGACCACCATTCTACATTCTGTCTTTATGAATGTGACTGTTCTTGTACTTCATATGAATGGAATCATACAGTATTTGTCCTTTTGTCAATGGCTATTTTGCTGAGTATAATGTCTTCAGGGTTCATCCATGTTATATTAAATTTCCTATTATAATTATAATATAATTTAATATATTATATATAATTATATATAATATATAATATAATATAAGTTTCCTGTTATATTCAAAATTTCCTTCCTTTTAAGGCTGAATAATATTCCATTAAAGATATATACCACATTATATTTATCCATTCTTTGTTTTTTTCTTGGCCACAGCTTGTGACTTGAGGGATCTTAGTTCCCCAACAGGGACTGAACCTGTGACCGAAGTCCTAACCACTGGACTGCCAGGGAATTCCCTATCCCCTCATCTGCATTGGCAGGCAGACTCTTCCCTGAGCCTACCAGGGAAGCCCTGGAGTTTTCTTCATGGGAAGATTTTAAGCACAAATTCAATCTCTTTTATAGATAACAGGACTATTCAGGTTGTCTGTTTTTCTTGAGTGAGCTTTAGTACTTTGTGTCTTTCAAGAAATTTGTCCACTTCATCTAAGTTAAGATCATACTGCCATGAGCTAAGTCTGATTTGCTGCCTATTTTTGGTAGATAAAGTTATATTGGAACATAGATGCCCCCATTTGTTTATGTATTGTCTGTGACTTTGTGCTATGCTAGCAGAATCAGATAGTTGCAGAAGAGATGGCATGGCCTACAGAGCCTAAAATATTCATTACCTGGCCTTTTGCAGAAAGTTTGGTAACCCCCTGATCTTTGTTTTCAAATTTATTGACATAAAGTTGTTTGTAATATTACTTTGTTGTCCCCTTAATAACTGTAGAATCTATAGTGACAGATTTCTACACTGTTCTCATTTCTTTTCATGGATCATTTTTATTTCATTGATTTCCACTTTGATCTTTACTGTTTTCCTTTTCTGCTTACATTAGTTTTCATTTGTTCTTCATTGGTTTGAGACCTTTGTACTTTTCTAATATGGGTGTTTAGTGATGTAAATTTCTCTTCAGTTACTGCTTTAGTAGCATCCCACACATATTGGTACGTTGTGTTTTTACAGGAGAATGGGATCTGGGAAGTTTTCAAAGCTACTGGTAATGTTCTATTTCTTAAACTGGGTGGTAGGGTACATGGGTACATTTATTTGTACATTTATTCTTTACATATTATACATGTAAATACTCTTTTGTGTTTATTCAATATTTAACAAGGAGCTTTTAGAAAGTGTGAATGGGAGGTGAGTCTGTAATTACCTTGTGGGTAGACAATTCTCTTGAGCAGTTATGTTGTACAATGAAGCAGAGAAAGGGGGTTGTAATTAAAGAATGATGTAGGATAAAAGGAGAGATTATCTTTGTGTTGTTTATTTTAAACATGGATGATTCCAAAGCAAGTTTATTAATTCAAAGAAGAGTAAATAAACTTTATAAAACCATACCAGCAGGTGTAAGAGTTAATATCCTCAAGTGAAAATTGATGTGTTTAACCAGAGCTTTTACCTTAGAATAATAACACGTAATTTTTTTCTCAAACAGTTTGAGTCTGCTTATACAAGGAAGCAAATACTTCCTTGAGTTCTGAGAATTTCATAGCAAAAACTATGGCCAGTTTATGTTGGCCTAGAATTTTTTTCAAATCAAATGCTGTTATTAGTGCTCTGCAACCATAAATTTTAAGTAACTACATTTTAAGTGTAGTCATAAAGGAGAAGGATGAAGGTATGTCTGCTCTTATAAACAATGAAATAAGCTGTTTGTAGCCAGCTGTTACCTGTTCAGTTCAGTCCAGTCACTCAGTCATGTCCGACTCTTTGCGACCCCCTGGACTGCAGCACCCCAGGCCTCACTGTCCATCACCGGCTCACGGAGTTTACTCAGACTCATATCCATTGAGTTGGTGATGCCATCTAACCATCTCATCCTCTGTTGTCCCCTTCTCCTCCTGCCTTCAATCTTTCCCAGCATCAGGGTCTTTTCAAATGAGTCATTTCTTCGAATCTGGTGGCCAAAGTAGTGGAGCTTCAGCTTCAACATCAGTCCTTCCAATGAATATTCAGGACTGACTTCCTTTAGGATTGACTGGTTGAATCTCCTTGCAGTCCAAGGGACTCGCAAGAGTCTTCTCCAACACCGCAGTTCAAAAGCATCAAGTCTTTGGTACTCAGTTTTCTTTATAGTCCAATTCTCACATCCATACTTGACTACTGGAAAAACCATAGCTTTGACTAGATAGAGGTTTGTTCGCAAAGTAATGTCTCTGATTTTTAATATGCTGTCTAGGTTGGTCATAAATTTTCTTCCAAGGAGCAAGCGTCTTTTAATTTCATGGCTGCAGTCACCATCTGCAGTGATTTTGCAGCCCCCCGAAATAATGTCTGTCACTGTTTCCACTGTTCCCCCATCTATTTGCCATGAAGTGATGGGACCAGATGCCATGATCTTAGTTTTTTGAATGTTGAGTTTTAAGCCAACTTTTTCACTTTCTTCTTTCACTTTCATCAAGAGGCTCTTTAGTTCTTCATCACTTTCTGCCATAAGAGTGGTGTCATCTGCCTATCTGAGGTTACTGACGTTTCTCCCGGCAGTCTTGATTCTAGCTTGTGCTTCATCCAGCCTGGCATTTCTCGTGATGTACTCTGCATATAAGTTAAATAAGAAGGGTGACAATATACAGACTTGATGTACTCCTTTCCCTACTTGGAACCAGTCTGTTGTTCTATGTCCAGTTCTAGCTGTTGCTTCCTGACCTGCATACAGGTTTCTCAGGAGGCAGGTCAGATGGTCTGGTATTCCCATCTCTTGAAGAATTTTCCACAGTTTGTTGTGATCCACACAGTCAAAGACTTTGGCATAGCACATCTGTACTGTGCTTAATTATTTAATGATATATAACTTTAGGATCTTTCATAAGACATCTGAGTAATCACTGAGCTGTGTGACTTATTTCTCTCCGTATTTAAATACAGTTTAGATGCAGGCAAGATAATAGAACATGAATGTCTAGTTGCATTTTCCTCTGTTTCTTCTGTGTGGTATGTCTTGCCAATCATTTTTTCCCCCCAATAGGTTGTGTTGTTCCGGGAGCAGGTGCTGTTGAAGTGGCAATAGCTGAAGCTCTAGTTACATACAAGCACACGATACAAGGAAGAGCTCGTCTTGGAGTCCAAGCTTTTGCTGATGCTTTACTCATTATCCCTAAGGTATAACTATCCTAGTGGCCAAAGAACAATTGGTTGGACATAAGATGTCTAATTAAATTGCCCATATTAGGTATCACAGTAGTGTAGAAAGATAGGTGTTTACTTGTATTTCCCCACATAGTTTTAGCTGAAGCAGGGAAGTTTTTAGTATAATAGCTCTGAATGCTTGTAGGAGTTTAATGAAATGGCTAAATTACTACTTTGTTTCCATCTCTGAGCTCCAAAATTTGAAGTTAATTCCAAAAATTTCTTTCAAAAATACTTCATGATTAATCATAATGAAGAAGTTTAGAATGTAAAATTTAATTAGATTTTGAGTAGATCTTTATTTTGTTGGTGGTATCCAAAGTACGAGCACTTTAAATTATGGGAAGTGAGAACTTTTGGCTGTTTAGCACTTCCAAATACAGTACTAGAAAAGGAGAGAAACCAGTTTTTTGTTTTTTTTTTTCCTCCTGTGTGTCAACAGAAGGACAGAGAACTGCCATTTTTTCCCCCTTCACCTTAATCTGTTTGTGAACCACTTGGAAACACAGAAAACTATTTCAAATATACTATTACCATGACTTAAAACATTACTAAAATACTAGCAAAATCTCTTTGATAATTGCTTTAAAATTATTCGTAATTTGTTGAATTTTTGTGAATTAGATATCCATTGTTTTCTTTCTCTGAAGAGGCAAAGTCTGTAATAGTTGCTACACATTGGTAAATTTGAGTATACATTGAGTGGTACCTTTCTAGTCACCTGCTGTTGGTTTAGGATCACTTGGAAATGAACTTGGCTTGGAGTGCAGGTATCTCCATCTCTGTTGCTACAAGTCATGACTCCTCATGTGAACAAAGGGCACAGATACGCTACAAATAAGCAGATTTCCTTTAGCAAATGCTCAGGAAAATCCAGAAAACGTGTGGCTAGAAGGACCAAGCAAACGACAATACCTTTCTACTTCTTTCCGTTAAAAAAAAAATCTTTTACAAGGAGTTGTTATGGAGACGGACCTCTTCAAGGGCCCTTGTCTAATACTGGGAAATGAATTGTCCGAGGAGACACATGTACTGACAAAGCAAAAGACTATATTGGGAAGGAGTGATCAAGCAGAAAGCAAAGTATGGGAACCCAGGAGAACTGCTCTTCCTCTTGACTCAGTCTTGGGTTTCTGGTGCTGGGGTTAGTTCCCAGGTTGTCTGTGGCCAGTTGTCTTGCTTGTGCTCCTATTTGGTCCAGCCCACGGCCCTTTCTTGGTGGGCATGCACGTCTCTCAGTCAAGATGGATTCTAATGCGAGAGTTTCTGGGAGGTTGTCAGGACACAGAGTGGGCTGGTGTGTCATCCCTCTTTCTGGCCCCTCCCAGAGTCTTCTGATTGGTCTTGGAGGTACCTTGTCCGTTCCCTGTTCTCTGTCAGGACCTCCTGTTGTGAGGCGACTTATGCAAGTGGTTATTTTTATGCCTGGCCAGGGTGGGTGGTTTTAGTCCTTAACAGAGGGAAATTAATTTAGCAGGCTGGGGTTGGGGAAACTCTGTCTTCAGAATTTAGTGTGATGTACATAGGGGAAATGTTGAAGTGAATATAATAATTACTAGGTACACAAAATAATTAAATTTAGATTAAGAGTGAAATTCTTCAAAAGGTGATGATTACTACATTATGGGTGTGTTTTCACAAGACTGGAAAGCAGTGCCTTATTTTTTATCTGATATTCTCATATATATGAAGACATTCTATACATATATTTATTATTATTTTTATTCGTACAGGTTCTTGCTCAGAATTCTGGTTATGACCTGCAGGAAACACTAGTAAAAGTTCAGGCTGAGCATTCAGATTCAAAACAACCAGTCGGCATAGATCTGAATACAGGTAAGACAGTGAAGAAAACTTAGCTGCTTAATAAAAAAGAGGTTATACTACAGTGACCCAGAATTTATAGTAAGGGGGGATGTGGAGGTTTGGATGACTTTTGTATATTTTTTAAAAATTATATTTATTTATTTATTTTTGGCTGTACTGGCTCTTCATTGCTGTGAGGGCTTTTTTTTTCCCCCCTCTAGTTGTGAAGAGCAGGGGCTACTCACTTTTGGTGGTGCTTGGTCTTCTCATTGTAGTGGCTTCTCTTGGCCCTAAGGTTTTCAGTTTTCAGTAGTTGCAACACGTGGGCTCAGTAGTTGTGGCTTCCAGGCTTGAGAGCACAAACTCAATAGTTATGGCTCAGGAGCTTAGCTGCTCTGAGGCATGTGGGTTCTTCCTGGATCAGGTACTGAACCCATGTCTCCTGCACTGGCACGCAGATTCTTTACCACTGAGCCACCAGGGAAGCACTGACTTTTATACTTAAAGAATGGGTGCCGTTAGTTTATTTTTGAACTTCTTAAAAGTAGATATTCATTCATTTAAGCAATAGTTATTGAGTGCTTGTTATTTGAGTAGGGATTCACACAGAACAAAATAGACAAAAGTCCCTGCCCTTGTGAGCTTATGTTGCTACAGGAAAAGATAGGCAGTAAATGATAACCTTAATAAATAAGTACCTTTAACATTTTTAAAGGCAATAAATTATATGACAAAAATAAAGGAACAGTATAAGGATGATTGTGAATGCTAGAACAGGAGCATGGGGAGGGTGTTTTAATTTAAAGAGAATGATCAGAGTAGGCCTCAGTGAGAATGCCTATTGAACAAAATCAAAGAAAATTAGGAAATTAGCTACGTGGGAACTAGGGGAAGGATGTGCTAGGCCGAGGGAATAGCCAGTGGGAAAACCAGTGTCTGGTGTTTTTTGAGGAGGAGATGGGAGATGAGAGAGGTGATAGAAAGTCAGATCACAAGAGGATATGTGGACCAGTGTGTGGAGTTTGACTTTCTGTGGTGGAACGGGGAGCAGTTTTGAGCAGAGGTGTGACATGGTCTGAATGTATTTAAAAGGATCACTCTTGCTATTCTGTGGTGAGGAGTCAACTGAACAACTGAAAGGAAATGGCATTGGCTGCTTTGGAGAAGACTATGTGGAGCAGGTTGTGGCTAGAGGTCAGCATTGAGTTCTGACAAGGTTAAGTTTGAAGTATCTGTTGACTTTAAAATAGACAGTTGGATGTACAAGTTTAAAGCTCAGGAAGGTGGCCCAGATTGGAGATGAGAACTTGGGAGTCGTCAGAGTGTGTGTGTATGTTTGTGTGTGAGTGTGTGTATTTAACATTAAATCTTTTGTTTAATTTGGCTGTGTTGGGTCTTAATTGCATTATGTGAGATCTTTCATTGCAGCACTCAGTCTTAGTTGCTCCATGGAATGTGGGATCTTAGTTCTCCGATCAGGGATCAGATCCCTGTCACCTGCAAGGCAGATTCCTAACCACTGGACCACCAGGGAAGTCTCAGAGTATATGTGTTTTAAATCCAGTAGATTGGATGAGATAACCTAGGGAGTGAGTATAGAGAGAGAAGAAAAGAATCTAGGACTGAGCCTTTGGGTACTCCAACATTGAGAGCTCAGGAGGAAGAGGAAGAACCAGCAAAACAGACAGTAAAGGAGCCACTAGTGAGAGGAGAGAAACCAGGCAAGTGCGGCATCCTGGAAGAGGTGACGGAAGGGCAGTGAGGAGGCCGTGGCCAGCTGTGCTAGCTAAGTGCTGCTGACAGACGCGGCCTGAGACCCGGCCTTTGGATTCGACACCAGGGAGGCCATTGGTGACCTTGACAATAGGAGTTTTGGTGGTATATGAGATATTGTTAGAATACATAGTCAATGGTAACAGAATATGTCAAGATTGTAGTATTGAAATTGTTTTTGCTTTGCAGGTGAGCCAATGGTAGCAGCAGATGCAGGAGTGTGGGATAATTATTGTGTAAAAAAACAACTTCTTCACTCTTGGTAAGTTTGTATTAATAAGAGAAAGACTTTTAGGGACATAATTGTTAACATTAAGATTTTTCTATTATTTTTGCCATGCTACAGTGGAAAATGGTGAAGTATATAAAAAGGCATGGTATCCAGTTATTAAAACTAGCTTCTGTCATTTTCCAGTCCCTTTTACATTTTAGTTCTAACTGTGTAAGTTATAGGAAATGTTAATCTTACTGTTTATTTGAGAGGGAAAGGAAGGAAGTTTACTGAAATAGTACCACATGCATAGTGGGAAAAAAATCAAATGATGTGCTAAAAATGAGCTCAGTTTTGCTGGAATGTAAAATTAGGTTTCCACTTTATCAGCAAAGGAGATGGATTTATAATACAAGAGGTTTTATTTATAATGCCTTTGTCTTATCTCACACCAACATCTTTGCAGAGCAAAGTGCCGTTAGTAGCTGGAGATTTCTTGGGGGAAAGAAGAGTGGGTTGGTGAGCGTTACTCACCCTGTCATCTTTTCCCTCAGCACTGTGATCGCCACCAACATTCTTCTGGTTGATGAAATTATGCGAGCTGGTATGTCTTCTCTCAAAGGGTGACTGAGTTCAAAATCAACTCTTCTAGAAGCTGAGACTCAGCACATCTTACATCCAATTCCCATTATGGAGCCTGAGCCATTCTCAATTTTGACACAATAAATGCAGTTTATATTTGTTGGTCTTAGAAGTCTCAAAAGTATTTCATCAAGGTATAAAGAACATAAGAAATATTTTCACAGGAAAGAAATATTGATGAAAATAGTTTTCCCTTTGAAGTTCTAACTCCTTACCCTTTATTGTATGTATGATATTTTGATATAACAAGAAAAACATATTTGGTCTTTATCCCTGGTTCCTGGCACAAGCTCTGCTAAAACCTTTGTAATTTCCTGAGTAATGGGGGTAATGGGAACATTTTTTATTATAATATTTAGTCTTGGTCCCTGGTTCCTAAGATCTTCTAAGACCCTTGAAATCTCTGGAATTCATAAGGGTGCTTTTTGTGTGCTAATGAGATGAGTCTTGATGGGCTCCTGTATAGCTTCTGGCTGGGGCTGGTTACCAGAGGAACCAACCATGTGATCAGAGGGTTAGGACTTCAAGCCTCCCTACCCTGGGAGGGAAGGGAAAAGGGCTAGAGATTGAGTTACTAATCAATTATACCTACATGATGAAGCTTCTATAGACTAATCCCTGAACTGTGGGGTTTGGAGAGCCTCATAAAGAGCTTTTGGAGAGGTTGGTGAATATATCCATGTGCTGGGAGGGTGGTGCACGCCAACTCCATGAAGACCAAACTCCTGTAGTCAGAATGCTTATGGACCTCGCCATATATACCTCTGCATCTGGCTGTTTATATTCTTTATAATATCCTTTGTAATAAACTGGTAAGTGTAAGTAAGTGTTTCCCCAAGTTTTGTGAGCTGCCATAGCAAATTATCAACCCTGAGATGGAGGGGATTATGGGAACGGAAGTTGGACAGAAGTGTGAGTAACATGTGGACCCACTGCTTGTTGCTTGGTGTCTGAGCTCGGGGGTGATATTGTGGAACTGAGCCCTTAACCTTGGAGTCTGTGCCAAGTCTTGGTAGTTAGTGTCAGAATTGAATTGTAGGGCACTCAGTTGTGTCTGAAGAGCTAGAGAATTAGTTGGTGTGGGAAAACCCCCACACATTTGGTTTCAAATGTGAGTAGAGGAAACAATTTTCCTTTAATATGCTATTGCAGTTTCCATAAAATATAATCTATTCTGATTCTTGCACCTTTTGGGCAACTTTTAATGAAGAAAAGATGGAGCACAGGTTTTAGAGCACTCAAGTCAATTTCCAGTTTGTTAGAGGGTCTCAGGGAAAAATATGTTGTTCTCTCAAAATTCCTCCAGTAACTTCCTGCTGCCACTCTTTCTCTAATAAATATGACATCACTTTGTGAGTATAGCTTTGCTTTACTGACCCCTGACAGTTTATTCTAAGTATAGTTTATTAGGTTTTACCTTGCTCTTTGGTGTGTATGACCAGCAACTTACACACATGCTGTTCTATTAATAGCTCTGGCAGCTCTGACTGGATGATTAGATAGAACAAGTCTCATCTGGAAAGGCTGGGATTGTTGGCACCAACGTTGGGAAATATTTTTTTTTTTGGCTTTGAATATAGCTATTCTATATCAGTATTATTACAATCTCTTTCTTCTTCAAAATACTAGAATTAATATATTACAGTTTTTATTATTTTAGTTAATGTCTATCCATGGATGCAAGTTGATGAGATTAAAATATGGCAGGTGCATTAATGGAATGTTGGCCTATTAGTGCATTTAGGGCAAAGTTCATTTAACCATTTGATGCCTTACTTAAAAGCGTGTAGTCTTATAGTCTGTTTTTCTCCCCCACTTAATGTGTTGTCAGTATCTTTCCAAGTTAATAGCTACACTTTTGAAATTTATGCGTTCATTCATCCATTCACTTCGTTCTAGCTGTTTCTGAGTATTCCAGTGTATGTCTATACTATAATGTATTTATACATCGATGGACCTTTTGATTATTTCTAATTTTACATCAGGGCTTCCCTGGTGGCTCAGTGGTAAAGAATCCTGCCTGCAATCAAGGAGACAAAGGTTCGATCCCTGGATCCTAAAGATTCCCTGGAGGAGGAAATGGCAACCACCTCCAGTATTCTTGCCTGGGAAATCCCATGGACTGAGGGACCTGGTGGTCTAGAGTCCATGGGGTTGCAAAATATCTGGACACGACTTAGTGACTAAACAACAGCAGCAATTTTATATCATTTAAACATCATAGCATTGAATTTTTGTGTACATGTCTCCTTGGACACACATGTGAGAGTGTTTCTAGAGATTATACCTAGAAATGGAGCTGGAGTTTAGAGCTCTTCATCTTTATATTTACTAAGTGGTTATACCAGTTTACATTCTCCCCTGTTTAGTTCCATATCTCTACAACCTTGCCAAGTCTTGTTATTTTTAAACCTCAAATTTTTGCCAATCTGAAGAATATAAAATTATATCCCCTCGTAACAGCAATTGCCTTGATTACTAGTGAAATTGAACATATCTTCATGAATATTTTGACCATTTTCTGTTCTATAATGTTATCTATTCATATTGTTGCCCATTTTATTTTTTTGGATTTGTTTTTCTGGTATTTGATTATCTGTCTATCTATATTTCACAATATTTTCTCCAAGATTTAAACTTCTTCACTTTTGAAAAGTATACAAAAGAATTTTGGTATACATGCTTTTATATATACTGAAATTTATCATTTTTTCTTTTTAGTTTATATTTTTTGTGCTTCTACAAAAAATTCTTTACTGCTTCAATAATGTTTTCTTACATTTCTTCAGTTTTTAAAGTTTAATCACATTTAGGCTATTAATTCATCTGGAATTTATTTTTGTATTCTGTTGTATATGTTATGGATCCATTTCTTCCCCGCCCCCCATATTGTTAACCAAGTGTTCTTATACCTGCTGATTTGTGACTGTATACCAGTGTCCTTTGCATTCCATTTGACTGAATTATCTTTACTTGGATTTTTGTTTCTCATTTAAATATGTTGTTCCATTGGTCTAGTAGTTGTTATTACATCAATACCACATTGTTTTAATTCTTAAAACTTAAGTCTTGATGTGTGGTAGGGTGAGTGTACCAGTCCCTTCTTTATTTTCTGCAAAATTGTTTTGGCTATTCCTAGATCTGTTTTCCTTCTTTTAGGATCAGCCTGTTATATGTTGTATGTTTTCATTAGAATTTTAGAATTTCAATGACTTTATAGTTTATATCAGGTAGAAATATATGTATTGTTCCCACTCATAAATATATCACTTTGTATCTTACTACTTCATTTGTTTTTTTAATTTTAGTAAATGTTTTCAATGAAACTCTAAGTGTTTCCTATAAAAATGCATTACATCTTTGGTTAAATTTATTCCTATGTATTTTTACAAGCTATTGTAAATACCACCTTTTATAAAAATTGTACTTTTAATTGTACATTGCTGTACTATGGTCCTTCTGTGGGCTTTAATATATTGGCTTTTGTATTTCATAACCTTGCTGAACTGTCTTATTAGTGCAGTAGTTTGTCTGTAGTTTATTTTGGATTATCTGGGTTGATCATAACAGGTTAGTTCTTTTTTCTTTTCCACTTCTTGTATTATCTCTACTCTTTTCCTGTTTTATTGAGCTGCCTAAGACCTTTGTATAATATTGAATAGAGGCAGTGATGGCAATTATGTGTATTCTGTTCTTGCATTTAAAGGGGATGTTTCTAGCATTTTACTGTTTTTTGTTCGTTTTGTTTTTGCTGTGAAATCTTGGCAGGTAGTCAGCTGTGTAAAGTTAAGACTATTCCTTTGTATTTCTGTTTTGATAAGAGGTTTTTTAAAAATGTTGTGATTGTTGAGTTTTATCAAATGATTTTCTTCATGCTTTGAGTTGTTTTCTTCAATAAATTTTCTTTCTTTTTTTTGATAGATAAGTGATTTATTAGAATAGGACACTTGTGAGGCTTACAAGCGGGCAGGTGAGAAATGCCACACCCCAAGAACTCACTGGGCTACAGTTTTATAATCAAAGGAAAAGTGGGGAGGGGGAGAAGAACTTCTTTGTCTTTCTTGAGTAGATGTCATGGTTCCATCATCAGTTCCTTCTCCAGGTTGAGCAGGGGAGTTTTCTTGTTCTTACGTTGTCTAACTGGGTCCACAAATCACTGCTTTTCATGTGTGCAGAGAACATGTCCTCGGGATGATGAACTTCCTGAGCTCACAGGGCAGATGTGGGTCTCATGCCACCATTGTTTCATGTTTTGGGGCATGTCCCGTGCTTCTGTTGCATGGTTTTGTTGCTAAGCAAGGCTGCTTTTTTAATAAGTCTCCTAATGTTAAACTATTCTTGTATTCCTGAGATAAATCCTTTTTGATTGTGATGTTTGATCATGTTTGTTGAGTCTAAGATGCAGATTTTTTACATTTTAACATTTCTGTAATTAGAATATGTTTTACAGTCAGTGGCATCTTCTAATTCCTCTTGCTTGAACTTGGTTACCAATTCAGTTCAGTTGGTCAGTTGTGTCCGACTCTTTGCGACCTCATGAACTGCAGCACTCCTGGCTTCTCTGTCCATCACTGACTCCCGGAGCTTGCTCAAACTCACGTCCACCGAGTTGGTCATACTTTGAGTAGTTTTAGTTAACAACCGTTTGAGGAAGGAATAGGAGTCTTAATTGTTCCCTGAAAACTTTCTGTGGTAAAGAAAATTTCAGCAGCAAAACTTCCTGAATATGCATCAGGGGCTTAGAAGAAAATGCAGAAACTATTTTATGAAATATTACATACCACCCGCTCTTGATGGCAAGAATAAATATGAAAGCCTTTGAGCTGAAAAGTGATTTAGAAGAGCTGGACTCCAATATGAAGATCTTAACGTTATTTATTTTGCTTATATTTTCCTCATTATGAATGTATAAGAGTGATAGATAATAAAAGTAAGTGTAAATAAGTCTAAAAAGCTCTTTCAGTGAGCATAAAATAAAATCTGGGTGATAAGAAAGCATTATGTTATGGTTGAAGTGACAGGATTTTTCTTTTTTAGTATAAAAGTAATGGTATATCTTAGAATCAGTGACATTTCTGATGTGGTGAAATATAGTATTAACGTTTTATATATTGCTGGTCTTGATACTAATATTTATTTAGGTTTTTGTATGTATTCATAGCAAGATTGGTCTATAATTTTACTTGCTCACTATCCTTGTCCAATTTTGGTATCAGTGACATACTAGCCTCATAAAATGAAATGGAGAATTATTCTTCTTTTTCTTTTCTTTGAAACAGTCTGAGTCAGTAAGATGGAGGGTTACTTCTTTCTTGACAGCTTGGTCTTCGCCCAGTAGTTTTTTAAATGGGAGGGATAGATTTTTGAGTCCTGATAAAATTTCTTCATTGCTTTAAGTCTTGAGTTTTCTATTTCCTTTTGAGTCTGTTTTCATAATTTATATTTTAAAAGAAATCTTCTATAAAACAATGCTTTTACCCTTTGTGTATTACTCTAGAGAGGATGTCTCTTTTTGGTATGGTGGGGCTGGTCAGTTGGGGTTGAGAGAGGGTAAGATTTTTCTAGTGTCTCTTTACTTTCTTTATTTTTAATAAAATATTAATTGAAGTATAGTTGATTTTTAAAATTGTTTATTTTAATTGAAGTACTTTGTTTTGAGAAGAATGTCTCTAAAAACAGCCTATAGCTAGATTTTTATTATTTTAATCAGTTGTCTGACATTTCTTTTAACTGGCAGGTTTAGTTAATATTTTATGATTACTGATGTACTGAATTTACTTCTACCATATAATTTTAATACCTTCTATTTGTCCTTTTTAATGCTTTTTCTCCTTTACTACCTTCTATTGGATTGACCAGATTTTTAAATTTAGTTTATTAATCCTTCTTTTCCCTCTGCTAGTTTGGAAATGATATATCTTATTTATTACTTTAAAAATTTTAACTTGTTAACTTAATATAGTTAATAACTCTCTGCTCCCCCCAACAATACAAAATCTTTAAAACATTTTAAATATAGTCTTCCCCTCTTGTTTACCATGTGTTCTTATTCAATATTTTAGTTCCATTTTGCCTTTTATTTATTTTTGTTGTTGTTGTTGTTTTTATTTTGTCTTTTAAATCCCCTGTATTAGTCATAATAATAATTAGTATTGTATTATACAATAAAGCAGTTTCTGTTTATATTTTCCATTTGTTTTCAGTTCATTTCTTTGTTTACCATTCTTCCTTGCAACTGTACCTTCCAGCTGGGTTCACTTTCTTTCTTTCTGATGTATATCCTAGTCTTTGTGCAAATCTGCTAGTAATACTTTCAGTTTTTCTTCCCTCTAAACGTCTTAATTGCTCTCAGCTATTGAGTAGTAATTTATTTATGTATTTGACTTCGTGGGTCTTAGTTGAGGCATGCAGGGCTTCTCTCTAGTTGTGGTCTGCAGGCTTCTCATTTCGGTGTCTTCTCTTGTTGCAGAGCACAAGTTCTAGGCTTGCAGGCCTCAGTAGTTGCAGCACAAGGGCTCAGTAGTTGTCACCCGAGGACTTTAGAGCTTGGGCTCAGTACTTGTGGCACATGGGCTTAGCTGCTCCAGGGTGTGTGGAATCTTCCCAGACCAGAGATCGAACTTGTGTCCCTTGTATTGGCAGGCGGATTCTTATCCACTGTCCCATGAGGGAAGTCCAGCTTCTACCTTTTGATTATTGTGAATAATGCTTCTGTAAACACGTGTATGTAAGTATCTGTGTCCTTATTTTCATCTTTTTGATGTATACCTAGAAGTGAAAATTTTAGATCATTTGATAATCTGTGTTTAATTTTTTGAGGAACTACAATATATTTTCCTTTTTTTTCAAAATTATTAATTGAAGTAGAGTTGATTTTTTTTAAAAACAGTCTACAACAGTTTTAATTTTTCTACATCCTCCCCAACACTTACCATTTTTTGTTTGATTTTAAAAAATAATAACCATCCTAATGAGTATGAAGACTTCCCAGGTGGCACTAGTGATAAAGACTCTGCCTGTGAATGCAGGAGGTAAAAGAGATGTGGGTTCAATCCCTGAGTTGAGAAGATCGCTTGGAGGAGGAAAATGGCAACCCGCTCCAGTATTCTTGCTTGAAAAATTCCATAGGCAAGAGGAGCCTGGTGGTCTGTGGTCCATGGGCTCTCAAAGAGTCAAACATGACCGAGCGACTGAGCACACATGATGAGTATGACGTGGTCTCTCATAATAAGCCATGTAGCTTTAAATATGCTGCGTTTTATATGGCATTTTTCTGTGTCTGTGAATTGAGGGTGAGGTAGAGGGTTGTCCACATTGGCTAAATCTGCTTTGTGTTACAACTGCCAGGCCTAGCTATTTTTAATGCAGATTGTTTAACTAATTTTCTCTTTTGGAGAGTAGCCAACTTTTGAGTACATAAAAAATTCATAACACTTCCATTAAAAATAAAAAAGACTTTATCCTAAGTTTGTTTCATAAATCTCTGACTTTCACTTAAAGAATCATGAGCCAAGAACTGTTATCCCCCTGCCTGCCATTCTCCCACTAACAGTTTGTTTCCTACCTATATATTTTTTTACTGTCCCTTCCGTGACAATAACTGTTTCTTTGAGATCACTTTATTGGTGCCATCACTGTTGCTTTATGTTTTGATCCTGTCTGATAGTCATACATTACTGCCCTCCCACAATACCACTGTCATCCCAAGGTTTTGGCTCTTGAACATAATTCAGCTTAATATCGTCAAGTATTAAGGCCTTGTAACAATCCATTCACTTTTCCTTTACAGCTGCCCATATAATTGTCAACGAGATCTAGGGGAACAAGGGTATAATCATTAGGAACATCCCCAGTGATTCTGTAAATAGCCGTGCTTTCCTTATCCTATTCTAGATTGAGGTCTTTAAGCTTACCAACCTGGAAACCAAGTGTCTCATGAATTAGCTGTAATCTTCAATCATACTTTGCCTGGTCAGATGTTTAGGCTGCATAGGAAAGGGACCGAGATGGGAAACTGGAAGATCAGTGTTGTGTTTAGAAAATCACTGATTTAGTGCTTTAGTGAAAAACAAACATATGCTCCTAAGCTATTTATACAGGTTGCCTTGCAACATGAACTTGATTGGATTCTTAACTATGCTGCTCTTTAGTTATTTCATGAATATTAGCCTTTCTTTAAAAAGGAGACTCTGGAACCTGAATTGGAGCCTTTACTATGGGGCATTTTGTTAGAGGACAGAGAGGGAAGGGAAGTACCAGGGTGCTGGTATTTTCCTAGAGCCCACAGATGGTCAGAATTGTTTTCTCATGACCTGACTTGCCACCTTCTCCATGCTCAGCAGAGTCCTTGACAGTACAGAACTGAGCTGATGACAAATCACAATGAACAATGACCGCAGTCTCCTTCCTTCTGGGACTTTCTCAACATTTCTCAGTTGCTAAGTCCAAGAGTCAGCTGGCGTAGCCCTGTGTCTACTCATTGCCTGGGCCAGGATGGAGCCAAGTGTCTTGTTGGACAAATAGCCTGTGGGCCTGAATCTGGCTCCTCTCCATACCTTGGAGATAAATCTTGATGTGAGGTTGAGGAACAGGTTTGGGCCATATGCTTGCCTGGCAGGTGCTTTACAAAAGCTCAGGATGCGTAAAGTAAGGCTTTAAAAGCAGTGAGCTTCAGAGGATCTTTCCCATTCTCCCTTCTATCTCCCTGGAGCTGCGTACAAGGGCTGGTTTGCTGTGGTGTGTTTGTTAGTGACAGTGCTGTTGACCTCTGGGAGGCACTGTTTATTGTGTTGTTGTTTTATCCACTGTGGAATGTCTCACATTCTTGGCACCTGGGCACTCATGGCTGGTATACCCCCATTCCTTGTGACAGCCAAGAATGCCCGTGCATTTCCAGAGGTCCTCTGGAAGATGGTCCCACTGAAGAAGCTTGGACTGTCTGTGATCTGCTCACTTGTGTATCGTTGCTTGTATGCCTTGTCTTCACTAAACTGCAGCCTCAGTTAGTGCTCTTTCTACCTCACCCCCAGTCCCAGTCAGAGGATGTGATGGGCTATCCTGTGGGGAGGACAGTGTTAGAAACCCCCAGGCCATGGTGTTGTCTTTGTGAAGTGGGTTTGTGCTGGCAGTTAAGTATGCTGGCTTGGGAGACTAAGTGCATGGGATCTTACTCCATCTCTGCTACCTACCCACTGTGTGACCTGGGGCCAGTTACCCAACCTCAGTTTTTCCATCTTTAAAAGGGGGATAATATTGTTCCTATCTTACAGGACTGTTGCGGGGATAAGTTTGTGCAAATTGCTTCACAGACTGTTTGATTCATACTTTGTGCTTAACAACTGCTTAGCCATTATTTTTTTATGACCATCAATGATATGCATCAGAGGAGGGTTAGGGGTACAGTCTGTGACACACACAGAGTAAAATCAACTAGTGTGGGATAATCCTGCAAGCGCCTGGCTGTAGCCAGTAGAACTCAGCAAGTGGTCAGCATCACTTTGTCTGTAGGACCAGGATCACACTGCCTGGAGGCAGGTCGGATGCCTGACCACGTGCCAAAGCGGGTGCCAAATGAGTGTTTACTCTCCTGTTTCCTCTTGGGCACACCTGAATCTCTACCCCAGACTCTGACTGATGAAACTTGAGCAGCTCTGGGCAAGGGGGTAGGAGACTAATGTTGCTGAAAGACCACAGGCCTGTAAATCCATTTTCCCCTACAGTGCTGGGAAAGTATTTCTCCCCAAACACTGTACAACATGAACTGAGAGGCCTTTTTCTGTCAATCCAGATGGAATGTTCCAGAGACACAGGCTTGTACTTTCCACTTTGATGTGGGTAAGCTAAAGGAGTGTGAATTCATGGCACCAAGAACGTTATGATACTCAACCCTCCTGGCCTCCTGTGGCTAAAATTACAACATGAGCATTGAATTCTTTTGTATTAAGCATTATCTGCTTTCTGGGTTTTTGTTATAAACACGAATGTGTAGACAAGAGTTAACACGGCAGGCCTGACGCCTGTCCTTTAAAAGGCCTCCACGATAGGTCCTTGGTTGGCATCTGGTGCCTTGGATTTGAGGAGTATCCCACTGCCCTAACTGATAAGAGAGGCTCACTGTGCCTTAACTGTCAGCAAGACGGCTTAACATTTGCCTTCCTCCGGGAATCTGGAGTTTGGGTACTGGTGTCAGGCACCAGGCACCCATATGACCAGACTCTAATAGAAACCCTGGATACCAAGTCCCTAATGAGCTTTCCTGGTTGGCAGCATTTCACAGGTGTTGTCACTGTTTCTTGCTGGGAGAATTAAGAGTGTTCTGTCTGACTTGCCTGAGAGGGTCCTTGAAAACTTGCACTTGGCTTCCTCTGGACTTGATCCCATACGCCGTTTCCTTTGCTGAGGTTGCTTTGTGTCCTGTTTCTGTAGTAAATTATAGCTGTGAGTATGACTGTGCTGAGCCCTTTGAATTTTTCTAGTGAATTGTTGAACCTGGGTGAGCATGGTCTTGGGGATCTCCAACACAGCAATATTCCTGATATCTAAGAAAACTGCAGAAGAATATCTGAGCAAAAGTCCTCAATAAAATATTAGCAAGCCAAATCCAACATCACATAAAAAAGATTATACACTATGACCAACTGGGGTTTATCCTAGGCATGAAAGGTTGTTTTGATATCCTCAAATCAATGAATATAATAATCCATATTAGTAGGATAAGGACAAAACCCACAGTCACCTCAACATGCACACCAAAAATCATTTACAAAATACATGATACAGTTCAGTAAAATTAGAGTGGAAGGGAAGTTCCTTAACCTGATAAAAGGCACATGTTAAAAAAACCCACAGGAAACAACATAGTTAATGGTGAAAGCCTGAACGCTTCCCACCTAAGATCAGGAACACAGCTAAGCAAGGATGTCCATTCTCACCTCATTGACTCATCATATCACTAAGGTTTAGCTAGTGCGTGTAGAGAAAAGGAAATAAAAGGCATCCAGATTGCAAAGGAAGAAGTAGAACTATGTTTATTCACAGACAGCATTATCTGGCATCTAGAAAATTCTAAGGAATTAATATACACAAGTTGTAACTTAGAGCACATTGTCAAGTCTGCACAAGAATGAGTTTAGGGGACTTCTTCCCAGGAGTCCTGAAAAGGCCTGGCAACTTGGGTCTTGGAGGCGGACGAGATGTTACATGGGAGGTAAGAAATCCGTCCACTGTCCGGTATAGAGTTAATTGATCTACTAGAGTGCGTAAATGGGGAGGAAGACAGCCTGCTCTGATGGGCATCCTTAAGACCAGAGCAGGGGATGTAGGGGTTCTTGGCTGTTTAGAACTCTCCTGTAGACTTCCTTGGTGGTCCAGTGGTTAAGAATTCACCTGTTCAATGCAGGTGACATGGGTTCGACCCCTGGTTCAGGAAGATTCCACATGCCACAGAGCAACTAAGCCTGTGTACCACACCTGTCAAGCCCATGCTCTGCAACAAAAGAAGCCCCTGCAATGAGAAGCCCCTGCACCACACCTGGAGAGTGGCTCCCACTCTCCACAACTAGAGAAAAGCCTGTGTACAGCAGAGAAGAACCAGCACAACCAAATAAATAATTAAAAAAAAAAAACCTCTCTATTGTATTGCTTGTGCCTTCTCGTGAATTAGAGTGAACAGGCTCTTACCAAAGGGATGGGAGAATTGTGACATTTGGAACCACACAAATTCAAGTTTGAAAGCTGCTTCTTTCCCTTGCTTAGCTGTGGGATTTGGAGCAAACTGCCAGCTTCAGTTCCCATGTGGGATGATGGTAATGACTACTGTATCTGTTAAGACATGCACTTGACTTCCAGCAACTGAAATAAGTAACTTTAGCCATGTAGAAGTTTATGTCTTGAAAACAGGGAGCTCAGGGCTTGAATAGTGGTTCCTTAGTATCCTCTAAGGAATGTTCATTGGTAGGTGTTCATTGGTAGGACTTGTTCATTGGTAGGATTCTAAGGGTGTTCATTGGTAGGACTGATGTTGAAGCTGAAACTCCAGTACTTTGGCCACCTGATGTGAAGAGCTGATTCATTTGAAAAGACCCTGATGCTGGGAAAGATTGAGGGCAGGAGGAGAAGGGGACAACAGAGGATGAGATGGTTGGATGGCATCACCGACACAATGGACATGGGTTTGGGTGGACTCCAGGAGTTGGTGATGGACAGGGAGGCCTGATGTGCTGTGGTTCATGGGGTCGCAAAGAGTTGGACACAACTGAGCGACTCAACTGAACTGAGTATCCACTGGGATCCAGGCCCCTAATCTTTTTTACTCCACGATTGTGTGCATGTGATTTCCATTTTTTTTGTGTGTGTGTGTGTGATTTCCATATTTAAAGTTGCCTTTATGATCTGTGATGTCTGTCGGGACTTCAACCATCATAACCAGTTCGGAGCAGGAAACAGAAGAAAAAGGAGAAAGCGTGCAAAGAGCCCACCTCATGAGTCTGTCATTGTTTTATGGAGCCTTTCCAGAAGTCCCCCCAGAGATTTCCTCTGTAGTTTGTTAGCCACAGCTTAGTCTTATGGCTACACCTAGTTGGAATAAAACTTTGAAATGTCGTGTTTAGTTAGGCACGTGGGCACTCTAGGTAAGACCAGGGTGCTCATGATGAGAGGTAGGGAAGCATGAATGACTCTGGTAGGCAAAGCGGTCCCAGCCACATCTTCCCCTGCTGAGCTGATGGAGGGCTCAGTGGTGTCACCCCTGAAAGTACCAAGCACAGAGACGAGCTCATGAGTGTTCTTTCCTTCCCTCCCCCTGGCTCTAGAGTGCTTTAGCCAGGAGTAAGATGAATGTCCTTTATTCACAGAGAGGGGCTGAACATAGAGTGTAGGAGACAGGGTCACTAACTAAGGGATCCTCCCAAAGGCATTGTCTTTCCCATGTCTGAATGCTTGGTCCAGTGCCTGCCACTTTATAATGTTGGTAAATGCTTTTTGGATGAATGAAAGCATGGGATTTGGAGTCAGGCAAACCTTGTATTTGAATTTGGCTTTACCACTTCCTAGTTAAGCTTACTTAACCTCTTGAGTCTTAAGTGTCCTTATCTATAAATTGGGGAGGATGACGGTACCTACTTCATAGTCATTTTGGGTCAAATATGAAAGCACTTTGTTAAATTCCCAAGCACTGAATGGGTAGCCTCACCATTGACTTTTACGGGGAGGAAGTAGTATGAGAGGCAGAATTTGTCCCCTGAGGTTCCCTCCTCCTGGCTCAGCTTGCTTCTCTTCACGCCATCTTTGTTCTGTTTCTGCAGAGCTAATGAGGGTGGACTCTGAAGCCAGCTTGCCTGGGTTGAGTCTCGGCTCTCTCACTCCACAGGTTGACTCTAAGTGAACTGCTCTGTGCCTCAGTTTCCTCATCTATAAAATGGGGATCATAAAATAGCACCTAATGGGATTGTTTGGAAGGCTAAAAGACTGCAGTTTTAAGAAGAGAGTGCCTGGCACATGGTGTTAGCTGAGGCTATTATTATTTGGCATTCTCTTTCTATCAGCCTACTTTGTCTACTTTTTTTAAAAGTGTTTTTTATTTTTTCCCTTCCCCATTGAAATTCACATCCCCTGTCTCTCATGAATGATGAAGCACCTCTTCCTCAGTCCTTGCAGCTGTCCAGTTAGCTCTCCCTCACCATTCTGCTTCTCTTTGGTGATGCCCCAGTGGATGACAAATAGTTTGCCACCTCCTTGTCCCCGCAGAATCTTAAGCAGCTGCAGAGCATGAGCTTGGGAGTGGGAGGGCATTGCTGTGGCCGGACTGGGAGGAAGACTCCTGCTAAGGAGGGGCTCCTGTATCCCCTGCCCCCACGCATCATCACAGTGACCTCAGAGGCGGTACATCACACAGCCCCACCCGCCTCTCCTGCTGCCTCTATCACCCTCCCCAGCCCCTCCACTTCATCCCAGCCACACTGGCCTCCTTCCTGCTCCTCCTGTCTTGTTTCCGTCTTGGGGACCTGGCTTTTTCTCAGTCTAGAACACTCCTCCCCCAGACCCTTGCGTGGCTGCTCCCTCATTTATTTTAATTACACTTCCTTTTTTAAAGAAGTACCGTGCCTTGGACTTCTCTGGTGGCTCAGTGGTCAAGAATCCGCCTGCTGATGCAGAAGACACCCTCTTCCCTGGTCTGGGAAGCTCCCACATGCCAGAGAGCAACTAAGCCCGTGCAGCACAGCTCTAGAGCCTGGAAGCCACAACTACTGAACCCACCCGCTGCAGCTACCAAAGCCTTCACGCCCTGGAGCCTGTGCTCTGAAACAAGAGAAGCCACAGTAATGAGAAGTCCGCACACTTCAACAGAGAGTAGCCCCCACTTGCCACAACTAGAGAAAAGCTTGAGCGGCAACAAAGACCCAGTGCAGCCAAAAAAAAACATTTAAAAAAATTGCTAAAAAAAGAAGTACCTTGCCTCCCGCCATGCTCTATATTGTCTGCTTTATTTTACTTCAGACTACTCATCCCCTCCTGAGATTTAAACAAAATGCCGATCTGTCCGTTGCTCACCTCCCTTGCACCGGAATGGAAGATGCTTTCAGTCCCCAGCTGAGTCTTCAGTGCTGAGAGAACAGTCCTTGGCCCAGGGTAGGGGCTCCAGCAATCTTTGTTAATCTAGTGATGGCTAGCTAGTGCTGACCTTGGCACATTTTATGTGGCTGTTTTCCCGTTTGCGGAGCCCAGGAGGCACTGGGGTGGATTAAGGGGTGGCGAGTTATCGCCTGGTGGGCTTCTGTAGCAAGGCTTGGGGTGCTGTTTTGGGACCCTGTGTTGGCTGACACCCCTCCTTTCTCTGCTTCTGGCCCCAGATGGTCTTTTCTCATAATTAAAGGTAGTTGCGGTCAGTTTGCAAAGCAACTTCATATGCCATGTCTCCTCCTTCATTTTCCACAACGATCATACTTAGGGAGGCAGAGTCCACCGTACCGTAAGGCTGACTTTTATATCAGAGTTGACTGTGGGTAAGACTGGCTGCTATGTGATGCTTGGAGGAGGTGGGGCCTCGGCCTTGGTGACCAGGCCACCTCTTGGCGGGAGAGACTTGGTAGGTATTCAAGCCCTGGGGGTGGAATAGTTTGGACTTTATGATTCTTCCAAGCCTGGAGGTTTATGATTCTCCAATCCTTATCTCCCCCATGAGAATATTAAGGCTCAGGGACTTTAAAAGACTTGCTCAAGATGTAGATCTGGGGAAAGGGGCGTTCAGATGAGAGGGACATAAAATATCCTGAAGCAAGGTGTGCAGAGGCCCTTCACGTCCTTCTAGTTTGTCCAGAGCTGCTTGCCCTTCCACGGGCCTTCCTTTCCTGTGTGCTGGTGTGGGGGCCAGAGAGCCCTAGGTGCAAGGCTTTCTCATCCCCAGGGCTGGCCTGGTGCTGCATGCTGGGCTGGCCGTGGAGAGACTGGACTAAGGGAAGGGCTCCCGTCTCCAACCTGGACAGCATTCCCTGGTTCAGAGTCTGCCTGGGCCAGCTCTGCTCCACCCCTCCACAGCCTCTACATTTTGCGGCAGGCTATTAAGGGTCCCCATCTGCCCATCTCTCATTAATTAAAAATGCTACAAACCATCTGTTGGAGAGGAAGCCTCTGAGAGGGGCGGCCTGCCTGAGGCATCATTCTCTTACACCTCTCAACTTTAATTGAAAACTTATTTTTAGAATCAAACCCAGGCCCATAAACCCTTCTTGCTGCTGGTGGCAGTGATGATGGAGGGGGTGGGGGCATGGAGAGCCCTTAGGTTCCAGAGGCTCTGGAGTCAGGGACTCTGGTGTCGGGCAAAATTTAGGCCAGCCTTTCAGAGAAGATGAAGACACAGAGGCTGTGGTACACAGGGGGAGAGAGGCGCAAAGCTGAAAGCTAGAGAGACAAGGGCAGAGATGCAGTGGAAGCCCAGTTTAGAGGAATACCCCTTGGGCATGCCAACAGCTTGGAGGCCCAAGTTGTCTCCTAACTACCCCGACTGGATGTGGGCCAGGTCCACTTCCCCAAGTCAGTCACATCCCCTCGCTGGGATATGGAGTCGGGATGGGTCCTTGATTCCTGCAATGGGGTGGTTTAGAGATGGGGATACACTGGAGGATCCAGTCCCCCCACTCGAGACCACCCACAGGGAGTGGGGCAGAGCCCCGTTCTTCATCCTTGCTCTGACTCCGTTTCCTTCTATCCTGGGTCCATTTCCTGTTTGTCCCTGCCCTGCGTGTCTCCCTGGGAATATTTTAAAAGCTTTGTGGTCACAAATATCAACCATGTGATTTGTGTGAACATTGGGCCATGCAGTTATTAGTTGTCCTGGGGACTGAATTCAACTCATGAGATGGGGACGGGGGTGGTAGAGATTTCAGCCAAGGCCTGGCCTGCTGGGAACTCTGCCTCCTGGCTGGATTTCTTGGAAATGGGCAGGGCTGCTCCCTGGCAACTGAATAATCCTTCCCCATCCCTGTACAAAAGGCCCTTGGGTTCACAGGTGGCATTCTTTTCAACTACTCCCCTTGCAAGACAGAACAGGAATTATCATCTGCATTTCCCCCATATCCTAGAGAAGACTCTAGAAATAGCAAGTGACTTGTCCAAGGTCATGTAACAGTTACAGCCAGAGCTGGTTCCAGAAACCAGGTCCCTGGCACCAAGGTCACTTCTCTTTCTGCCCCATCTCACTGCCTTTTCTGGTCCTCTCCCTCCTCTGGGTCTTGGAGCAGAGGGCATGCTGGAGCCAGGGCCACTGCAGTCTGAACCTGGGGCCAAACTGATCCAGTCTATGGTGAGCACAGCTTAGCTTTGATTTTTCTGAGGGTAACTGTGCCAACCCAAAGGAGCTAACTCCTATCTGTGTCCCGAGTGCCGACTGCAGAGCCTCATGTGGTTCTAGTCGTGTGTACTGAGTGAAGAGGTGAGGGAATGAATGGATGAGGAAAAGAAGGAGGGAAGGAAGTTCGTCCTCCCCAAGAACCAAGCCGTTCTGACAGCTTCTGAGACTCAGAAATCGGAGCCGTTCAAGCTGGGAGAAACTGTTGGTGAGCCTAGATGAGCTCAACCTCCTCATTTTAAAGAAGAGGCTCCAATACAAAGTGGCAGGCTGGAGGCCACAGGTCTACCGCAGCAGAGCCAGCCCTGGAACCCGGGTCTCCTGATGCCCACTCTTTCCCCTTGCCCTGGGCAGGGATCAAGGACAGGAGGATCTCAGCCGCTTAGTCTGGGCTTCATGTCAAGTCACGCCAGCCTCTCTCCACCTCATCTCCCCAAATCAATTTGCAAAACTTCCATTAATGCTATCAGGAAATCTGCAAGCTGTTTCCAGCCAGGGCACCGCCGTAACTGCTGGCATAACAGCTACCTGGGGGGAGACAGACATTAACAGCATAATTAAAGATTAGCATGGCCTTGGGCAGTTCAACAAAATTTACTTTTCTCTGCAGCTAGTGGCTGGCGGAACTTTGACGGTGGAAGAGCCTCGCAGCCACTAAAGGGCTGGGCCAGGTGGCTTTGCATCCCTCCTATTAACACTGCTTGGCCACAGGAGGTGGGATTCTCTGGGGACGGGGACAGTGGGGCAGCAACTTGTTTTGCCAGGTGGATCGAGGCTGATCCAAAGTTTTCATAGTACTGGAGAGCCAGGCTTCTCTAACGGTGGGCAGCTACATTCCCGGGACAGCCTGTGAATACAGGGTCTCATTCAGAAAGGCTTGGGCGGGGGCGGGGCGGGGGGGGCGCTGAGACACTGAATTTCTAACAAGCTCTCAGGTGATGCCCAGGTGGATGGTTCTTGGAACAGACAGTGAGAAGCAGAGCTGTAGAGATAAGTCCAGAGCTGAGGACAGGAGCTGTGACTCAGACACTACTAATGAACGTGGGATGGAGAGGCCAGCTACCAGGCTGTTTAATGGTGTTTCAGAGCCAGCCCTGAGACAGGTTTCTTTTCTTACCCAGGAACTTGTGGCACAGGGATTAAGACAAATGGCTCTGAAATTTCAACTGCCCCAGTTCAGAATCCTGGCTCCCTCATTCTCTGCCCGGAGATGGAGATAATGATAGCACCTATTTTATAGCACTGTCGTAAGGACTAAATGAGATCATTCATTTAAAGCATTAGCTCTGAGCATGTAGGAAGCACTCTATGTCAGTGTGAGTTCTTTCAATCCTCAAAGACAGTTTGTATGCACAGAAAAAAATATCCAGAAGATATTTGGTGTTTTTTTTAAATTTATTTTTAATTGGAGGATAATTGCTTTACAGTATTCTGTTGGTTTCTGCTGTTCTTTGGGTTTTAAAAGGATTATTTAATTTATTAAAGTTATAAATTTCATAAAAATCTAGTTCTTCCTTAAGTTTTGAGATTTAGCTTATAAATTTTCTTTTCCTAAGGGGCTTTAGGATGATGTTTGTTTCATTTACCAACCTATTCAAACACCTTTGAATATGTAAAATGCTATTTGAGGAATTTAAGTAGTATGCTTTACTATCTGACTCATAAACCTTCCCAAGTAATTTTAAGTAATCCTTATGAATCCAAGAGAATATGAAATTATCTTAAATGTTCCAAGACTGTATATGAGTTTGATGATTTGTTTTCAACTTAAAATCACATATCTAACTCAATTTTTACAATTTAGATTGGCATCAAAGGCTGGCTTGCTACTCAAATAAGCCAAATTCTCCAACATTACAAATACTGAAGATACCAATATGCACAGACTCTTCACTTCAGCATCTAAAAATATTCATCCTGTGGGGTTGAGTCTTTCAAACTTTTTTGTATTTGAGAATGAAAGATCTTTACACATTAAGCAGATAATTATGCTTTTGCAAGTAGTTTTGGGGGTCACCTTCTCAGATGGTTGAGGTTATATAATAGAGTTATTGGCCAAAATGCTGACTGGATTCTTATCAGTGGATCGATGGACCCTACTGAGATCCAGTCTAAATGTCCTGTCAGGGACTCCACGAATTAAAAAAGGAGGTGGTTGGGCCTTCCCTGGTAGTCCAGTGCCTGAGGCTTGTCGCTCCCAATGCAGGTGACCTGGGTTCGATCCCTGGTCAGGGAACTAGATCCCACATGCCACAACAAAGATTGAAGTTCCTGTGTATCCCAACTAAGACCCAGCACAGCCAAATGAATCATTAAAAAAAAGAGAGAGCGAGAAGGAGGTGGTCATGCACTCCATGCCCCAGGCAGGCTTTGAGTCCCTTCACTATTCACTTCTTCAGTCCACTGCCGAAGTGGGCAACCCCTTCCTGGGCTACCTCCACAAGTAATCAGACTTTGCAATCTGTTGGCCTTTGAGATATCGAAATCTCCTCCTATCTCCAGGCTCCAGAAACACTTGACCTTGAGGAGATTCTGCAGTTCTGTTTTTATGATTTCTTTTTCTTAGGGTTGTACTTCCCTTGATGTTAAAATGGCATCCCTTGGAGTTCTGGTTCTCTCTCATGGTCTGATTTAACTTTGTGGTGACAACTGCCAGAATCATGCTCTGATAAATCAGTGTTAGCGCTAAATTATTATCATTGACACTAATCGTCTTGAAAATGAGGATGAGGGCCTCTCTGCAGAGCCCTGGGACATTCAAGAGGAAGCTGCAGAGTGACCCTCAGGCTGCTTGGGTCCTGATGACCTCTGCTTCCTTTTCTGGACATTTATGGTGAAAAAGAGTGAGTGACTCAGGAGTCGGGTCAGAGACCTTGGGCAAGTAGCTTCACTTCTCTGGGACTCAGTTTCCTCCTCTGCACAGTGGGGGTTGTAGTATTTCCTTTGATGGTGTTGTCAGGGGAGCCAGTGAGATGGACATTTTATCACCTGGTACATTGTAAGTGTTACAGAAAGTCATGTCCTTGTTCCTTGTCCTTCAGTCCATTTTCAAAATAGCAACTGATGCTATGTATACATATATATATGTATATATATATGGAGAGAGAGAGAGAGAATGAGCCATAATTACAAGGCAACAGCAAGTCCAAGCCAAGACAAGACATCTTTTTTTTTTTTTTAAATTAGTTGGAGGCTAATTACTTTACAACATTTCAGTGGGTTTTGTCATACATTGACATGAATCAGCCATAGAGTTACATGTATTCCCCATCCCGATCCCCCCTCCCACTTCCCTCTCCACCCGATTCCTCTGGGAGGACATCTTTTTTTTTGTTGTTTGTTTTTTTGACATCTTTCTATAAAACACGAACCACACCCACTGTCACACTGACTGCCGGGACAAGACTGGCACGCTGGGGGCAGGGGCTCTCTCAGCCCAGACCTAGTGTGTGTGGATTGGCCTGGGGACGTAGCTGACCAGTCTTAGGGAGGCCGTGGCTATTTGTCCACATCCCTCCTTAACTCCACCTGGACCCCATTCTATTCTTGCTGCCTCCCTGGCAGTATCCTCCTGGGAAGCAAACTTGCATCTCTAGGGTTATAGAAGCAGCACTGATCTTAGAGTCATATGAACCTGAGCTGGAATTTCAGTTATGTTACTGACTGACTATGGAGACCCAGGCAAGCCATTTCTCCTCTGTTTTTTCCTCTCAAGAATGGGTGTGATAGAATAATCCCTGCTTCATAGGGATGGAGTGAGGTTAAATGAGACGATGAGTGCAATAGCACTTTGTTAGCCGTAAAGCCCAGTACACGTTTTACCGTTGCAGTATTAGAATGCCATTAAATTTAAAACATTTTTATTAAATATCTTTATTTATCTGCTGCATCGTGTCTTAGTTGCGAAATCTTATGCTGTGGTGCATGGACTCTAATTACGGCAAGGTGGCTCAGAAGTTGTGGGATCTTAGTTCCTTGACGAGGGATCAAATCTGCATCCTCTGCTTTGGTAGGTGGATTCTTAACCACTTGACCACCAGGGAAGTCCCGAGAATTCCGTTATTAAAGTCACCTTTTCCCTCCCCAGGCCACCTGCCTGGTGAATTTCTAAGAGGCTGCTCAAATGCCTCATTCACTGCAAAGCCTCCCATAGC
Organism: Cervus canadensis; assembly: GCF_019320065.1. Classification (NCBI taxonomy): domain Eukaryota; kingdom Metazoa; phylum Chordata; class Mammalia; order Artiodactyla; family Cervidae; genus Cervus; species Cervus canadensis. The sequence continues at coordinate 45,044,246 of NC_057386.1, read as the reverse complement.
CAGAGTGAAGCCTTCCCATGTCCTTGCTCCCTCAAAGCCAACTTTCCCCTATGAGAGTTCATGGAATTCTGTATTTTATTGGGTTGCCTAATAGATTTGGGTGTTTGGGTATTTCCATAACATCTTATGAAAAAGCTGAACAAACTTCTTAGCCAGCCCCGTAATTGGTGGCTTATAGATCAGTGTCTTCCCTTACACGGTGAATCCTGGACCACGTGTCTCTCTTTCCTGTCTGTCCAACACACACCGGGGCCTGCCTCAGTGGGTTCCAGTGGCGTGGAGGAAGGATGACTGCAGTAGAGAGGGCTGCATCCTGAACCCCTGAGATTTTCCTTTTGAGCCTTTCCCGCCTGCTCTGTCTTTCCCTGGACTCTACCTGCCCCTCCCCGTCTTCTCCCTCCCTCCTCATTATGTGCATAGAACCAGATGTGTAGCTCCTTTTTCCTGCCTGAAGAATTAAATGCAGTGATGAGAAATGTGTTTTCTTATTGTTTTAGGAAGCCAAGCAGGGTGGGGGTGAGGGAGGAAGAAATTGAATCAGAGGCAACAATTTATCTTGTGCAGAAGGGACTACGAAGATTCCAGGAAGCTGCGCTCTTAGAGTGCACCATCCCCCCATGCTGACCCCTTCTTTATTGGGAAGGTAATTAGCAGGATAGCTGGCAGCCGTGTGTGTGTGTGTGTGTGTGTGTGTGTGTGTGTGTGTGTGTGTGTGTGTGTCTGTGTGTGTGTGTGTCTGTGTGTGTGTGTCTGTGTGTGTGTGTCTGTGTGTGTGTGTCTGTGTGTGTGTGTGTGAAGGAACAGGGCTCCATGGCCTCAAATGGAATTCTGGTTCTGCTCAGGGACCTCTTGCCATTGTAGGAGCATTTGGAGGACTTCATTTCACCCTGCCTGCCAGCACAGCATTTGCCTGGGCTTCTTCGGCGTTGAGGTGCTACAGAGAGATGCAGTAAGAAGGAGCGAGGGTGAGCTGGTTCTGCTGTTGCTGGGTGTGCCACTTTGAGACGTTTCTGTTTCTGAAGGTAGAGATGAGGACAGAAACGGGTGTCTCACATAGGCTGGGTGGGCCCAATGACCTGGCCCATGCCTCCTAAGCTCCAAACCCATTTTTTTTTCCCCTTGGCCTTGCAGCAAGGCATATGGGATGCTAGCTCCCCAACCAGGGATCAAACTCACACCCCTCTACAATGAAAGCATGGAGTCCAACCCCTGGACAACCAAGGAAGATTTCCAATCCCAATTTTGTTCTTGTGCTCAGAGAGGTCCTGCCTTAGGGGCTGATTCACAGTGACATATGTATAGAAGAAGCGGATGCACATGAGCCAGGATGCTACTCTGTGGTTTAGGCAGAGAAATACAGTGAAATGCCTACCTGGGCAAGGCTGGTGCAATAGAGACCCAGGCCCAAATGTGGGCTCTGTCACTTCTCTGCTGTTTGAATACCCCCAAGTGACAGCCTCAGTTTCCTTTTCCATAAAATAGGAAGAGTAAGTAAATCTTGAAAGTGAAAGTGAAGTCGCTCAGTCATGTCTGACTCTTTGCGACCGTGTGGACTGTAGCCTACCAGGCTCCTCTGTCCATGGGATTCTCCAGGCAAGAATACTGGAGTGGGTTGCCATTTCCTTCTCCAGGGGATCTTCCTGACCCAGGGATTGAACTGGGGTCTCCCGCATTGCAAGCAGACACTTTAACCTCTGAGCACCAAAGAATTGATGCTTTTGAACTGTGGTGTTGGAGAAGACTCTTGAGAGTACGTTGGAGAGCAAGCAGTCAATCCTAAAGGAAATCAACTCTGAACACTCATTGGAAGGACTGATGCTGAAGCTGAAACTCCAATACTTTGGCCACCTGATGGCAAAGAGCTGACTCATTAGAAAAGACCCTGAGGCTGGGAAAGACTCAGAGGGCAAGCAGAGAAGGGGTGACGGAGGATGAGATGGTAGGATGGCATCACTGACTCAGTGGACATGAGTTTGAGCAAGCTCTGGGAGATGGTGAAGGACAGGGAAGCCTGGCGTGCTGTGGTCCGTGGGGTTGCAAAGAGTCAGACATGATTTAGGGACTGAACAAGAGCAAAAATAAACCTCCCGGACGGAGTGGTATGAGGAATATTGAACTATTGTATGTTAAGTGCTTAACTCTGTGTGGCCTCTAGAAAACACACCACAAGATGTTAGCTGTTAGGGGGACTTCCCTGGTGGTCCTGTGGCTAAGACTCCGCACTCCTAATCCAGGGGACCTGGGTTTGATCCCTGGTCAGGGGACTAGATTCCACATGCCGCAACCAAAAATCCTGTATGCTGCAGTGCAGATGGAGGACCCTGTGTGCTGCAGCTAAGACCTGGTGCACCAAATAAATAAACAAATAAATAAATACATATAAATAAATAAATAAATGTATAAAAAATGTTAGCTGTTACTGTCACTGTTAGTTGGCCTCAATGAAGCAAGCAGGGCTTTTACCCACCACTGGGGTAGACTTTCTAAGAAAGGAAGAATGGTTTAGTTTGCTTAGCCAAAATGCTTTCTCCCAGCATGAGAGCAGGGATGGCCATTGTCAAGATTTGCTTCTGGGAAAGCCATTTTTCCTGTTTATGTTGCTGATCAGGCTTCTGTAATTGTTGCTGTTGTTTTAGTCGCTAAGTTGTGTCCCACTCTTTGCGACCCCATGAACTGGTGTGCGACCCCCTGGTGTGTAGCCCACTAGGCTTCACTGTCCATGGGATTTCCCAGGCAAGAATACTGGAGTAGGTTGCCCTTTCCTTTTCCAGGAGATCTTCCTGACCCAGGGATCGAACCCGCGTCTCCTGCATTGACTGGCAGATTCCTTACCACTGAGCCACCTGGGAAGCTTCTATAGTAATATAAACACTGGGTTTCTACTTACTCAGCTACAGTTGCAATCTCACTTTGCCTTCCCAAGACTCCTCCTTCAAGGATGATAATGAGTGGTTCTCAAACCCCTCACTCCTACCATGAGAGCCAGTCCCTAGGTTGGGTTTCACTAGTAACAACATTAATTATAATAATGATATGAATGGTCATATTTGCTGAGCACTTACTACACCCAGGGTGACTCTTTGAGGGGCTTTTTGTACATATTTGACAACAATCTCTGAGGCAGTTTCCATTATTATCCCCATTCTACAGATGAGGAAACTGAGGCCCAGAGAGGTTAAGTAATTTTGCCCATGATCCCCCGTTTGGTTAATTATTCCCACTGGTGTGGATTTATTATACAATGATACCCTTGTACATAAGTCATTCTGTACACACAGAATGAAATCTGTAGGATGAATTTCTAGAAGTGGAAGTGCTGAATCAAATTTTGCCAAATTGTCTTCCATATACGTTGTGTCAGTTCACACCAGCAAAGTGTGAGACTTCCTATTTCTCCAAAAGACTTAACAAACTTTAAATGAAAAAAATTTTTTCTAGCTTTATTGAAGTACAATTGACAGTTTTTGAAAAATGACAGATGAAAAGCCATGGACATCCTGCTCAAGGTTTTGTGTGTTTCCTTGTTAATGAGGTTGAGTATCTTATCATATATCTGAGAGCTATTTTTGTCCTTTTCTGTGAATAGTCTTATCGTATTTTTACCCATTTTTAAAAACTAGACCTTTGGCATTTTCTCATTCATTTCCAGTTCTTTAAGAAATTAGGACTTTTCTCCCACCCAAGTACTAACCAGGCTGGACCCTGCTTAGCTTCCAAGATCAGATGAGATCGGGAGTGTTCAGGGTGGTATGGCCATAGACAGGCCTTTTCTGAAATATGTTTTAAAGTGTATTTTTCTTGATCTTATCATTGTTGTTTAATTTTGTTTTTAATTTTTTTTTCATGTGAAAATAAGCCATTTTATGAAGTTGAATTCATTCATCTTTTCTTTTTTGGCTTCTCGGTTTTGTGTCCTACTTATAATGGTGTTTTGCCCACTTGAAGATTCTTTGTTTTAGCACATTTATGGTTTCATTGTTTATGTTTAAATCTGAGATCCATCTGGAATTTATTTTGGTGTGTGGAGTGAGGTAAAGATCTAAGTTAAAAAAAGTTTCCCAGATGGCTAGTTCCTCAAATAGAAAAAAACCAGAAGTCCTTCATATTTGAACTCAAACCCAAATAAATCAGAGGCTGTGATGTGCTTGCATCTGTTTGAGCTGGACCCAAACCAATCCAAGGTTGTGATTTGTTGCGATTCTCACAGATCATGGGATACACAATAATTCTGGGTCTTTCTCTTTTTTAATACTTAATTCGGCTGCCTCGGTCTTGGTTGCGGCTCCCGGGGTCTCTGTGTCCTGCAGGATCTTTTGTTGTGGTGCTCAGGCTCTCCGCCTGTGGCTCTCAGATTCTGCAGTTGCAGCGCATGAGCTTAGTTGCCCCACAGCATGTGGGATCTTAGTTCCCCAAACAGGGATCGAACCCACGTCCCCTGCATTACGAGGTGGATTTTTGACCACTGACCCACCAGGAAGTCCCAATCCTGGGTCTTCTGACCATCGAGAGGCTGTAGTAATGTAACTTGTACCCCAGGTGATCTCCTGGGACCCAGTGAAGGCTCAGGCATCTGCTACAGGAATTGCCCTGGGGGCAGGCAAATGATGACCGGGATAAAACATCCCTAGAACCTGACATGGTTAACACTTACTGAGTGCTGAGGGTCAGGCAATGTTTTAGGTGCGTTACAGGTATTCACTCATTTAATCCTGGTAACACTGCTAGGAACTAGTGTTATTATTCCCATGTTACAGACCTAAGTTTGGAGAGAAGTGACTTTCCTGGAGTCCCCCTGCAGAGGGGCATCCCTAACTAAGTCTCTGCTGCCTCTCTTCCCGGGTGAGCAATGGCAGCCCCCAAGAGACTGAGATCAGGGTTCCCCAACGCAGTGCAGTGGGTGAGCCATGGAGACCCCGATTCTCCTGCAGGTGCACATTGGAACCTCCTGGGGCCTGGGAAGAGTTAACATGTGAAAAAGCAAATTCAGCCTTACGATCTTTGGAGATGAATCTCTTCTTTGGAAAACAGAATTTTGTTTTGGAAAACAAGCAAACTCCCAAAGCCCTTCTTGTTTTTCATATCACTGATCACAGGAAAGGAATGAGATTTTAATGATACTTCAACAAGGGCGTACATTTTAAAAAGTATTTTAAGAAACACTGGACCAAACTATTTTGCAGAAAAGAAAAATTAAGATTGAAAGAGGCACCCAAGGTCACGGGATGTGGTTGGGAAGAATGTTAGCTTTGAAGTCAGGGAGGTGAGAGGTTCAGTGGCATATATACAGTGAAATATTATTACTCAGCCATAAAAAGAAATGAAATTGGGTCATTTGTAGAGATGTGGATGGACCTAGGGGCTGTTGTAAGAAGTGAAGTAAGTCAGAAAGAGAAAAACAAATACATATTAACACATATATGTGGAATCTAGAAAAATGGTATAGATGATCTTATTTGCAAAGCAGAAGTAGAGACACAAATGTAGAGATTAAACATATGGATACCAAAAAGGAATGTGGGGAGGGATGAATTAGGAGACTGGGATTAACATGTACACACTGTTGATACTATGTGTAAAATAGACAACTAGAGAGAACCTACTGTATACACAGGGAACCCTGCTCAGTGCTCTCTGGTGAGCTAAACGGGAAGGAAATCCAAAAAAGAAGGGAGGTATGTAAACATACAGCTGATTCATTTTGCTGTACAGTAGAAACTAACAATATTGTAAAGCAACAATATGCCAATAAAAATTAATTTTAAAATGTCCTAATAACTGCATGGCTTTGGGCCAGTCCCATGGCCTCTCTTAGGAGAGCTCTCACCTGTAAAACGGGAAGAAAGTTCACTCAGCTTTCAGGGTGGAGGGAAGTGAGGCGTAATTGAGATTTTGTAATTCCAGTGGGTGGTCCAGCTCTCCATGCATGCTGGGCTTTGTTAAGTTGTTACTGTTTACTGGAGGCAGAGCTTTAACAAACAAGCCCATCTCAGGCGCATTGTCGGGTGCTCTGTGTGACCTTGGCTGAACAGGTGTGGCGGAGCGAACCGTTGGGGGACCCGTCCCGTGGTTCTCTCCTCTGCCCTCTGCCCTAGCTCTGACCCTTCCCCTCTGCAGCCCGCTTACCCCTAGAGTGACCAGGGTGACCTCCCTTGCAGGGGTGGAGGGAGAGGGGGGCGCTGGGCCTATGAGAAGCTGGTCAGTTGGGGTGGGGAGCCTGCCTTGGAACTGGTCAGGAGCTGCAGCTGTTGGTTGGAAGTACAGACTGCAGCAAATTTGTCATCTCTGGAGAGACATTGTGTTTGGCAATTTCAATGTTTTTCGCGCTTTGATGCTCCCGTCTGTTTAAGGGGAGGGGAGAAGGCATGGAGAGAATCTAACTGGGCTTCCGGTGAGAGGGGGATAGAGGCTGAAAAGTGAGCAGGAGAAACAACCCAGGGGCTGTGGTGGCCATGATTTTTTTTTTTAATGTTTATTTTTATTTATTTGGCTGTACTGGGTCTCAGTGGCCAGAAGATCTTTGGAAGATCCAGCCCAAACGTGGGATCTTCAGTCTTTAGTTGTGGCATGCGAATTCTCACTTGCAGGATGTGGTATCTAGTTCCCTGACCAGGGATCGAACCCGGGCCCCCTGCATTCGGAGCTCGGTGTCTTAGCCACTGGACCACCAGGGCAGTCCCCAGCCATGACGGTTTGAAAAAGGCTCTTTGCTGATCATGGTGGCAGGGTGGGTGGGTCTGGGCTCTGGGGCTGACATTTGTTGTGTGGGCCATCGTCCAGTCTGATTGTGGCTGGCGGGCAGCCTGGGCTCACCACCGCCTGTCACTGTCCCTTGGTGGTTCTTGTCCACAGGTGGGGGCTTGGGCTGATAATGTAATAGATAATGCATCCGGCTGGACAGGCCTTAAGTCCAGTGGTTAACGTTCAATTGGTAGATAAGAGTAGTTAACAAACAAAAAAAAATTAGTTAACAAAGTGCTTTGATAATAGCACTTACTCTGTACTGGGTCCTACTCTAAGGCCTTAGATCTGTTAACTCATTAATTCTCACAGCAACTCTGTGTTGTTGCTCAGTCGTTAAGTCGTGTCTGACTCTGCGACCCATGGGCTGTAGCCTGCCAGGCTTCTCTGTCCATGGGATTTCTCAGGCAAGAATATTGGAGCGGGCTGTCATTTCCTTGTCCACAGCAACTCTATGAGGAGGGTACTATTCTTTTTTTTAAAAATGTGTGCTGTGCTGAGTCTTCATAGCTGTGCCTGCTTTTCTCTAGTTGTGCTGAGCGGGCTGTACTCCCGATTTGTGGTGGCTTCTCTTGTTGCAGAGCATGGGCTCTAGGGAGCATGGGCTTCCGTAGCTGGGACACACGGGCTCCAGAGCACAGGTTCAGCAGTTGCAACGCACAGACTTATTTGCTCCACGGCATGTGGGATCTTTCCAGATCAGGGATTGAACCCATGTCTCCTGCATTGGCAGGCAGATTCTTAGCCACTGAGCCGCTGGGGAAGTCCCCAAGAAGAGTACTGTTATTTCCCTCATGTTATAGATGGGAAACCTGAGACCCAGAGAGGTTAAGTGACTGGCCCAGGGTCATGCAGAAAATTGGTGGCAGGAGCTCATCATGTCTCTTGACTCTTGTCCTGAATTTATTGCCGACTGTTACCTGTGAGGTCAGTCCAGCCCAGAGCCTCCAAGACCAGGTGTGGGGGAAGGCAACCAGAGTGTTCTAAATCAAGAATTGTTTGGGTCCACCTCGTTTACCCTGGGGGTTTCCTGGAGCAGGAGAGATTTCTGGAGCAGTTAGAATGATCTGAGAGGTTTACCCAGGTTGGTGCGGTGGGCACCCCTGTGTAGGCAACAGCTGGGCAGCTGGAGTGGGATTATTAAGCAAAAGGGACTTGGGTAGCTTAGCAATGTGGGAGGTTTGTCTGAGGAAGAGGGGGAAGAGACATTGGTGAGCAGAGCATTAGCACTTAGGTTCCTTCATTCATTCATGCATGCATGCATGCATGCACCCATGAATCCATCCATCCATCCATCCATCCATGCGTGCGTCCATCCATTCAACATTTCTGAAGCTTCTGCATAACAGGCCCTGTGCTGGGGATATAACAATGAACAACACCCAGTCCTGGCCCTGGAGTTGATTGTAGCCTTTGTAAGACAAGCTTGTAATAAAGTCAATTATAGTGTGTGATAAGACTGTTGATAGGTGGAGGTATCAGGGGACCCGGGAGCTCAGAGGAGGGGTGTCTAGCCCAGGCCGGCGGGTGGAGGGATGGTTAGAGAAAGCGTCCCAGGAGAGTTGACTTCTGAGCTGAGGTCTGATAAAAAGTAGCAGTTCCTCCAGTTGGTACAGTAGAATCCCTAGGCGAGGTTTAAAAAATCCTGATGCCCAGGCCCTGCTCAGACCTATGGAGTCAGAATCTCCCTGGTGATTCTGATGTGCAGCCAACAGTGAGATCTGTGAATTACAGGAAGAAAGGAGGAGCTGATGGGGAAGGGGGTGACAGGGTGAGGCAGGGACGGCATGAAGGTGGGGGGAGGGAGGCGTGTTCAGGGGGCTGCGGAGCAGTGGATAGAGGGTGGATGCAGGGAGGGTGTGAGGCTGCAGATGAGGGGAGCAGGCGCCCACCCCACACCCAGGTCCTGGGCAGGGAGCCTCCGTGCCGCCAGCCCACCCCATGCCCTGCGCCCATCCTCAGGGGGCTAGCTGCCTGGGTGAGGGGCAGACACTCAGCTAATACTTCTGCTTCCATGTCCGCCTCTCCGTAGAGCCAGCAGCCATCCTGCCTGCCGTGTGCAGAGCCTACCTCTCGGAATGGTGCTGCATCAGTAATAAAGAGCCCTGGCCTCTCAGAGACAGCTCAGGACTGCTGGGAGGACAGGAGGTCTCCTGGGTTGGATGTTTATTGCCTGTTAGAGACCCTGGGATGTGGGGAATCCCTTGGAGGGGCCCAGTGATTCACCACGGCGGCCCAGAGCCCAGCGCTGGTGGGAAGTGGACACCACCATCCCTGGAGAGGAGAGGAGGGCATTTAGCCCTGAAATTCCAGGGCCTTGAGGTCACACAGATCTGATTCTGACCCCAGGGCTGCTGCCCATGTGCTCTTTGACCAAAGGGCAAGGGACCTCTCTCCTTGAGGCCTTGGCGGCTCTGCTGGTGAAGTGAGGTTCCAAGTCCCAACCTCGAAGGGGTTTGTGGATAGAGACAGCATGTGTGTGTGTGTGTGAACTGTTTGGCACACAGTATAAGCTCAACAAATTCTTCCTCTTCTTTCCCCTGTTCCACTCCAGCTTTCCCCAAAACACTGATCCCAGACATTAAATAGCTCTGGGTTTTCACAGCTGTACCTTCTGAAGCAAGAGCTCAGGTGGCCCTGGGTCCTCTCCTTTTTCCTTTCTCAGGGTGGGGCTAGGGGCCTCGTCCTGGGCCCTGATCCTGACTATCCCAGGCTGGCGGCCCCTCCCCTCCATGTGGGACACCCAGATAGTCATCCCTTATCCCTAGTCTAGCACCTTGGCCATCGAGGTCCCTTCCTACAGTTCTCCTGGCCCTGGGAGGTGGGCCCGGAGAACAGGGGAGGTGTGGATTTGTAGGTGAGGGCAGCTCGTGCCGGGAGGAGAAGGGTGGGGGGAAGTTATGGAGGGCGCTGCTGGGCAGAAGACTCTCAGCAATGTAGGAAACATTCTGGAGAGAGGCTCATTGCTCGGTGCCCAGCAGGGGCTGGGGGAGAGGTGAGGAGGACAGCCTCTCCCCTGTCCCTTTGACTGTTCGCTTCTGGGAGAATCCCTGTCCCCTCTCAGGTCCCCTCTCAGGTCCCCTCTCAGGTCCCCTCTCAGTGTCTCAGGACACTCTTCCTGTCCTCCCGCTTCCCTGTCTCTCTCCGTCTAGTGCCATCAAAAGCAGAGGTGTGCAGGGATGGGACCAAGTCCTAGGTTGCTGGCTTGATGTTTTTCTTTTTTTCTCTTTTATGAATATTGCAGTATGCATTGTGTGTATATATGAGTAGGCATGTTTGCGCACATGGGGTGGGTATGCACCTGTGTGTGTGTGCCAATAAGAAGACAGCTTACGAGGGGTGGCCATGGCATCTGCTTCCCCATATTGTAGGCTCATCGGGTGCTAGGCACTTGCTACATCCTTGTCCCAAACTCCTCTCCCTTATCTCCCAGAATCCTCACAGCCACCCTGGGAAGTAAGCAATTATGTACTCATTTTACAGATGAAAAACAGAAGCTCAGAGTTCTTGAGGGGGGTTATCTCAACCAGGAAGTAGAAGAGCCAGGGTTTGAACTCAGATCTGCTGTGCACTCTAGCACCGAGTAACATTTGGTAGAGACAGGGCTCCCCAGCTCAGTGAAGCCGTTCCTAGCCTGAGGAGAGAGGTAAATACTAGGGCAAGGCCCTGGCCCAGGACTCAGTAGGTCTGAGGTCCTCTTCAAGTTTCACTGGTGACTCATTGTCCTAGCCTGTGAGTGGTCCTGTTGAGTTGATGCCATGGCTCCTTCCTTAGGAGCGTTTGGGTCTCCAGCCATGACCTGACTCCTTTAGGTCTGCAGGCTCAGAAGGATCCCCTTTGCCCAAGGGCAGGCCAGCTCTGGAGGCTCCCCAGGACAGAACCTGGAACAGAGCCAGGCAGAAGCTCACCCCTCCTGTCCTCCTGATGGTTCCTGGCCTCAGAGAGACGTAGAGGACAGCTGATGTAAGGGTCTCAGAGCTGGAGCTTGGGGCGAGCGCAGCACTGTGTGTGGGGTCCGAGATGCAGCCAGGGAGCTGACTTGTCCACATGACTCTGGGGGAACCAGTGGTGACCATCACTGGTCCACAGGCTCATCTTGCTTCTGCCTGGATGAGGGCTCAGGGGTTCTGGCCCTGGAATCCAGGGCCCTGAAACATGCTGCGTGCTGTGCTAAGTCGTTTCAGTCGTGTCCGACTCTCTGTGACCGTAGCCCACCAGTCTCCTCTGTCCGTGGGATTCTCCAGGCAGGAATACTGGAGTGGGTCGCCATGCCCCTCTCCAGGGGATCTTCCCGACCCAGGGATGGAACCCCCGTCTCTCAAGTCTCCTGCACTGGCGGGCGGGTTCTCAACCACCGGTGCCGCCTGGGTGGTGGATGAGACTGTTCCGATGAGGGAAGCTTGAAATTGGAGGCGCCATCGGGAAACCCCTCAGCTGGCTTCAGTGCGTCATCCCGAAGTGTCAGGGTTCCCTGCTCTGCTGAAAGATAGGTTGATGGCATCTGGTTACCAATAATCCTGACTTAGCACAGACCTACTGTGCACCAGGGGCTCTTACATGTGCTGCCTTACTTAAGTGGTGGGGACTTAAGTGCCTTACTTACAGCCCTGTGGTGGGCATTATTAATTCCTGCTTTACAGATGAGAGTAAGAGGGTAAGTCATTTTCTAAAATATTTATTTATTTGACTGCACCAGGTGTTAATTGTGGCATGCGGGATCTTTAGTTGCAGCATGTGAACTCTCAGTTATGGCATGTGGGATCTATTTCACTGACCTGGGGTTGAACCGTGACGCCCAGCATTGGGAGCTCAGAGTCTTAGCCGCTGGACCACCAGGGAAGTCTTGAGGGTAAGTGATTTCCCCAAGAACACTGAATTATTTGGCTGAGATGGTTTGGAGCCCAGTTGGGCCATCCCTAGAAGACCGTGTTCTTGGATGTGTGTGGGGCACTGGACGTGCCCCCAGCTTTGCATGGAAACCTTCCAACATGCTACTGCATTGAAATCCTTTCAAACACCAAATAAGGCAAGAATTATTCCTCCTCCCTAACAGATGAAGAAACTGTGACTCAGAGAAGTGGTGGAGCTAGGGTTGGGACCAGGTCATGCCAGGAAGAAACAGCCACGTCTTGGTCCTATCCTGCCAAGGGGTGGGCTCACGCCAGCTTCTATGAGCTGCTGAGCAGTGGTTCCTGTCCGTGCGGACAGGTGCTCCTTGCCAATTAGGCAAAAGAGCAGTGAGGATAGTTTCTTTATGCAAATGGAGCTTTGAGCCGAAGGCAGTGGAGAGATTCATCTTAAGGAGACGCTCTGCTTTCCGCTTTGCTGCCCTTGGACTGAAGATTTCTCCTGGGGCTCCCCCCACCCCACTGGCTCCCTTCCAAAACTTGCTATGTCCCCTTCTCCACTTCCAGGGGTGTGACGCTGTGCCCACTCACTCATCTCCCCTCTCCGGACCAACTAGGACCAGGGTGTTTGGACCCGGGCTTCAGTTACAGTAGGAAAGATTCTGGGTAGATCCCAGGAAGCCACTTCCACACCATTAGGGGTGGTGGGATGGTGTCCATAGGATGGGAGCTTTAGGGACAGTGAAAGGGGTGGGGTTAGAGGGTAGCTAATGACCTCTGACCCTGCACAGGGTTGGAGGGAGTAGGGTTCTGACTCAGGGGTTAAATGCAGGACTTGGAACCCCTCCACCCATACCCCGCCCCCCCCCCACCCCCACTCTGAACCTGCTCCTAATAGCCTTTAAACAGATTTCTCCCAGACTCGGGGTCCCAGGGACAAGCCAACAAAGAGATTCTGACAGATCCCCGCCCTACCCCCTTGCTTACAAAGAGATTGCAGGTTTTCAGAGTGAAGCAACCTCCTCCCCCGACTGCCTGTGGGGGGCAGCCTTACCCCACAGACCCTCTGTAGAGCCCGGAGGAGCCTAGCTGCTCTCAGGGTTAGGTGGGGGAGAGGAGGGGCAGTCAGGGCTGCGGGCAGCCAGAGCTCAGTTGAGTGTGTGGGCGGGGGCACCTGGGGATGCTGAGGGCCAGGCTGGCTCAGGGGGAGGTCTTCACCGCATTCCAAAGCTGTCCAGTGCCAGGCTGTGGCCACGCCAGGCCCCACTCTGCAGGGCCCTGATGTGTGCCGTGGAGAGGTGGTTCGGATGGGGCCGTGGGGAGAGGAGGTAGGAGTTGGGCCAGTGGGCCACGTGGGCCGGGAGAGATGGGAGCCCTGTGACAGGGCATGTAAGGCAGGGCGTGGTCCGCGTCCAGCCTCTGGTCACCTCTCTGCCTGTCCCCCAGGCACCCAGACATGCGGGGGGTACAGAGTCTTTGGACTCAGGAAGACACAGCTGGGATGGGCTGGAAGTAAAAGGGAAGGGACACGAGAGGACCCTGTTCAAGTCCCTACCAACCAAGAGACCTTGGGTTTTCTTGCCTTCCGTCTGCTGGCACCCCCAGGAGACTGGGGACACCTCCTCCCACCGCTACCCTCCACTGCTGGGCTGCTGAATTAGTATGACACACAGCAGGTGCTCGCCCAGGGGCAGCTCCCTCTGGCCATCTTGTCCAGACAGGCTGACTCCCTGACCTCCTTTCTCCCCCTCAGACCACAGCTCTAGAGAGGCAGTGTGGTCTCATGGTCAGAGCAGAGCCTGGCACCAGACCGTCCTGCTCCACAAGTGGGCACAGCCGCACACTGCCTAGGGATCCTCCGGGAACTCATGTAACCTCGCTGGGTCTCACTTTTCTCATCTGTAAAATGGGGTCATTGTTCCCACTTCAGAGAGTTGCTCTGAGGATGGAATAAGTTAATATGCACGAGGCAGTGAGCATAGTGCCTGCTCCACGTGAGCCCTCTGTGACAATGAACCGTCACAGACCCGTGCGTCTGCGTGACCCTCAGGTTCTTGCAACGTTCTCCCCTAAATGTGCTGCTTGAACTCTGCACCGCCGTGTCGACTAAAAAAAAAAAGTCACAGTGTGAGAGCTGCAAGTTGTTTTATTTTTGGCAATATGAGGACTGCAGCCTGGGAGACGGCACCTCAGCTAGCTCTGAGAAACTGCTCTGAGGACAGTATATATGTGATTTTGGTAAGGGTGAAATACATGCAATGAAGCACGTATTTTTTTCACCAAACTTATTTATTTTTTAAAAATTTATTTCTTTTTAATTGAAGGATAATTGCTTTACAGTATTGTGTTGGTTCCTGCCAAATATCAACATGAATCAGCAATAGGTATACATATATCCGGGGCTTCCCTGGTAGCTCAGCTGGTAAAGAATCTGCCTGCAGTGTGGGTTGGGAAGATCCCTGGGTTGGGAAGATCCCTGGAGGAGGGCATGGCAACACATTCCAGTATTCTTGCCTGGAGAATCCCCATGGACAGAGGAGCCTGGCGGCCTATAGACCACGGGGACACAAAGAGTCGGACATAACTGAGTGACTAAGTACAGCACAGCACACCCATGTCCCCTCCCGCGTGGCCCTCCGTCCCACCTCCCTCCCCACCCACCCCGCTAGGTTGGTACAGAGCCCTGGTTTGAGTTCCCTGAGTCACACAACAAATTTTCATTGGTTATGTATTTTACACATGGTAGTGTACACGCTTCTGTTACTCTCTCTGTCCCTCCCTCTCCTTCCTCCCCCTGCCCATGTCCGTAAATCCATTCTGTTTGTCAGTGTTTCCGTAGTTGCCTTCTAATTGGTTCATCAGTACCATCTTTCTAGATGCCATATATATGCATTAATATATGATATTTGTTTTTTCTTTCCGACTTTCTTCACTGTGTATAATAGGCTCTAGGTTCATCTGCCTCACTAGAACTGACTCAAATGCATCCCTTTTTATGGCTGAGTAACATTCCATTCTATATATGTACCAGAGTTTCTTTATCCATTCATCTGATGACAGACACCTAGGTTGCTTCCATGTCCCATCTAGCTATTGTAAATAGAATCGTGTATTTTTTGCACAAAGTTTCTACTGGTCTCACGAAGCTTCTGCTAGTCACAAGAAACAGTTATCACCATGAAGGCTTTTAGTGCTTTTCTACATGAAGAAATATAAGAATTGGGCTCATAAAATCAGTTCCTGAGAATATCTAAGTATCTGAGGACCTGCCCCGCCAGTTTTCCCAGAGAACAGAGTGCCTCATTCCACCTTGAACTCCTTCAAGAGCTGCTGAAAATCAGCACTTGCAACAGCTCATGATTTAATCCTTGTAGAACTAGATGGCAAGCACCAGTGGCAAGTGCCAACTTGTGGTTAACAGGGCTCCCTCATGGTTATAAATTTGACAACAACGTCTGAGACAGGTCTGCCAGGAGTCCCACCCATTGTACAGATGAGTGCATGGAAGCTCAGAAGATGAAGTGATTTTCTTGTGATCACACTCTTTTTTAAATTTATTTTTTCTTTCGGCTGCACCACACAGCATGTGGGATCTTAGTTCCCCAACCAGCAATTGAGCACACGTCCCCTGCATTGGAAACTCAGAGTCTTAACCACTATACTGCCCAAGGAAGTCCCACCATCCCCTTCTTTAAAAAGTGACTCTGATGTTCTTTTAAGTATTGTGGCCCTGAGCCCCCACCAGTTCACCTCCAGCCTGGAATCTCCCCCACCGGGTGCACAGTCCTTGAGCCTTAGGGCTGGTGAGGATGACTCCTCTTCCTCTGGGCTGTCCAGGGGTGGGATCATCAAGGCCTGTGGGTTTGGTGCAACAAGGCAGGCAGGTTCAGGAAGAGAACAGAGGCCTGGGTGGGTGGAGCCGAGGGAGGCAGGGTGAGGTGCGCCTGTGGGGCCCAGTCAGGAGTTTCAGCCGCCTCTGAGGCCCGGGCTTCCCTGTAATTACCACTTGCAGGTGGTTGGGTGCCGGGGGTAAGGCTTTCATCTGACAGGTGAGACTTATCTCCTGGAGCTGGAGAACTGACTCTGCAATTGACCAGGGTGTTTCACCTTTGATGGGGTCCCCTGGCAGTCTGAGTCCCAGCGCAAGGGGCAGGGGTGGCATTGTTAGTCTCAGCTGAGCCTTTGGTCCTCTTAGTCAAGGACTCACACGGACCTCAGACCCAAATCACAAGGGGAACACTGTGCAGTGGAGGTGGGTGTGAATGCCCAGGGCGGGTGGGCGACTCCAAGGGCAGACCTGATTTGAGTATCGGCTCTGTCACAGAGCAGCTATCTCACCTTGGTCAGCTTAATTAACCTCTCTGATCTTCCATTTCCCCATCTGAAAATGGGCCTAATAGTATCCATGTGGCTTAGTTATTGTGATGAGTAAATAGGATAATGGGTGTAAAGTGCTTAGTGAAGCACCCAGCACCCTTGTAAGTGCCCAATTAAATGCTGTCCTTACTTACCATCTATGAATGTGGTGCTGGGTGCCCACGCAGTGCCTGGCTCTAGGTGGAGTCTGCCCTTGTCCCCGTTGCAGTGCTAGATCTAAAAGGCTTGAGGACCACCCCTCCTGAGGGCTCCCACCCTAGGGAAAGGGAGAGCTGACCTGAGTGCCTACTGTGTGCTGGCTCCATGTGTGCCAGTAAGACCCTGCCTTGCTGTCAAGGGGCTCAGGCTCCTGATGGGGATGGAAAAAGGAGGTGCATTGCAGAGGGCGCTGAAGTGGGTTAAAATGAACATTGGGTGATTGTGGGTAGCTTCACAAACGGATGAAAGTGAAAAATGAAAGTGTTAGCCACTCAGTCATGTCCAACTCTTTGAGGGCCCAAGGACTGTAGCCCACCAGGCTCCTGTATCCATGGGATTCTCCAGGCAAGAATACTGTAGTGGTTTCCATTTCCTCCTCCATGGGATCTTCCTGACGCAGGGATCAAACCAGACTCTCCTGCATTGCAGGTGGATGTTTTTCTGCCTGAGCCACCAGGGAAGCCTACAAATGGATGAAACCATCTACATTTTTACTGCATATGTATATATATATATATTTGGCTGTTAGCCCAGCATGTGGAGTCTGAGCTCCCTGACCAGGGACTCAACGTGCACCCCCTGCTGTGGAGGTGCAGAGTGTTAACCCCTGGGCTGCCAGGAAAGTCCCTGTAGCGCGCATTGAAGCACAAGAAAGAACTCCGGGCAGGGACGGTAAAGTGGGTCCCCTGAAAACAAAACGACATTTACAAAGGCCTAGAGGTGGGAGTTTAGGCAGCCGCTCCACTCTTCCCAGAGCCTCAGAAAGGCTCCAGCTCCAGCAGAGGACACATCCCAGGTGGCAGTCGTGGAGCTGGGCAAGCTGTTCAGGAAAGGCTCCTTGTCTTGCAGGCGGCAGTGGGAGGCCGGGGTTGACAGACTGGCTACAGGGTCAGGGAGCTCGGGGGGTGGCCCTTCTGCCTGGCCTACAGAGGCTTATTTTTATTTTTTTATTTATTTACTTATTTACTTCGAACTGCGCTGGGTTTTCGCTGCTGCACGCAGGTCTTCTCTAGTTTTGGTGAGTGGGACTTACTTTTTTGTGGTGTGTTTCTCACTGCAGTGGTTTCTCTTGTTGCAGAGCACAGGCTCTAGGGCTCGCCGGCTTCAGGAGTTGCAACATGTGGGTTCAGTAGTTGTGGCCATAAGCTGAGTTGCTGCTCGGCGTAGGCAGGCAGATTCTTCATCACTCGATCACCAGGGAGGTCCCATAAGGAGGCTAATTTATACGAAACAGAAACAGGAGGGTGAGGGTAGGCGTGGGAAGCAGGACCAGTCTCTGCTCTCACTCTCCTGTCCTGGGTCACAGGGCAAGGGTTTGAGGGTGTACCCAGCCTCCCACTTCTCGTGGGATCCCGGGATGAGGGTGCAAGATGCTGAAGAGACTCGCTCATCCAGGTGGCAGAGAGGCATCTGCCAACCTGAGCCCGGGAGCCCGGCATTGAGGGAGTAAATGACCGGCTCATCAAGTTTGAAGGGCTTCTTGATTAGTCTTACGAGAGGCCTCCATCTCCACGTGTCTCTTCTCGCCAAGATTCCCTGGGGAAGGAAGGGAAGAGGGGTGCAGCTGTCCAGAGAATCTTCCCAAGTCCTCATGCCTGCAGCGTTTGCCTGGGCCCCCTTGCCTCTTGTCTCACCTGGAAGACAGACCCCAGGGCCAGAGGTGTGGAGAGAGGAAAGATAGTGGTGGGGCGCCTGCCTGCCAACTGCGGACACTGGATGCCCGTGTAGTAGGGACGCTGGGTTGGCAAAGGCCTGAGGACAGGCTGCCATACACTTCCTAGCTTTGCCACATGCCAGCTGGGTGGTAAGCATGACCTGTGAGCCTCCGAGCCTCAGTGCTGGTGTCTACAAAGTGGGGTAGCACTGCTCACCACCCGTAGTCATTCTGAGGATGGAATAAAATCCAGAGGAGGGGTCTAGCACAGACCAGACAGATCCAGGCTTCAGCTTTGAAACGCACCGGCCTAGATGACATCTAGGAGGAGTGTCAGGTGAGGGGTTGGCCTTGGTGAGGTCTGTGAGCAGGGGAGTGGGTTACTGAGGCCATCCATCAGCCTTTGGGTTACTCTACTTGTAAATCCATGAAAGGGAGTTAATAATAATACTTAAAAAGTTGTGTGAAGACTAACCGAATTATCAGTCACAGTGTTTGGCTCTGTTAATAAATATTAGGCTTTATTTCTGATTTTGTTGTTGCTATTAGTTAGGTTCCCTTGTGGCTCAGCTGGTAAAGAATCTGTCTGGAATGCGAGAGACCTGTGTTCGATCCTTGGGTTGGAAAGATCCCCTGGAAGGAGGGAAAGGCTTACCCACTCCAGTATTCTGGCCTGGAGAATTTAATGAACTGTATAGTCCATGGGGTTGCAAAGAGTCAGACTCTACTGAGCGACTTTCATCATTCACTTTCATTAGTTAGCTATTGCGGCAAGCTCTCAAACTCAAGGATTTGATTGCAGATATAAGAACAGGGCCCTAGAATGGGACTTGGACTCAAGAAGGAGGCAGAAGACCACAGAAATCCGGGTCTCAGTGAAGGCTGGGACCTCCAGGTCATGCCCAGGCCTGGATGTGTTGTCAGATCTGGAGTGTGTGTGTGTACAGGGCAGCCCTGTCACCACCCCCTTCTTCAGAAGTCTACATTTCCTGCTCTACTTGGGTTCCAGCCAGAAGGGCCAGATTAAGGTCCCTATGCCCCGGACGCCTGCTTCCCAGGAAGCTCTCCACTGGGCTCCCACATGGCCACGCTCAGCAAGGAGCAGGCCCAGCCCTGTGGACAGAGGTGATGTCCAAGAAGGGGACCTTTCATCCTCCTAAGAGCTTCCCACTAGAGGATGCTCCTTTCCTCACAGGAGGGGCTGTGTCAGGAGAGGCCATGGGCGCTGCCAGCCAGGACTGGGGGGTGAGTCCGCAGCCTCCAGAATGGCCTAGGCTCTGATCTTGCTGGCACGTGTGATAATGACCCTTCTTACCCCAAGCTTCTATTTGCATCCATGGATTCCTGGAAGAGTAAGACTTAGTTGCGGTGGAGTGAGGGGACCCAAACCTTTAACTGTTCACAACTGAGGTTATATATTCAGAGTTGTGTCTGCTGGACCAATGGAAGGGGCAGTGGAAGCCAGGATGCTGGGGGACAGAGGGTTCACTGAGAGAGAATTCATCACAAGGGGCTGAAGAGTTCTGGTGTTGAGGGCTGGCTGCTATGGCATGCCTGAGGGCTGGAGGGGCAGTGTTTCTGGGCCCAGGTGTGCAGCTGGTCCTCAGCCCCTAGAACCCGTTGACCTCGGGAGCCTCAGTGTCCCCAGAGGGAAAAAACTGTGTGTGTTGACTAAAAGAATCATTTCATTTAATCTCTAACACTTTGCAAATCAAGCAACACTGAGCTGGGACTCCCCGCTCGTGTGCATTCCCGCATTGCTCAATTGCTTCAATCATGTCTGATTCTTTGCAACCCTGTGGACTGCAGCCCGCCAGGCTCCTCTGTCCATGGGGTTCACCAGGCAAGAATGCTGGAGTGGGTTGCCATGCCCTCCTCCAGGGGATCTTCCCGACCCAGGGATCAAACCTGCATCCCTTATGTCTCCTGCACTGCCAGACGGGTTCTTCCCTCCCACCTGAATCTGAAGATAATACCAATTGAGGGTAAGTTCTTCCCACCCTGC
The DNA here is from genome assembly GCF_019320065.1 of Cervus canadensis. Classification (NCBI taxonomy): domain Eukaryota; kingdom Metazoa; phylum Chordata; class Mammalia; order Artiodactyla; family Cervidae; genus Cervus; species Cervus canadensis. The sequence goes on along the minus strand of NC_057386.1, from coordinate 45,024,427 downwards.
AGGAGAATGCTATGTACTTAGCAAAGTGCCAGCTTCAAAGTAAGTGCTCCAGGGACTTCTGTGGTGGTTCAGTGGTTAAGAGTTTGCCTTCCAATGCAGGGGATGTGAGTTCAATCCTGGTTGGGGAACTAAGATCCCACACGCTGCAGGGCAACTAAGCCTGAGCCCCACAACTAGGGAGCCCATGGTCTGCGACAAAGACCCAAAGCAGCCAAAAAAAAAAAAGTAGTTTTGCCACAATACTTGGTTACAGTAATAATAAGATACCACTCCCCTCCCCACCTCTTTTATTGCAGGGTTTTGTCATAGCAAAGTTGGAAAGCAATCAAGGGAATGAAAACACAGACCTATTCATGGGTGAGCTACCCCCTGAGGCTCCCAGGTGCAGGGAGGGGGTTTGCAAAGGATTCAATCCCTGTTGGCAGACAGGTTCTTGGAACTAGCAATATTTGGGTATTGTTAGTGCCATTCACACCCACAGGCTGGTGTAGAAAGGGCTCTCTCAGTGTTTTCTGATGAATAAAGAGTGGTGTGCCAACTGGTGAGATGAGATCCAAGTGACAGCGATGGAAATCATTTGTCCACACTGCTAAACCATCACACGTTTGCAGCTCAAGGGCTCTTCACGTTTCTGTTCTCTTTCCTGCCGGGCTTCCTGAAGCACTGAGCCAATCATATTCACGTGGCTCCTGACGTCCGGGCCAGGGTCCCCTAGTGAGGAAGGATCAGTGAGCCTGCCAGCATCCGGACTATGGGGGTTGTGTCTGAGGAGACTTGACAGTTCAGATGGGACACAAGGGGTTAAGTAATTGGCTCTCCTCCTCTCCCATCTTCTGTTTCCTAGTCCCCTCATGGTCTTCCCTCTCTTCTCCTCTGCAGTGGAAGATCAAAGACTGTCAATTATTCATTCACAGTTGAGTGGAGCACATTTCAAAGTCAGGGCTGCTGGGCATCTCGGTCTCAGAGTTGCCGGGGGTGAAGACCCACATTTTTGGGTCCAGCAGGTCTGTCCAGTCCCAGCCCTGAGATCTGGAGACAGCCCTGCCTGAGCCCTGGCCATCCCACCTGTCTGATTTCCTCCCTGACTTTGCCTTTTCCAGATTTCCCTGTCCCACCTTATCTCTGAGGAAGCACATTTATTGTTGTTTAGTCACCAAGTCGTGTCTGATGTTTTATGACCCCATGGACTGTAGCCTTGCAGACTCCTCTGTCCATGGGATTTCCCAGGCAAGAATACTGGAGTGAGATTTCCTTCTCTGGGGGATGTTCCTAACCCAGGGATCCAACTTGTGTCTCCTGCATTAGCAGATGGATTCTTTACCACTGAGCCATCTGGGAAGCCCAGTATCAGTGTTACCACCTCCTAGCCCGGTAGGCATGGCTGCGGGCTCCAGGGACTCCCAGGATATCCCTTTGGGTAGGATCAGGGAGCCTGTGTTTAGAGGAGTGCCTAAGACGTGCCAAGCACCAGACCAGTAGTCCTGCTAACAATCACTGCAGCAAATATTTGTTGGATGTGCCCCAAGTGTCAAACATTCCTTTTAGCATTTTTTATGTAACATCCCTATTGTGCCCTAAGCTTCCCTGATGCCTCAGACAGTGAAGAGCCTGCCTGCAATGTGGGGGACCCAGGTTTGATCCCTGGGTTGAGAAGATTCCCCTGGAGAAGGAAATGGCAACCAGCTCCAGTACTCTTACCTGGAAAGTCCCATGGACGGAGGAGCCTGGTAGGCTACAGTCCATGGGGTCACAAAGAGTCAGACATGACTGAGCGACTTCGCTTTCACTTTCCTACTGTGCCCACAGCAACCCTGGGGGAGAGGTGCTGTTTCTACTCTGATTTTACAGATGAGGAGACTGAAGCACACAGAGGTCAAATGACTCTCCCAAGGCCATAGAACCTGTAAGTAGCCAAGCTGAGATTTGAATCCAAGGATCTGATACCAGGGTTTGTACAATGTGCCATTCTGTTAAAGCGTTTTATGTTTGCTTGTTTGTTTTTTTAACTGTGTGGGCTCTTCGTTGCAGTTCTTGGGCTCGAGAGCACAGGCTCAGTAGATGTGGCACATGAGCTTGATTTCCCACTGGCATATGGGATCTTAGTTCCCCAACCAGGGGCTGAACCTGAGTGCCCTGCATTGGAAAGTGAATTCTTAACCACTGGACCACCAGGGAAGTCCCCATTTATCCTTACATTGACCTCATATACAAATGGGGAAACTAAGGTCTTGAGAAGATAAGTGACTCATCCTAGGCCATGTAGCTAGTGAGTGGCTGAGTCAAGATTTGAATCCGAGATATTGTAATTCAGTATCTACATCCTCTGTACCACCCTCCCTGAGACTGACCGGTGAGCTGACCTTCTGATGACACCCTGATGAAGGGAGGGATGGAAGAGACCCTCCTTGTAGAGCCAAGGAGACTCAATCTGGGCGCTGGGTGGGGGCGGGGCAGCGGGGAGCCCTGGCTGATGGAGCCAGGGTCTGGAATTTCCTGAGCGTGACTTTCAGCACGCACGCCTGTGATACAGATTCAGTGTAATGCCACCCTCGTTCAGAGATTCAGAAGAACAGACAAAGGAGAAAAACATAAGCGCTTCTTCTCTGAGCTGTTGCTTACCAGTGAGATTCTCTCTCTGAATAGCAGAATTATCATAACACACAGCACCCACATGTGGCTGATTAACGTTGTTGTAAGTTTCATTTGATTACACCAGGAAGGTCTGTCCCTGAGTCGCTCGCAGCTATATGGCTGCTTGCTCATAACTGAAAAACAGCAGCAGAGGGACCAGTAGGGTCTGGGAACGTCAGATAATGGGGTTGGTGCTCTAAGAGCACCTTCATCAGCAGAGCCATTTGAGCGGCCCCATCCAGCGTGCGGAGCCACTGTGTACATCATCTTAATGGATCATCACAGCAACCTGGCGCTTTCTTCCCGTGGAGCAGTGGTCAGTAGTTTCTGGCTTTTCACAGAGGGTGGGGAGGAAGAGGAAGAGGATGGAGACAGTGTTTGTTTACATAAAAACCATGAATGTGTGGATCGGAGGGTGTGCGTTTCATTTTTAAGACAAATTAAAAAACCTAATCTTGTCTTGTGCCTGAACCTGAGTAGTACTAATCTTATTTATGGACTTTTTTTGAGTGCTTGCTATGTGCTGGGCACTGTGCCATGCATTTACTCTACAGAGCAACCGTATCAAGTAGGGAAAAACATTAACTTTGTTGTGCAGGTGAGGAAAGTGAGGCTGGGACAGGTGAAGGGAGCTGCCCTACTGGTACAGATAGTGAGGGATGGAGCTAGGAAGTGAAGTCAGGCAGTCTGATTCTGGAGCCTGCCCCTTTCTCGCTGGGCTCTTCTGCAGGGACCCTGATTTCCCCTCAGAGTCTGGTGGGCAGTGGGAATGAAGGGTCCTCTGGTAGGAGGGTCTCTGACCCTCTAACCTGCCCTTTCTTCTTCTCTGAAATAACATTGCCTGGGACTCCCCTGGTGGTCCAGTGGTTAAGAATCCACCTGCCAATATCGGAGACACGGATTCGATCCCTGGGAACTAATATCCCAAGTGCGGAGGAGCAACTAGAGGGCCTGCAGCTGCAGCTAAGACCCAACCCAGCCAAATAAATAAATACATAAAATAAAATAAAATTAAATTAAACAACGTTTCCTGATCCATCTCACAGGCTGACTGCCAGGGTAGGGGTTGGGGGTAACTCCTTGCTAGCTGGAAGCACTGTTACCTGTTCGTGGATAGCAGTAGTGGTGAGCCAGGCAGAGGGAAACCCTTCCAAGAAGAGACAAGCCTGGACAAGAGGGTGCAGGTGGCCTGAGACCTGTGGCCCAGGTGTGCAGCCTTGGCAAATGCTTTTCCCTCGGCCGGGAATGCCCCCATCCCCCCTCTTCTCATGACTGGGTCTTTTGAAACTTTCAGCTGTCAGCTTTAACGTCATCTTCTCAGACGTTCTCCCTTCCCACCCATGCTAGACCTGCCTGAGCCCCTACTTTGGCCAGCCCTGGGGGCTTTCCCTGACTCCTCCACTTCATCCCAAACCTCCCTACAAGATCCAGCCCTATCCGTGTATGAATTATTCAGGTAGAGGCCGAGGGCTCATTATGGGGACAATATTCCAGCAAAAGTCATCTGGTTGGAGCAGAGAGAGTAGGGTGGCATTTATTGTCAGGAAGCGATTTCCCAAGGTAATTAAATGCTCACACTGTGTGTGTATGTGTGTGTTGGGGAGATGTATTTTATCCCTGTGCCCCCTTCCAGGGTCCTAAATCTAGCGCGTGTCACATCTTGGTCTAAATAACACCACCCTTCCCCTGACTTGGGGAGGAGGGGTGGTGTCGATTCATGTTTTTGATTAAAAAAGAGAAGAATCAGAGTCTCAGTGAGGTTTCCTGGGAGATGGTGGGAGCGGCAGGGTCAAGGAGAGCTGATTATGTAGATATGTTTAAGCTCTCAGCTGGGGATGGATGGCTTCCATAAACCCACCGGGGGGCTCAGAGCCCTGCTGTGTCTGCTGACTCCGATGCAGCTGGAGCCATTTCTCAAGTTCATGGAGCAAGGGGATGAGCAGGTGCATAGGAGGAGGGGCCACCTGTCAGGTGGGGGCCCTGAGGGGTGGGGGAGAGGTGTGAGAAGGGCCCTTTCTCTCCTGGAACACATATTCAGCCTCCATGCCCACAGGTGTCTGCCTCTGGGCAACACTTTGATGGACAAATTCTAACCTGGCTTCTGCTTTAGACATGCTCCATAGCCCTGGGCTGGTCCTCTTGTCCTTCTGCATTTGGGTTTTCAGTCTGCAAAGCTAGGTGAAGCTTTGGAGGTAGGTGGTGGTGACGGTTGTACAACACTGTGAGTGTACTTAATACCACTGAACTGTACACTTAAAAATGGTTAAAGAACGTGGCAAATTTTATTATGTATATTTTAACACAAAAATTCTAAAAGAAAAATCAGGGGAATCTGTAGTTTTCTTCTGGTCTTAGTGTTTTTTTGATTGATGATCTTGGATTCCAAGAAATGCCAGGGGACTTATCATTATTCCAAGAACAGGCTATGTGACCTCTGCTAAGTCCATTTCCCTCTCTGATTCCACCTCCTTTGGTGGTGGCAGAATGGCTTTTCCAGACCTGGCCAGGGGCTCCCCCTCACTCTTTTCTGTAAGTTTCTTGCCACGTCCCTGATGTTTGTCCCCTCTCCGGAGCCTGCTCACCCCCCTAACTTTGGTTCCCCCACCCATCACTTATCTGAGCCTCTAGTGGCTTCTCCTAGAAGCTGCGGGGGACCTCTGCTTGGCTGTTCGCTGAGCCATTGAAAATTTCATGGATAATTCAGGAACACAAATCAAACAGGAGGCTGGAAGCTCTGGATTTATGAAGAAAAATGAGTCAAACTTGACGATTTATGAGCGGCTCAGAATAGCAGCATGGTGGGAGGAGGGGAAGGCTGGAGGACTGGTCTGAAGGGCTGGGGGCACAGTTGCGGGAGGCAGAGGTAGTGGGGCTGGAGAGGGCATAGGGAGCCTGAACCTGAGCACCCAGACTGCTAGTTTTGTGGGAAGTTGTCCGTGCCCTGGACAAATGGAGCAAGTGGTGTTCAGTGAGGGGGCAGGACCGATCAGGCATCGGAGGGAGGGGCCAGCCCACAAATCCTAACTGGGTCTCCCTGTGGCCTGGCCTTGTCTGGGAACCCCAGAGAAGGGAGATAAAGGCAAAGAGGGGCTCATTCTCCAGCCTTGGCGGGGGAGTGGTGCATTAGACCAGAATTGAGAGGGTTTGGACTACCAGGGAAGTCCCCTTTATTTTACCAATGCCTTTAGGTGGTTTTAAAATATCTTATCTAGAGTTAATCGTTGTTATGTGTGGGAAGATGGGTCAGAAAGGAGCCACCTGACCATCATTGGAAGGATTGTTCTACTTTTGAGGACCTGGTTCCTCTAATAGCTCTTACTAGACAGGGTCTGTTCTTAAAGCTACACCAGGCCTGGCAGTCTGGGAATCTAGTATTTAACTGATACGAGTAGGTATTTACACTAAGACAAGAATGTACTGTCACTGGTTTTTGGAAATGTGTAACTGCGTTCATGACAACCTTCCGGGTGGCCTTGCCTCAAGTGCTTCTTTCCCTCAGGAGCACCTTCCTTGGCAAGGATCACTCCCAGACTACAAAGGGCATCCAACCTCAGGTCTCCCTTCCAGGTGCCACCATGTGGGGAGGTGGAGGGCCAGGCTCTGTCCTTCTCAAAAGCACACTCTTGGCAAAGTCTCCATTAGGAGGAGAAGAGGGGTCAGGAGGAGAAGGAGCCAGATTCTCCTACTCACCAATGCCATCCGAGTCTATATCTCTTTAAACTCTGCCTTAGGGAGTTTGTCAGACGGCCACCCCCTGTCCAGGTTCCTCCAGACACTTTTTGGGGCTGCAGGTGTGTGCCAAGGGCTGGAGAAAATTGGCTCTTCCCCTAGTTCCTTTTCTCTTTTGTTGGTGGCATCAGAAAGGCCAGAGCCTGATGGCAAAATCTATGTGTTTATAGAAATGTTGCTTCTTTGTAGAGGGGTTGTTTTTCTCTCCCTTGGCTTCTTAAAAAAACAAAACTAAAAAACCTTGTGTGTTTAGACAAGAAGCCAAAAAGAGAAATGTCCCTTTGATGGCTGGGAATTATTGTTTTAAAGGCTTTATTTAAGCCGCTCTTAACAAAACTTGAACATCTGGCTTCTGGCGCCTGTGTGCCAACTTTCCGCTCGCATGGGATGCCGGAAGATGGCAGGCACCCAGGCTGGAGGGAAAGAAGGCGAAGCCCGCTGTGGTCTGCTTAGCGGTCACGCTGGTTGTGGCTGCCGTGGCCGCTGTCTGTACTGTGCCTCCTCTGTGGGCCAGGGCCAGGGGAAGGAAGCCACCTTCTCGAGTGTGTCTTTATGCTTAAACCATTTAGCTAAGGGAGATACATCTCTGCCCAGCTTTCAGGGTTCAAAATCTAAGAATCAGGACCAGCCTAAGACAAGCAGGGCCGGCGGGAAAGGGAAGGAGGGTTGTATTTATCTGTCACATATTCTGTGCCAGGTATTTCATATTCGTTGTCAGGTTCAGTTCTTGTAACAACTCCATGAGGTAGGTGTTGATGTCCTTTCATTCCCGATAAGAAAACTGAAGTTATAACTCGCTGAAGGTGACTCCATTGGCAAGTGTCAGAGTCCAGAGTTGATCTCAAGGCTGGTGCCTCTAGAGTCTAGGTTTCTGCCATTATCTCTGGCTGCTTCTTACATGAGCCCTGAAGTCTGGCTTCTCAGAGCAACATGCTGTCTTCCTCTTCTAACAAGGATGGGGCTGTTCTCTGACTGTCAGGGGAGGATAGGCAGGGGCTTCTCACTGTAATTGACTTCTCTGATTATGCAAAAGCAACATGCACTGTTCCAGGTGGGAATTCTGGCTTTGCCTACCAAGAGCTGTGTGATGTTGAGTAAGTTACCAAACTTCTCTGAGCCTTAGATGTCTCAGGTGGGGACAACTACCCATTGGAAGGATCCCAACTAGAAATGTGTGTAAAAGCCGGCTCTGTGCCTGGCGCAGATGAGGTACTTAGCAGGTGCAGGTCTTGCTTCTCCTTCTCTCCAGCTATGAGAGGTCCTGGGCCTGGCCCCTGAGCCAGAGATGCAGAGAGTCCCAGGAAAGCAAGGAAGGTTGGGATGGGAGGCCCCTGAAGGGACTCCAGGTTTGTGCAATGCTTGGTCAGAGGGGCCAGCGTCCAGTTCAGTCACAGGGCTGGGTGAAAGGGTGAGAGGCTCCATGGGGGGCCGCCCGCGTGGGCCTCTTACCTGGTGGGCCCTAGAGCTTGGAGGTCCTCCTGCTGGAAGGGTCCCTCCATAAACTCATCAGGTTCCAGCTTTCACACTTTACAGGCAGGGAGACTGAGGCCAGAGAAGAAGGGGCTTTGGCCAAGGCTTCTCAGCAGTGAGGAGGCAGAACTGGCGCTTGGCCTCGGCCCTTCAGCTGTGGAGCCAGAGCCGGGTAAATGAGGATGAGTGTAGGATGGCACAGCCTGAAGGCACCAGGGCTGTTACCCCTCAGGAGCTGGATGGCTCTTGGGACCCTGTGGCCCTTACCGGAAGCCAGTAGTGGTGGAATGATAAAGAATGCCAGAGTGCCTCCTGCTGTCTGTGAGCATCCGTTTGCCTGCTCTCTGATCACCGCTTGGGCGGAAACTGCCCGTTCTTGTTTCACACCCAGAGTCTCGGCCCAGCCAGGCAGTTAGGATGCCCATGATCAGAATCTCCTGCAGCTGCCTCTAAATGTACTCGGGAAAGTGTTCTCTTTGCTTGAGCCTCAGTGCTTCCAGCTGTAAGATGGAGGCAAAGGACTTGCCCTGGAGGATAGGAACGATGGACGAATTCCTAAATGATACTTCAGAGGCCCTGGTAGTTAAATCAGATAAATATAGGGCAACCCTGTCATTAGCTGTGCATTTGATCTTCTCCTCACTTCCCGAGCCCTTCCCTTCCCCTTTTCCTTCCTTCCTTTTTCCTTTCATGGCATTTGAGCATCTGGGAAGCCTGGGATAGTGGCAGAAGCCAGGACTGGGAGGTGGGACTGGGCAATGGAATTAGGTAAGAAAGGGGGGAGTTTGGAGAATTTCTTGGCACTCCCAGGAACTGGGGGAGGCATAAGAAAGAATAAAAATAAACTACAGTAAAGATAAAGGTGGCCATCAGATCAGAGCCAAGCCCCAGGAGAGCTAGAGAAGGGCAGTTTAAGGGGATGCTGGGTTTTCATGTATCGAGAGCCAGGCTGAGTCTGAAGAGACCCCAGTCAGGGACAGGGAATTCTGTGTCCTTTTCCATCGAAACCGCACCTTGGAGTCCTTTCGTCCAGGATTACCTCCAAGGAACCCAGGGAAGCAGCAGGGGCTGCTCTAGATCCTGCTGGCCAGGATCCACTCTGGACGCTGTGGGGTCTGTGTCCTGAGTCAGGGAGGGGACTTGTTCTGTTGACACTTGGCAGGAGGTATTTGTGTGTGGTCTGTGCTTAGTGCTTGGCTGCTCAGTTGTGTCTGACTCTTTGCGACCCCGTGGACTGTAGCCCCCCAGGCTCCTCTGTCAAAGGGATTCTCCAGGCAAGAACACTGGAATGGGTTGCCATGCCCTTTTCCAGGGGACTTTTGTGGTCTAAATCTGCAAAAAAAAAAAAAAAAAAACAAAAAACCCAAATTTTTTGGCACCAGAGACCAATTTTGTGGAAAACGATTTTTCCACGGACCAGAGTCAGGAGGATGGTTTCAGGATGATTCAAGTGCATTCCATTTACTGTGTACTTTATTTCCATGATTCCTACATCAGCTCCACCTCAGATCATCAGGCATTAGATCCCGGAAGTTGGGGACCCCTGGTCTAGATCCTAGTGTGGCTGCCCATGGGATCCTCTGGCACTTGGGCCACTCTGTTCTTGGCACCCTGTTCCCATCGGTGAATTGATTGGGGGAACTCTTTCTCTCTGAGAACTGCAGTGTCTCAAAGACAAGGACTCTGTCACGTTCACTGGGGTACCCCAAGCTCCTAACCTACCTGTGGCTGATCAAAATCAAAGCTGAGGTGGCGTGGAAAAGCTGAGAAAATAAAGATGTTCAAGTCGGTCAAGTCTGAGCTCGAATTCAAGTTCTGGCACCTTTGAGCTGCGTGGCCATCAAAGGTCAGGTTCCCCTAATAGTGTATTCTGTGACTTAAGTCTGTGTGGGAGGTTTCTAGGGGTGTGTTTTCAGGAAGAATACTGTGAGGGAGTGAGCGCAGCAGACTGGGGTGGAGGGGGAAACTGAGTCACGGTGCCGTTGTAACAGAGGCCTCAGCTGACGCCGTGGGAAGCCCTGGGGCTGGAGTGGCCTCTGAGAGTGCTCCCAGATTGAGATGGAGGAGCCAGACCTCTGTACCCTCACTGTCCAGTCATGCGCTGTGGGCTCCCAGGGAAGGGGGTGGAGGCTCTGACAAGGCAGCTTTTGGCTGAGGGCAACGCCTGGAACAGGACCAACTCTGAACCCCAATTGTTACCAGTGTTGGCCTCTGGGGGAGTGAGCACCTCAGTCCTGGAGGGACAGCATCGATCACAGTGACCTTGAGTAAGCTGCTTAGTCTAACTGAGCCTCAGTTTCCACAGTCATGAAACGGAGGCCATGGATTTATCTGCCCAGCCCTCTTTCCAGTGCTGGGAAACACGGCAGCAAACAAGACAAATGTAAACGCAGGAGCTTACGTTCTAGCTGGAAAGAGAGAGGACTAGAGTCAGAGGGGGGCTAAGTTGCATGGACTCCTTAAAGTTCCATGAAGAAACCTAAGACAGAAAGGAGATAGACTGCTGAGTTGAGGAGTTCTCTATTTTACACAGGAAGGCAGAGCAGGAACCTGGAGGGAATGGAGGCTGCCATGACACCATCTAGGTCAAGGTTTCTCAACCTTGACACTACTGACATTTCAGATGGGATAATTCTTTTTTTTTTTAAAATTTATATTAAAAATTATTTATTTTTGGCTGCCTTGGGTCTTTGTTACCGGGAGCGGACTTTTCTCTAGCTGTGGTGAGAGGGGCTGCTCTTCACTGTGGTGTGCAGGCTTCTTATCCTCTTGTTGCAGAGCACGGGCGGACTCAGAAGTTGGGGCCCACAGGCTCGGTTGCCTCTTGGCATGTGGGATCATCCTGGACCAGGGATCGAACTTGTGTCCCCGGCATTGGCAGGCAGGTTCGTAACCACTGGACCACCAGGGAAGCTCTTGGATGAAATAACCCTTTGTTGTGGGGACTGTCCTGTGCATCGCTGGATGTTTAGCAGCATCCGTGGCCTCTACTCACTAGATGCCAGTAGTAACAGCTGAAAATGTCTCCAGATGGTATCCTTTGGCAAGTCCCCTGCTTGAGGACCGCTGGTCTAGAAGAAGAGATTTCCAAGCACGGGGGCTGACAAGTGCAAAGGCCCAGAGGTGAGAACAAGCTTGGTACGTTCACAAAACAGTGAGGAGACCAGTGTGGCTGGAGTGGAGTGGGCTGGAGGGAGAGAAGGGGCAGAGGGATGAAGAGATGGCAGCTCATGTAGGACCTTATAGGCCAATGTCAGGATCCGGGCTTTATCTAAGTGAGAAGGAAGCGCTTGGAGGGTTTTGCACAGAGAAATGATATGATCTGGCTTATGATTAAAGTGAATTCCTCTGACTGCTCCTTCACAATGGTGATGGAAGATTAAAGATGAGGTTTCTGACATGCAACAGGGGCTCAATACATGGGCCTGTCATCCTCAGGAACAGGTGAGGTGCACCCTTGGTTTGCATTTGACGTCATTGTGCAACGTGGCTACCATCCCATCCCAACTGTATTTTGAATAGTTGCTTTTGTGACTCAGGCCTAGATGAGGACCCAAGAATGTGAAGAGCTAGAAGGGACTTTCAGGTGAGCAGAACCTAAACCAGTGATTTGAGAGAAAAATACTGAGCCTCGGGAGGCGGTGTGACCCGGACACAGTCACCCCTGCATCAGTGGCAGTGCCAGGGTTAACGTCTGGAGAGCGGCTCTTTGGGAAGGGAAGTCTTTGATGGTGACCTAGTTTGTGCTGCCTTGTGTGAGTGGTTTTTTTTTTTTTTTTTTTTTTTAATTAAAAAGAGAGATAAAATTCAAAGACAAGAAGAAAAGTGCTCAAGGCCGGATGGGCTTTTGCACAAATAAAGAATTTGACTGGAAAATTAGTCGTAAAATAATAATCAAAAGATGGAAGCCAGATCACCAAATCAGCGTCACAGCAGATCCTTTCTGAAGCTGTGGAGCTGCCATGTTGTTTCAGCAAAAGGAGCGGAAGGGATGGTTGCTGTGTGACCCACTTACTGCTGACTTTGTGTTCTGGGGCTTGAGTGATATTTTTCTGATGGGTGAGTCCCATTCTTAGATGGGAAACAAAGGCAGAGGCAACCTTGAATTTGACCCCCTTGGACTAATGATGTTCACTGTGGTGTAGACAGAGCCTGGACACTAGGGCCCAGGGATCTGGGCTCTGTTTAGATCACCACTGTCTGGTTTTGTCACCTTGGTCAAGTTACGAAGTGTTCTGATGCTTCCATTTCTTCATCTCTTAACCAGGGTCAGAAGTTCCTCCATTTCCCCAGAGTGATCTAAAGAGAAAAACACTCCCTTCCAGTTTCTCAGCCCACTGCTTTGCCTTAAATGGGTGCCTGATGCACATGTGTTGAAGGAAAGAATATTTATAGGGAAAAATGAGTTGATACATGGGAAACATTAAATTGGAGCATAAAGGATTTTTTTAAGACACTCTTAATATTGCTGGGAGAGCTCCTGGACTCTGGTGAGTTGATGGGTTGACTGAGAGGTTCCTTTTGTCCATCCACCTGCCACAGGCCACACTGTATGGAAATTTTCCAAGTGGGAGAGTTCTCTTCTGTGCCCTGTGGGACTTGCCAAGAGGTGGTTCAGGTGTCTGCATGTTGGGCAAGGTAGCATATTTCATTGCCAGGGCTTAATACTGGGGCCATTTCTGACTCCTGTGGGCAGCGATAGGAGTAAGCATCCTCCTGGGGCTTGGTGACCTGCACCAGTTCCGGCAGGACCACAGGAGACGCAGCACCTGCTCATAATGACTTCCTCGGGCCTTCAAAGGAAGTTTTGGAGCCTGTAGACCTGGGATAGAATCTTGGCTCTATTTTGGAGCAAGTCGCTAAACACCTGCCTCGTTTTTTTTTTTTTTTTTAATATGTAAAGTGGGATTATTATAAGCAATGAAATAAAGAAGTAGACAAATTAGACTTCATAAAAATTAAAAACGTTTGTGGATACTATCAAGAAAGTGAAAAGACAGCTTACAGAATGGGAGAAATTATTTTCAAGTCCTATATCTGATGAAGACCTTGTATTTAGAATATATAAGGAACTCTTGCTGCTGCTGCTTGGTCGCTTCAGTTGTGTCTGACTCTGTGCGACTCTATGGACTGTAGCCCGCTGGGCTCCTCTGTCCTTGGGATTTTTCAGGCAAGAATACTGGAGTGGGTTGCCGTGCCCTCCTCCAGGGAATCTTCCCAACCCAGGGATCGAACCTAAGTCTCCTGCATTGCAGGCAGATTCTCTACCGCTGAGCCACCAGGGAAGCCCAAGGAACACTTACAACTTAAAAATAAAAAAAGGCAAATAACCCAGTTAAAATGGGCAAAGGATCTGAATGGACATTTCTCCAAAGAAGATGTGCAAGCGGCCCACAAGCACGTGAAAAGATGCTCAACATCATGAACCATTAGGGAAATGCCAATCAAAACCACAGTGATTAAACACTTAATAATAGTAGGATGACCATAATTGTAAAAGACAGATGGTAACAAGTGTTAGTGAGGATATGGAGGAATCGGAATCCTCATACACTGATAGTGAGAATGTAAAGTGGTACAGCCACGTTGGAAAAACAGTTTGGGAGTTCCTTAAAAAATTGAACATGAGTTACCATATGATGCTGCAATTTCATTCTTATATATACACAAGAAATGAAAATGTGTCCACACAAAAATTTTTACACAGATTTTCACAGCAGCATTATTCCTTTTTAAGAAAACTTTTTATTTTATATTGGCGTATTGCTGATTAACAATGTTGTAATAGTTTCAGGTGGATAGTGAAGGGACTCAGCGATGTATATACATGTATTCATGTTCCCCCAAACTCCTCTTCCATCCAGGCTGCCATATAGCATTGAGCAGAGATAGCAGCATTATTCCTAATAGCCACAAGGTGGAAACAAACTGAATGGTTGCCAACTGATGACTGATAAACAAAACGTGGTGTGCTCATGCAATGAAATATTATTCAGCAGTAAAAAGGAATGACGTGCTGCTACATGCTACAGCACGTTGCACACGCTGTGCTGGGTTAAAGAAGATAGTCACAGAGGACCGCATGTTACAGCCGTCTCTTTATGTCAAATATCCAGAATAGGAAAGTGTATAGAGACAGGAGGGCTTCCCAAGTGGCGCTAGTGGTTAAGAACCTGCCTGCCCATGCAGGAGACATCGGAGATGTGGGTTTGATCCCTGGGCCAGGGAAAAGCCCCTGGAGGAGGGTGTGGCAACCCACTCCGGTATTCCTGCCTGGAGAATCCCATGGACAGAGGAGCCTGGCTGGCTAGAGTCGGTCATGACTGAAGCGACTTAGCATGCTGGCCTGCATAGTGATAGGAAGTAGGCCAGTGGTTGTCTCTAGTGGGATGGAAGGGCGGGCAGGGATGACAATTAAAAGGGTGTGGGTTTTTGGGGAGAGGTAATGAAAACATTCTACAGTTGATAGTGGTGACAGTTGCACACCTCTGAGAAGACACTAAAAACCATTTAAGTATGGACTTTAATGGGTCAGTTGTAAAATAAGTGAATTATACCTCAACAAAACTGTTAACAAAAGAAAAATGAGGTTATGAATAGGTCTACCTCTCAGATTTGCTGTGAAGATCAGTAAGATAATGCAGAGAAGGTAGTATGGAGTAAGCTCCCAGAATATGCTACTTATTTTATTATTAACATTATATAGGAGGGACTTAGCTGGTGGTCCAGTGGTGGAACTCAGTGCTTCTATCCCTGGTTGGGAAACTGTGCAAGCCGCACAGTGTGGCCAAGAAAAAAAACAAAACAAAACCTTATATAGGAGCTAAGGGACTGAGCAGCTAACACAGTTCCTGACCCAGAGCTGGAGGCTGCCATGGTCGTGCCCGTCCCATTCTTTGTACAGAAAATCTGAGAGGTGCAGAGAGGCTCCTATTGAACCCAGGTTTCTGGTCAGCTCATGCCTCTGGATCTTCGCTGCTCCAGCTGGGAGACCCCTCCTGGCAAGCAGCCAGGGGAAAGATTGGTTCAGGGCCCACTGTTGTTGTTCAGTTGTTCATTGTGTCCGACCCTTTGTGACCCCACAGGCTGTAGCCCACCAGGCTCCTCCATCCATGGGATTCCTCAGGCCCCATTAAGGGTTAGTAAAACCACAGGCCTTCACGTTTCTCCAGAGAAACTCAAAGGAACATCTGTGGGCTAGATCCTGGTCTGTCAGCCTGTCCCCGTTTTGTATCCCCTGTCCCCCTTCCTCACTCAGGTGAAGACTCAGCAATTTTTCTTTTTCTGGGATTACCCAGTAAGGAGCGGAATTATTGTTTTTATTAATGGGGCCCCCTGAGCGTTTTCAATTTGAATCTTTCCCTGTAGCCTGAATCTCCCCACCCCAATTTTCTCTTTGTAGTGCAGATTAGCGACTTGGAAGGGTATTTTACATTATTTTGCTCCCAGGAGGGATGGGGAAGACAGGGTTGGGCTGGGGGTTGTGGTGGCAGGCTTTGATACCGAAGTGCTAGTTTTAGTGGTTTTAATTCTACCCCCCACCTCTGGTCCAGGACAGAATTGTCATTCGTCGTCCTCCTCCTCCAGCCTCTCTCTGCTCTGTCCCATCCTTCAGTTCCAAATGGTGGGTGTGGGTATAGTGAGAGGGAGTTATGGGGCTGAGGGGGAATGCACCATGTGGATTCCTTCATTTCCCCAGTGTGAGGTCTGGTACAGACGGGGAGCTTCAGGGTCCTGCTTTCACCCAGGACACATGTGCATGAGAGAGAGAGAGGCTTTGTTTGCGGATGTTGGTTGTTCTCTGGGGTAACTTCAGCCACAAATGAGCTGCCTCCCCTGAGGTCTCACCTCTCCCCCGGGGTGGTCTGCCCTCAACAACTGCTCACTGTTGGGAGGGCGGTATGAGGGCTCAGCTCCTTCCTCGGGCAGGGACAACTCTGAAGGGGCCGTCTCAGCCCCATAACTCGTTGTGGGATCCCTGAGCCTTTGCTGTGACTGTATCACAGTTCAGTCCCTCCCTCCACCCAGTCCTGCTTCCCTCACTCCTGAGACGGACACAGCAGCCTTTGCCATCCAGGAGCTGGCCCCGCACTTACACCCAGACCCGTTAGACATAAACCTTCTCACAGAACGCTGGACGAGACCACTCATGACCATAACCACGGGAGCCACAAAACAAGACCACTCTGCAATCTCGTCTGAGCAGAACATGCCCACTGTCCAAACTACAAAAATACCGAACATCCTCCTATACTGACTAATGTGAATGATGCTGCTTCTTTACCAACCTTGGCCGTAGCCTCACTTTAGTCTCCCTCCTTCTAGATTAGATTTATTAAGACATCTGATCACAGAACATAATCATAGATGCACATGAAGCATTGACGAACCCTTGCTTCCTAATAGCCAATTCAGAGCCAAATTGAACCATCCTCTAAATCAACAAACATGCGTCCAATACCTGTAAGTTGTTTGTAGCATCCCCTTACTGAGATGCCTTGGGGATTCCCAGGTGGTGCTAGTGGTGAAGAACTGGCCTGCCAAAAATGCAGGAGACGTAAGAGAGGCAGGTTTGATCCCTGGATCGGGAAGATCCCCTGGAGGAGGGCATGGCAACACACTCCAGTATCCTTGCCTAGAGAATCCCATGGACAGAGGAGCCTGGTGAGTTACAGTCCATAGGGTTGCAAAGAGTTGAATATGACTGAAGCGACTAAGTACACATACGCCACCCTGGGTAGGCTTCATTCAACAACTGACAATGAGGTGGGGAGGACAAAACTCCTGCCCCCTCTCCTCAAAGTGGGAGGACTGGAGGACCCTTCCAACTCCAGAACTGTCTTTGGAAATCAAGTGAAGCCTCTGGTGCAAGTGCATTGCAATTCGCCTCCTTATCTGCCCATTTCTGCTTCCTTCACCCTCTCCTCAGGGTTGATCCTGGGGGCATGCCCATATATTTCCTGTGTGTCAATTTCTGTTTCATTTTCCCAGAGAACCCAATCTTAGACAAGAAAGAAAATGTGAAAAGCAGGAACGGTGGAGGAAAGGGGATGGACTTTCTGAAGATGTGGGTCCCTCTCTGGAACTCCAATGAAGTTTGTTTCAGCCCAGAAACTCCAGATGTTTCAGCCCTCATTTCAGTGCAGAAGGCTCTGCAGAGAGGGAGAATGACCTGCTAAGTGACATAAAAGGGGCTCTCCTGTAACGACTGAAAGTGGAGCAGAGCTGTGGAACAGGAACAATGTGCAAATAAGAGCAGTTGGAAATGAAAAATATTACTGTTGAGATAAAATTCAATACAAGTATTGAAAGGTAAAGTTGAAGAAAGTAAAAAAGGAAAGGAAAATAAGAGAAAAAAGAAGAGATCAAGAGGAGCAATTCAGATCTAACATCTGAGTGATAGTGCTCCACACAGAGGGGTGAAAATTATCAAGAAATAATGCAAGATAATTTCGTAAAGCTGGAAGACTTGAATTTACATATTGAAAGAACCTATGAATACGCGACCAGTTGGATAGATGTACGAAAAAAAAAATGAACCTTAATCCTGATCATATACCATACACAAAAATTAATTCAGGATAAATTGTAGACTTAAATGTGAAAGGTAAAACACTATAGTTCCTAGAAAGAAAAAAAAAAACCCTCAGAAGATAGCTTCATGTCTTTGGGATGGGCAAAGATTTCTCAGATAGAATAAAAAACCCACTAATTATAAAAGAAGAATCACAAAATTTAGGCCCTATTAAAATTAAGAACTTCTCTTCAGTAGAGATGATATTGAGTGAAAAAGACAAGCCAAAGACTTGGAGAAGTATTTGTAGTACATATACCCAACACAGAAGGTACATCTATATTATGTATATAGAAATCCTACAAACTCATAAAGTAAGAAGCTGTAAGAATGAGCAAAAGATTTACAAAATAAGTCAATAAAATAAAACATCAATAAAAGAAGTACAAAATGGTCAATAAATATACTTAAAGCTGCTCAATATTATTAGTCATCTGAAAATGCTAACTAAAACCACAATAAAATACAACTATCCCCCTACCTGAATGGCAAAAATAAAAGGTCTGAAAGCCCTGGTGAGAATGAGGAGCAACCGGAACGCTCAGTCATTGCTGCTGATAGTTCAAATTTGTACAAACTCTTTGAAAAGCTGTTTGGCAGCACCTACAAAAGTTAAATTGTGTGACTACCCAGTGATCCAAAAATTCTACTTCTAAATGTAGACTGAAGGGATGTGAATACTGATTTCCACTAAAAAACAACCACAAGAACATCACAGAAACATTGTCTATAGTAGCTCAAAACTGGGGATAATTCAAAGGTCTATTGCCATTTCTATAAATTGTGGTATATGCACAATGGACAATTATGCATCAGTGAAAAAGAATCAATAAACTCTACATGGAACAACATGGATGAATGTCAGAGACATATTGTTAAGCAAAATAAGCCAGGCATAGAAGGATACATACTGTAAAAGTTTATTCATATGAAACTGACAAAACTAGTCCATGGCAATAGGAGGAGAGAAACGGGGCTACTTTTGGAAACCTATCAAACAGAAGGCATGAATGAATTCCTTAGGTACTGGAAATGTTTGTATTTCGATATATATTTCTATAGTTTACAATTTGTAAGTTACAAAACTACATGTAAATCCCAATTTAAAGGAAATAAAAAGTGGTCCACTGAGTCCTCAACACAATAAAAGAAAAAAGTCCACACAAGTTTTGCACATTGCTGTGAGTCAGAAGAACAAGAGGAGAAAGAAATATTCTAGAGATTGCCAAGAGGGAAATCAGGTCCCTTACAAAGCAACGAGGATCAGGCTAGCATCAAACTCTCATCAGCAACACCGGATATCTTTAAAATTCTGGAAAAAAAAAAAAGATTTTCAATCTAGGATTTCTGTATCCAGCCAACCCATTGCGCAAGTTCTACAGGACTCATTCAATTTATCTCCTGTGAATCCTTTTTAAGGAAGCAGCTTGAGGATGCATTACAATAAATGAAGGAGTAATCCAGGAGAAGGGGAAGACTGGGAAGGCAAGAAGCCGTGGATAGAATTCAGAAGAGCAAGGATAAGTTCCAGGGTAAGAGCTGTGCGCAGGTCTGGAGAGAAACCAGTCCAGACGGAAGCAAGAGGACCAAGAGTCCCAGCAGGCAGGGGTGGCGGTGGTCTCCGAGACAAGGGGCACCAGATAGGACGCCCATGATTAAGACTTCTAAAAGAACTGGGGATGTAATAAAGACAAGTAGGACAAGAGAATAAAGAAAGGCAAATTGAAACTCAAAATACACACACACACACAGAGTTGTACCTGAAGGAGAACTATAATTATATGTATAGTACACTACTTAGCTCTGCAGTGAATAGTCTTTACCTATGCATAATAATGTGCCTAGTGATTTCACTTCCTTTTTAAAAAAATAATTATTTATTTACTTGGCTAAGCCAAGTTTTAGTCGTGGCACATGGTATCTTTGTAGTGGCATGAGAGGTCTTTAGTTGTGGCACGAGAATTCTCAGCTGTGGCATGTGGGATCTAGTTGCCTGGCTAGGGATTGATCCCAGGCCCCTTGCATTGAGAGTGCAGAGTTTTATCTGCTGGACCACCAGGGAAGTCCCTCCATTCTTAGAAATAATCCAAAAGGCTTAATCCGGTTATGTGCTTAGTTGCTCAGTTGTGTCCAACTCTTTGTGACCCTTGAACTGCAGCCCGCCAGGCTCCTCTGTCCCTGGGATTTCTCAGGCAAGAATACTGGAGTGG